>NC_137455.1:335393919-335993919 GCF_964235325.1 Thermobia domestica | reverse complement strand
GGTCGTGGTGCGTGAGAGTCGGTCATGTTGGGTGGTGGGTCAGAGTGGGTCACGGTGAGCGGTAGGTCGTGCTGGGTCGTGGGTCACGATGGGTGGTGGGTCAAGTTGTTAATTGACTCACGTCATCACTGACTCAGATAGTTCAGTGGTCGCGGTCCCGTGTTCGATTCCATGGTGGGCGATCCTTTGAAATTGTATGTCCTCGATGTATCTGTGTTCGTGTCCCTGTCGTTCAAGGTTACTGAAAATAACTGTAAAACAAGTATTACTAAGTATAATAGAAACAAGTTACGGAGACACTTTCGGTGAATCAGATAAGAAAAAGGTGTGAGGCTTCGGATGCTAGTTAAGAGTCTTCATCTGGCGAAATTAAAATACCGCTAATTTTACATAAATTATGTGACATCTTCAAATAGATAAAATATAATCAAAATGTGGAACAAGAGCGCCCTAGACAATATTATTTTACATGAGAAACCGTTATCTCGACTCACTTATCTGCTTTCGATTTCGAGCCATTTTGAAAATCAGCATTTATTTTTGTGTTTCTAAAAAGCTGAAAACGGAAAGCCACTAGGTGACTTGTGATAACGGTACCGCACGCAAAATAATATTGTCAAGGGCGCTCTTGTTCCATATTTCAATTATCTTTTATCTTTTTGAAGATATCACATAATTACTGTAAAATTAGCAGTATTTTAATTTCGCCGGGATGAAGACTCTTAAGGGGCTGAGTTACTCTCAAAACCAGTTTCTCCCGCATGTCCTTGCGTGTTTGTATGTCTATTTTTGTTTTCTAATTTAAATTTAAAGTCTCTCGACTATAGTACTTTATCATGACCAAAAATAGTGTGTTTCGTCGTTATCGTAAACGTGTGCAATTTGCTACATACACGAATGTTTTTTGACTCTTACTTAGCAGAGCAGTCTTACCGTAGTAGCGTGAGCATTCGTTTCGTAATGCAGGGATGTCGGGTACGATTCCCAATGCGGTAAGTTGTTTTCACCAAACTACAATATTCATACTTTTGGTATGTAATAAAATGTAAAATACTAAATTTCTTTCGGTCTTACAATTTAGAGTGGAAACGGTTTTCTTCGCAGAGGAAATACTGTACTAGCAATATGACGTCACATGTCTGTCTGATAAGTACTATAGGGGAACGTAACGTGGTTAGCAAACAATTCATGAATGCCTAAGTATCATGCTTAGGGCGTAGTATGGGTCATAAATGTGTCTGAAACGATATTGTTTCCTAGCAATTATTCCGAACGTCTTCCACTATTACTCCTACTGCTAGAAATAATAATATTTTCGTTCGCTATTTCCAACACGTTCCATATACCCATTCAACCAAACTTTGTAAATGGGAACTATTGTTTTTTATATTCGTATACATATTTTGTTAAAATATCAACATAACGCAAACATAATCCAAAGTCTTATCCAAAGAAAATGTCTTACTATGTATCGTGATGAAGACAAATTGTATTAAGTTTCTATTTAAGCATCCGAAGTTTCGATATTAATATTATTCAGGAGCTGGCACCTTCTTTTTGCCTCCACGTTTACTTTCGGACACAAATCATTCGAAAGTATATCTTTTCCTTTCTTTTTCTATCCTATCAACTTCAGTATGCTTCTTTACATTGCAATATTGAGATCTTAAATCTTCAGTAATAATAATAATAATAATAATAATAATAATAATAATAATAATAATAATAATAATAATAATAATAATAATAATAATAATAATAATAATAATTGTATTAACATTTTTAAAGTTGCCCTAAAATTAGACAAAACTTACAAATAAGTCCGGATTTCGGTAGTTTGTCCGGACCTCCAGGATACACCTTTTCAACTACGAAAATTTAAACGAAAGCGTTCCACTATGGTTTCATGTAGAAAGTATTTTACTGTACGTTTTAAGGAAAATACCTGCAATAAAAATAACTGAATATCATTGAACAGTAAGACATATAATAAACTAACTTTTAGCATATGCAGAAGTAGTTATAAAAGCTTTGCTACAAAAATACCTACACAGACCATAATAAATTCTATGATCTCGAAATATAAAGTAACAAAATAGCGTATAAGATTCAGTCTAGAAAGCAATTTTTACTTAAAGAATGGACATACACTATTTCGAGAATCGAGATAAAACGAGAATTGTTAACGATACTTTTCGTCTCGTCTCAATTGTCATCTCCAAAGCGAGACGATAATTTGAGTTAACCTTATCCCGTCTCGAATGTACAATGTTAATTCTCGTCTCAATTTTCTTTCTTTTGTTTTAGAAACGAGATGAGAAATCCCTCTTCTCGTGGACAACACAAAACAGAGCCGAATATCACGTTTCTGGTTGTAATGTTATGCCCTGAGTGATAATAAGCTCTTCTTCTATTAGATAATAATAATTATTATTAGTTTATTATTATTAATACTTTTGTTATTCCTAACGATTTAATAGTTCAAGTATTGAAACATCCGAATATTCAAATATCTGAAGATAATAGAACATGTGTCATCGCTGATCAATCGCCCCCGAAAATTCGAAAGTAAAAATTGTACTGGCCGTTCGTGGATAAGAATTGATTACCTTCAGATTATTGGTCACGCGCCTTGACCACTGAACCAATTACTACGCAGTAATTGATTCGTCTTTAGTTTGTTTACGAGTATAGTATACGCTCCGTATTTCATTCAAAATAAAGGAGTTTTGTACTTTGTTTTTTAAAATATGAAATGTTAATAATTTAATGAATACAGTGTTATAATATCCTCCGAGTTCTCAATTACATATTCCTGTGTTTTGAATTTGACTATTAATAAGCCACTGTTTTCAGCGAACAGAAAAAGCCCTGTATTTAGTCGCGACAATAAGTAACGCTTTAGGTGAGTGGTTAGCATTATGGTTTTCTAAACCTGTGATCCGAGTACGAGTCTCCCACTCGCCATTTACAACTTCTTAAATGTTTCATTTACAAGGCTGAGCTCCAATTGGATGCTGCTAAATGAAAGATAATCTCCAGTGAAGAAATTCAGTAATTGTGAAAATAAAGGAAGCAAAATGAATGGAGAAAACCAGTTACAGAATTAGTTCTGTTAACGGTTCTATATTTGATTTTAACCGTTAATTTCGTGCATTTTTAAATTCGTGCATCAGTGAATATCTCAAAACCCTATTGAAAGCATTTCTGAGAATTACACCCTGTAGGGAATACCGTCTACATCTATTGACAATTGACGAAATATGCACTTTTGGATTGTTTATGCGTGGCTTCCTTTACGCAGATTAGAACCACCATTCACAGTTTCTGGAATTCGAAATAGGGCCTATTGAAATTTAGCTTTTTCGCGTTTTTGGATAGCTCTAGCTGTGAAAATATGTACTTTTCTCCATAGGTCCATCTGAGCATTTTATCTTTTTGTGATGTGAGGAATCACCTCTTACAGTTTGTCGATATAGTTCGTTAACACCCTATATATATACAGTGTTTCAAAACAACACCGACAACTTTTGGCAGGTGATTCCTGACACTAGTATAAGACAAAAAGTATATATCAACCTAGGTGCATAAATACTTCCTTACGGAGTTACAGGGTGCCGAAAACATGAAAAAGAATTAACTTTAGAGGTCCACAGCCCCAAAACTATGGGACCTACCGTAGTTGGGTCAAGACTTGATTTAGAACTAGTAAGTGCCCTATTCAAATATCCAAGTTTCGCAATCCTGAGGTACTTCCACAACATTGTTGTAGAGGTAGTTGGTAAGTACTTCAAATTATATGCTTTTAGAAAAACTCCCTGTATAAAAATTGTTGAGTGCGTATCGTAGGATTTTGTGAAACAAATATTTTTTTATAGTGCACATATTAGCTCCTAAGTGAGGTCTTGACCCGACTACGGTAAGTTAAATAGTTTTGGAGCTATGGATTTTCAAAGTTCATTTTTTCATGTTTCCGGCAGCCTGTAACTCCGAAAGGAAGAATTTGTGCACCCAGGTTGGTCTATACTTTTTGTCTTATATTAATGTCAGAAATCATCTGTCAAAAGATGCCGGTGTTGTTTCGAAATGCATTCTAACCAATGCATTGCTAACCGAACAAGTGACAATCAAGTGACAAAGAGATAAACATACATTGATGCATGTTGAAAAGGCCAAAAATGAATAAATACCTATGGAGCTTTCCTCTTCTGTGATGTGAAATTCCAACAATAATCAGTGAGCATTAACACCAGATTTTCGTTTCTATCTTTGCTCCACGATCTGAGTTGATTGATAAAACCTCTCATCATGCTTATCAGACAGAGATCCTACGTTCTCTGGAAAGAAAGAACTTAGATTATTAGCGTGTTTGGCATTTTATTTCGCCTATGTCGTGAACGAAGATATATTTTGGTGATTTTGTGAACAATAAGCCAAATAACTTTTTTTTTCATTGAAACAGCTCACAATTTATAACACTCAATATAACGATATTCTTATACGAGCATTCACATTGAAATACTGCATTGTTTTATAAATTGAATGTATAACTTGGACAAGATTTATGGATGTAGTTTACTTAAATGATTAAAGTAAAATTAATTACGTTTTCCATAAACTCATAGAATGTAATCTAAAATACCTTATTTTATAAGAAATAATTTCTGATATTAGGTGTACCGTCTTAGAAATCAACGATAATAAATGTATTGTCAATGAGGAACTAAAGTTTTATGGAACGTTGGTATGATTATAGAATATATCATCTTCTGTCGACCTTCCTTTTATATAGTTCTCATATAAAAGGAAGGTAACATTTTATGTCAAGCATTAGAAGTCTCAATTTATTTCTGAGGATGTACTTGTAAATTATAAACATTCCTAATTAAACTAGTGCTTTAAGAAACAACATCTCAGGTTGAGCTTATAATTTATTTTTATGGACTTATAAGTAGTATTTATTTTTAAGTAGTATGGACTTATAATACTACGTACACATATCAGTAGCTAATTATTTACTCTAGTACATGCAAAACACGTAAACCTTTTAAAATAAGAGTTGAAGGGAGAAAGGTAAAAACAAACAAACTCAATAATACCTGATTTGAGAATACGATCCTACATGTGCATTCGCTAGCATTTTATTGTTTCACATTGCGTCAAGAGGAAATAATATGTGGTGATAGTTTGGTATTAACAACAGCAAATTACATTCGATGCACAAACATCTTTTAAGATATAAATTTTAAATTTCTTCGGTTGTAAAACTTGGGTCGTCACCTTTTACCATTAGGCTCTTCATTGAACTAGAAATGTATTAATAAAGTACTCTTTTAATTGAAAAGTTTTTATGTACCATTCATTGATAAGTGAACATCAGGTATTATGTCATATAAATATGAATGCAATTTTGAGGAAGAATGTTATTTGTACCATTAAATGGAATACATTCTCAAGACAAAAATATTCTGTTTTGTAACAATTTTGATAATAAAGTACTCTGTTAGTTGAAATGTTTTTATGTACTGTACATTGATAGGTGGACATCAGGTATTATGTCGTATAAACATGAATGTAATTCTGAGGAAGAACTGAAAGGGTTGAATGCAAGAATCAGGTAAGTCCACTTTTAAAATTTTTTTTCGAAGCTGCCTGCTTCTAGCTCTAACTTCACCATTGACACTGTATGTAGGTATCTCCTTTGCATTATAACAATGTATAATCATTGGATCCACATGATTCTTGCACAGTGTTCAGAGTGTTTTTCTTCTACTGGAACACGTGAAAATGTCAAATTTGCTAAAAGACGGACCTACCTGGTTCTGGCATCCAACCCTTCAATTTTATTTGTACCTTTAAATGAAGTACTTTCTCAAGACAAAAATGCTGCATGTTTTGTAACAATTTCGATATTTGTTTTAAGCTTTATATTAAACTCAAGGATAGTCCTTACACATATATTTATGACAGTGCATATTTTTACTTGTACAGATGTTTTCTAAGAACATACAGATTCTGGTTGGGGTGAAGCGGTTTGGCATCACAAACGTTTTTCATAAACATTCGTCTCATAAAATTTCATCAGATTTTCCTTGTTGTTGGTATATAACTGCACAAAAGTAAACACTGTTAAATGACAACCCGGTAAGATATTCGACATTTTCTCAATATAGACCAACTTCCTCCAGAAAGAGGTAACCTTAGGCCATAATGTCCGCCATAGCAAAATAAATCCATTTTTACTATCACTAGTATTCATAAATAAACACTATGATTTGTTCACGTTCCTTATTCTATCACACTCTACAATAACCACACTTACCAATTCTACCCGATAACTTTTGGGAATTTCCAGTTATTGCGGCGGACCTTGACGAAACTTGGATCGAAATTCCTTTTATTTCATTGTGTTCCTTTCATCGAGAGCTATAATCACTGTGAAAAACATTTTTGATGTCATGACTGTTCTCAAGTGAAAGTACCCCCAAAATTCAAATATCTCAAGGCGAAAGCTCACGTGGTTTGGGTTCCACGTTAATCAGTAGGTCCGCGTCTCATATCTGCTCACTGCTGAACGGGACGTTAAACTCAAAATCAACTCAACTCAAATATCTCAAGTTTCCATACTAGGATAGCATTTTCTTTAGTATTGCCGTACTCCTCTTATTGAGATCTATGAGTATAATAATTATGAAAAATATTTTAAATGGTACACGCTTCTCAAGTGTAAGTGAAAGTATTAAAGAATTGTGATTTTTATCAAGTGAAACTGAAAGTATCAAAGAATTGCAATTGGGATCGCAATTCTTTTTTTTCACCGATGAGTTTCTTTGATCAAAATCTATAATAATCGTCAAAAACGTTTGTGATTTCACAGAGCTTGACTCCAACCCATACTCCTTCTTTGCTTTAACACGTTTCACTTTCCTGTTTTTAACTTTACAAGCAATTTTTCCTACTTCTTGTGGTATTATATTGGGCAGGTGTGTCATTTAGGGAAGTCCGGGGTCAATTGCTTCCTTTGAGTTTGAGATGCATATATTTTAATCAATATGTAATAATAATAATAATATCAACCATATTAGTTCTCTCCAAGCCTTTGATTTGCTGTACACTACAAGTTCAAGGCATGCTTAATTAAATTTCTGAATATTTACATTTATCTCCTTTTAGTTCCTCTCCAATTAACTTGCAGTTACAAATATTATTCTTCAAATCTGAATATAGTTTAGGGAAGTGTGTAAAATAACAGTGATATTAAAATATTATCCTGTTTATTTTTCCGTGTTATTTATTTGCCTTAATCACTATAAATGGCCTACCAGATTAACAGTATTGCAAACACAATAGAAAGTTTTAAGACTTCGACACTACGTCAAGTTATTACGTATTTCAATTCTACAAGTTGAATGAAAACTTACAATTCAAAATTTATTATTCAGTATTGCAAACTAAGGATTCTAGGGTATAATGAATATTCAAATTTTGGGGTCCTCTACAACAGTAATAACAAAACTGAAACTACCTTTAAAAAGTGCACCCAAAGAACTTTTGTGTCTGGTACTAGTACATGGACATGATAAAGTAAATTTCGAATGAATAGGAACGGTTACAAGGGTTTGACAGTTGAGCGTTGTTTAAAAGATTGTATTTCGAAAAGAGTGCTTTCAGGTAACTATCACATAAAAGCAAATAGATGATTTTGAGTATTCCTTTACAGTAAGTTGATATTGCGAAAATTTAAAGAATATATTATGATTGACACGGTGTTGTTTGCCACGACTCAATTTTGGTGTTGTTTGCCACGGATTTGTTCTCTCTGATTTAACTTATTTCATAATCGTGAAGATTTATAGAAAATCTACTCATAAACTGAGGGTTGCCAGATGACCATATTATAACAATCAGATCTATTATAAACAGAATACATACAATACAAACGGTCCCAAACACTGTTACTGCTTCTATTCTGTAACCATAGTTTTGAGTATTCGTTAGACATTTCTTCCAAATTTTATTTTATTAGTATTTTAGTTTATTCTCAAAATTTAAGTTATATCTGAATATTCCATTTCTTATCCTCTGAGTTTGTCCGTTAGCTATTTTAGTGGATTTATGTTTTTGCTCGTTTGACATTAGACACGACTTGATCGCTTATTAAGTTATGTTTTAATGAGTTTGTATAGGCTAATTTTATTGAGATATATGCTGTCGCTCAGTGGTAGAGCTTTTAACTCTGGTGTGCGGGGGTCCTGGGTTCGATCGCAGCTCTCTCCAAGTAGATTTCATGATTGATAAACACCGTGTACGTGAATTTTCTCGGTGTTCTTTCATTTCCTTTCACTTTATTCATTCCACCATTGTCTTCATTTCTCATCATCACCGTCTGCTTTAGCCTAGCCGGCATAACTATGGACGTAAGACTGAAAGATTTATTTCATTTTCTAATGAGAAATACGCAAAGCCCACTTAGCACGAGCTGGAATCTAACCGGAGACCCCAAGCATCAGTGGTGAATGCTTTACCACTGAGCCACCTTTCATCATACATACTTAATAGGCGGTCCCAAATAGGAAAAGTTACAAAAGTCAGCTATAACACGTCTTCTTTCTCACCACAACTATAGGTTGGTGTGCAACATGGAAATTTTAAAACTCCACTCCCTTGAGAGAGCTGTTTTATACTTTGATAGGGTGTCCGTAAATGTAATTTATGAAGCTCTAAGTTGATATCATATAGCTCTTCTGCTATTTCTAACCCGTTTCTAATATCCCGCAGCAGGCTTTATATAGACTTAACATACTATAGAATAGAATTTATGCACCCAGAAGCATCAAATAAAGTGATGATCATAATTATAACTTCACATCATATTTGGTTCTTAATCCTAGCCGGCTCCTATAAGAAAACAGAATGCTTTGTAGTGGACAAACACCGTGCGTGAGTTTTCTCGGCGTTCTTGTTTCTTCACTTTCTTCAATACACGATTTTTCATTCATTCTCAATTTCATATCCTTTAGTTTACACAACATAACCTTAGGACGTAAAACTGAAATATTTCTTTAATTTTTCTTAAATATATAAAATCCAGTTCTTTAGTCGTTTAGCATAACAAAAAAAAAAAAGAACATTATGTAACATGAGGTGATATTAAGAACTCCAATTATATCAATGAGAAAATGCAATTATATCAATTTACTAAGCTATTGTGATATTATAATGTTTTGTGTTCATTTGTTTGGTGCTTAATGCTCTCTATCAGCAGCGAGTCTAATGAGACCTCTTTTGTCCCAAAGGCGAGAACCCTTACCACTTGATACAAAGGATCACAAACATAGGTGCCTGGTAACCCTTCCTTTTTATCCAGGTGTGTGTGAATCTTCACGATAATGAGATCTAATAAGATGGGAATGCAAATACTGTGACACAATCGTGGCAAACAACACCAAAATCGAGTCGTGGCAAACAACACCGTGGCAAACAACACGCCACCCATATGATATACATAGATAAGGTCTGCAACACTGCTTAAAACCTTGTAACCACAAGAAATTGTTAGTATAACTACCAAATACCATCTTTGTAATATCATACAAAGATTCAAAAGAAATCAACGACCATTTTAAACATTTCCTATAAATACATGTAAATAATTTTAACTCCTGAGCGGTTTGAACTACCAAATTAATGAAAACGGCATTATGATTGTTTGGTCTATTGGAACAATCTAACTCCTTAGATATGATACTTTACTAAGCACTTTCCCATAATAAAGCTTATCTTTATATATATAAAAAGTAAAATTTCGATTTCTTGTAACTTTATTATTATTTATTCGAACTGTGTCGTATTATGGTCATAGTATCCGACGCTAATGTACTTTAGATATACACAGTCTCGTTGATCACAATTGCTTTATTACTGTTGTAGAGTCTTCCGAAATTTGGATATTTGTGAAAACTTACTGTTGGCAATAACACTGAACAAAAAGGTGGTATTCTAATGTTTCGTTAAAGAAAAGCATATGAACTTGGGCGGAAAACACGTTTCTTCAAAGTTATGCGATGCCGAAACCGAGGAAAGTGTAACTATGAGGCTGCCAAGTTCGAAAACTATAAGACATATTAACCCTTTCGGACCCAGGTCATTTTTGGCGTTTTCCTACATTTTCAGTTAGTGACTTATTGCTCTCAAACTATTTAACCGATTGATATGGTTAAAGCCTTGTTCCTTAGAAGATGTATGTGGCTATTCTTTGGTGTAAGTTACATTGCAGTGTTGCCGAAAGGGGGAAATTATTGAGGGAAATGTAAGGTTAAATTTTTTAAGGTTAAATTTCTTAAAGATTTTTGGTAGTTGGCACTACTTTTACCACATGGGTCCAAGTCACCTAAAATCGTTCTTTGGTGTGTTGGCAAAGTACAGTGAAGGTATAGTATCTGCAATACAGAGAGAAAGAAAAAAATCTCTGTTATCATACACATGAAATTTTGACACTTTTTACGCCTCAGAAGCAAAAATCAACAAATATGCCAAGGCTAGAGCTTTTCTAATTACCCTATTGAAAATTTTTATGGTGTTTTTTATATACCAAAGAGGAAGCTTTCAGGTAGTGGTGCGTTTGTTTCAGTGTAGCCAGCAAAAGGGAAATAATAAAGGTGAATAAAGGGAAATTTTCTGAATTTTTCAACTAAAATCGGGAATTAACTTCTTTGGGATAGACACAAACTATCTGAAAATAAACCTTTGTACCCCAATAATATTCCCTACAAGTATCATGGCAATATCTAACAAAGTGAGCATGAAATTTTAAAAATATATCTCATTCTACCTCAGAAATTTACCATTTTCTTACCATTTACAGAACATGGTTTGTTATAAACCTCAAGTTCCCCTAATTACTCTACTGATTTTTTTATGGTGCGTTGTGTAAGACAAGGACGAAGCTTTCAAAAAGTGTTACGCTTGTTCGAATGTAGCCAACAAGAGACAAATAATAGAGGCAGAAATGGATCTCCCTAAAATCGGAAATTTTCTGTAGCTGGCAACACTGCTACCAGGCAGAGGCAAACTATCTTAAAATAAACATTGGTATACGGCTAATACATCTTACAAATATCATGGCGATATTTAAGAAACAAAGCTTAAATAAATTCTGTTAAACAGAAAAGTACGGAAAAACTAGAAAAATCATGGGTTGGAACCTAAATAAGAATTTTTCGTCCGCCCTGTAATTACCCTATTGTAACGATCTGTACGCGCGTTTTGTTCAGTAAGGATTAATGTTTGACTAACGTAAGTTGACTTACACTCGGACGTATAGGTACAGATTTATAAACAAAAATTTTGAAAATTTCGAAATTTTCTGCCCAAATTTAGGGAAATTTTAATTTTCCTAGCTAGCAACACTGCGCACGGGCCGGTCCAATTGATGACAACAATTAGGTATCAATTCGAGGTATCTACCTGACAAGTCTTAAGGAGATCTCTCTGCAACGAAGGAAGCTATAGAGAAGAAAGGAAAAAAGAAAAGTCGAAAGTCGAAAATTCTCGAATTTTTTACTTTGGCCTGAAATTTGAGAAGGAAATTCGACACCCGAAGAAAAAGAAACTAATATGATAAACAATTACATAACTTTTAAGTTCTGAATTACATAACTTTTAAATAATGCTATTTTCGCCCTATTTTCATATGTTCTGTTCTAATTGTTTAAGTGTGGGGCAAGGATTTCACCAACGGCCACACCACACACACACACACCTACACACACACACACACACACACACACACACACACATATATATATATATATATATATATATATATATATATATATATATATATATATATATCGACAAACTGTAAGAAGTGATTCCTCTCACATCAAATTTAGAGAAAAAAACTCATATGGATGTATGGCGAAAACTACATATTTTAGAGCTAGGGCTGCCCAAAGCCGCTAAAAAGCTAAATTTCAATAGGCCCTATTTCGAATTTCAGAAACTGTGGATGGTGCTTCTTATCGGTGTAAAAGAAGCCACGCATAAACAATCAAAAAGTGCATATCTCAACAATTGTCAATAGGTGTAGAGGGTATTCCCTACAGGGTGTAACTTTCAATAAAGTTTTCAGATATACCCTGATTTCAAGAAGGATCCACGACAAACTGTAAGAAGTGATTCCTCTCACATCAAATTTAGAGAAAAAAAACTCATATGGATGTATGGCGAAAACTACATATTTTAGAGCTAGGGCTGTCCAAAGTCACTAAAAAGCTAAATTTCAATAGGCCCTATTTCGAATTTCAGAAACTGTGGATGGTGCTTCTTATCGGTGTAAAGGAAGCCACGCATAAACAATCAAAAAGTGCATATCTCAACAATTGTCAATAGGTGTAGAGGGTATTCCCTACAGGGTGTAACTTTCAATAAAGTTTTCAGATATACCCTGATTTCAAGAAGGATCCACGACAAACTGTAAGAAGTGATTCCTCTCACATCAAATTTAGAGAAAAAAAAACGCATATGGATGTATGGCGAAAACTACATATTTTAGAGCTAGGGCTGTCCAAAGTCACTAAAAAGCTAAATTTCAATAGGCCCTATTTCGAATTTCAGAAACTGTGGATGGTGCTTCTTATCGGTGTAAAGGAAGCCACGCATAAACAATCAAAAAGTGCATATCTCAACAATTGTCAATAGGTGTAGAGGGTATTCCCTACAGGGTGTAACTTTCAATAAAGTTTTCAGATATACCCTGATTTCAAGAAGGATCCAATGTAGGCACGAGATAAACCTTGACAATTATGGACATCCAATGCTTTGGAGGGAAGGCGCAAATGTTAGGAACCGGCACCTTCATGTTTCTTTGTGTTCGGAATAACGTGTGATGATACGTATTTGGCCAAGGTATATTTAAGGTTTTCTTCACTTATAAGCGTGAAAGAAAACATCGTAGCATGCGTTTTTCCGAGTACGAGAGACCGTATTAGTGACGATCCTTAACACTTCCGATATCGCGCCAAAGAATTCCGCGTTCACTGCTGTGAAGGCTTATCATTTGCCTACTTTGGACCAATCATAATGTCAGAGCATATCTCAAAATACGGTTAATGACATGCCTGTGAATTTCACCCTGCAGGGAATACTCTGCACACTTATTGAACATTAATGAAATATGCATTTTCTGGATTGTGTATGCGTTACTTCCTTTACGCTGATAAAGACCACCATTCACAGTCTCTCGACTTCGAAAGATGGCCTCTTGAAATTTGGCTTTCTCGAGATTTTGGACAGCCCTAGCTCTGAAACTATGCACTTTTCGCCATAGGTCCATATGAACTTTTTCTCTTAAAGTTTGTCGGCATAATTCATTAACAACCTATTTATATATATATATATATATATATATATATATATATATATATATATATATATATATATATATATATATAAAGATAGATAGATACATGTGTATATAAGGGCATATGTTTCACCATAATTTTGTAACGCCTGGACTAATTTCCCATACTTTGTATACTAAGAAGCAGTTTTTTACATTGCTCAAACTCTTTTCTATTCATAGCACTATGTATCATTATATATTCTCCTTTTCATATGTATATGCATTTCCGTCGTTTTTATGCACCGAATCGTGGCCTTTGCAACACGCAATCTAACTGAAGGTCACTCTCATCGTCCATCAGTCGCCATGCAAGTGGAGTTCTGTGATGCATGCATTTAACTGTGCGTGCTGTTCTAACTTATTTGGAATCGATTCCAGTGAATTAGAGCAAGAGTAGGGAATCGAGTACGGAGCTCCGAACTCACTTCCGAGTACAAACGGAATCGATTCTCCAAGCACGTGACCTTGTGAAAAGTGAGCAGAAGAGACTCGAGGCTGTCTGTGGTTGGAATGGAAGTAAAGAAACTCAAATGTATTATCAGCGTATCTGTTCGTTACTGCTCAATCCAATTTTAATAAACGAACTCTATTGACACCGACCAAGCCACCTATATACTACATAGTCGCAGGTGTTTCATATTTTAATACATACATTTACTATAATAATTGTAGCCTCCATTTCATGAATGGGTTTATTGCGCCAGATAATGACGTTCAACAGAATGTTGCGTGGTCAGTACTACGAATGTACGTAGGCAGGAGATGGATCCAGGCGTCCGTACCCCTCCCGATTTGCCTGTACTTTTAGTAATTTAGAGGAATTTTACAAATTTTCTTATAATTTATCCTGATATTAAATTTGGACTCCTCGAAAAGCTTTCGACACCCTCAAACTAAATTTCGAAGTACGCCCTGGTCAGTACAATGACCTGTGTTCTTTTCTTGTATCTTGACTCAATATTAACAATTCGCTAGTTAAAATACACTCACAGTTTATTTATTTATTTAATAACCAGATACAGTTCAGAGGCCATTTTATACTAGCTATCTAACAACAACAACAACAACAACAACAACAATGGAAAGGATTTGGGAAGGTGATAATGATAATGAATGTTAATGAACAATAATGATAATTAACAATTCAATTAATAATAATAATGAACCATGGAAATTACGAGATATAGTGGGTCCAGAGTCGAAAGGAGGAAATTACGTTTGCAGCATTTTCAGTAGGCATTGCAGGGTTTCGAAGTGCTATCCAAATACTATTATAGTTGGCTGTAGTTATAAAGGAAGATCCAGGGCACTTCGAAGCACTACAGATATGGACAAAATAGCATTTGTGTGTTAAAAGGAGAAATATGAAACAGTATATTACTTAGATGAAAGAAACACTCATGCTATTAGAAATCAATAAAGACATGGGAAAGAAAACTAAGGTGTCCACGACACATAACAAAGGTGCAGTTCATTTGGCGTTTCTTCTGGCATTGTTCGCGATATATGACAGGACAACTTTATTTAATTTCTTCCATGTGTATCTCAGAAACAACTGGAAACTCGGTATGGGATCACTGTATTTAAGTATCGCATTTGCCAACACAACCTGGGGTGATTGTAGTTGTAATTACTTTGCACCAAAGGGATCAAGTAAAAAATTGCCATGGCTAAGGAAACAATCAACAAGAAAAGATCACTCCTAACTAGCAGGCTCAATATTGAACTTAAGAAGAAAAAAATGAAATGTAATGAAATCTTTAGTTTTACGTCCCACGGTTATGCCGGTTAGGCTAAAGGAGACGGTGATTATGACAAATGGATAAAATGGTGGAATGAAGAAATTGGGAGGAAACGGGAGAACCCGAGGAAACCCACGTACACGGTGTTTGTCCACCAAAAAGTTCACGTAGCGGGGGCTTGAGACCGGACAGGGACCCCAAGCACGAGAGGTGAACGCTCTACCACTGAGCCACCGCGGGCCCTTGAACTTAAGAAGAAGTTAATCAAATGCTATATATGAAGTATCGGACTGTATGGTTTAGAGACACGGACAGTACGGAAGTTAGAGAAGAAATATTTGGAGAGCTTCGAAATGTGGTGTTGGAGAAAAATGTAGAAGATAAAATGGACAAAGAAAGCAACAAACGAAAATGTTTAAAACGGATAGGAGAGAAGAGGACACTTCTATCCAGCATCTTTCGTAGGAAGGCCAATTGGATTGGACACATCTTGCGAAGAAATTGCCTTCTTCACACCACCGTAGAAGGAAAGCGAGGAATAGGAAGAACAGAGCTTATCGATGATTTGAGAAATAGAAGAAAATATTGGGAGTTAAAAGAGGAAGCTGAAGATCGAGAAACGTGGAAGAAACTTTTCCAGGCCCAAATCTAATATTGAAAAGAAAATCCTCATTAGTCCCAGGACCTGCCGAAATGCAGAATACTTAAGAAGAAGAAGAATTACTTTGTATAATGAATTTATAAGTGAATGTCTTTGTCCAAATTTTCAATTCTAGACAGTACTAGATACAGACACGCAAATACGGCCTTTCGAAGTCATATTCGGGGCCTCACCGTGGCTCACTGGTAGAGCGCTTACTTTTGGCTCTAGTGAGTAGTGGTTTCATTCCAGCTCCCGCCAAGTGGCTCAAGTCGCTAAAGCGCGAGTTTTCTTTAAGTGTATTCTGGATTCAGTTCCCAGTAAGGGTACTTGTCTCGAGATAAAATAGTTCAGAATACCTTCTTGCAGTAGACCTTCTGATATAGTATTGGTGATAAAAGGGGATATTTAAAACCATGAATCAATCCTTCAACCGTTAGAGCACGGCGATAGAATATTCATATCTGGTCCGAGGGGTCATTGGTTCATCCGAGGTGATGTGAATTTGCGGCAAACAACATCGTGCTCGTAGAGTCTCTCAAAAGTCTCCAATTTCCTTTCCACATTTTCAATTCTTTTATTCTCGTTTACTTTCATTAATCCTCCGCCTCCAGCAGTCTCCAGAGCGTAGAAATGAGGGTAAAATTAGAAATTTACTTCATTTCTAAACTCTTGATATTCAGCCTACGAATGGCTCTAACAGGTTTTAGTTAGGTGATGTGTAATCAACACACCAGCCTCATCACTGTTATTCTCACTTTCCAGTCCAGAGTTCCATATCTCTGAATTTGAATAATCCTCAAATTACCTTACGGAGTAATAATTTTAGATGTTGCCTGAGGTACTCTCTAGAAGCTACGAAAATCTGATACAGTACCATATATCTGTTCATGCACAATGTAGATTATAAATATAACACAAGTAATAAATTCAAAACTTTCAACGGCATCAAACAAAATTTTATTTAAAATTATATTTTAAGTACATTTTCTTTGTACTTAAAACATTCGTTTCAGTTTTCTCCATTTGGATAGTTAATTTTGTGTGAAACAGCATTTCTGGCATCAATAAAAAGTTATAATTAAGTACGGTACATCTACACTTAAGAACAAGTGGTGCTTTATTTAATGTTCAACCAAAGTTTACATTCTTACGTATTTTGGTGCTTCATTTCAGCGGTCCCTGGGAACCGAAATCGATCATTGGACAATTTTGTGCTACAATATCAATCACATGTAAAATCTGACCAATCGGAGTAAAGCACGCATTTATCGCCATTAGGTGGTTACGCTTGAGCCCACCAATCTGTCTGGGACTTTACGACCGATCGAGCCGTTCAAGAAATTTCGGGGTAATCAAGTATAAGTTATTCAGCTAAAGTTTGATTTTTGCAACTGTTACATAGTTGCCAATGAATATTCAGCTACAAAAGGTGCCTAGTTGGTTTAATTAGTTGTCAGTAACGTAAATAACTCTCCGCAGGAATCGGCAAGCCTTTTGAAAGCGTTCAAAGTGTTCGCTTCGTCAGTCTATAATTTGCATGTACGAAAGTATCTTACGTTTGATCAGGTGTGTTCGGTACGATATAGTGATGAACAAATGCAAGACTAAGACCAAGACTGGGCTGGTCTTGCTCTTGGTCTTGGTCATGTATACAAGACTCCAAAAGTGCATTACCACCTGCAATTCTCCTTTTCCTGCAATAGCAGGCAACCCAAAAAGCTCGGCCGTTGGGTTGGTTGCAAATTCGAAAGGCGTTGGACTAAACCTCAAAAATATATCAGTGTGGCAAACTGAAAATAAGAGAAAAAACAAATTGTTAAGTATAACAATTTTATTATTGTGACGGAGTTGGATGACATCAAAAGTTACAAAATGACTTACTTAAGCAGTTCAAACAACATGAATGGTAAGAAACAGATATAAGAAAGCATTTCTCTCTTTCCCCCCCACCCAAAAAAAGAAACTCATAAAAAGAAAAAGTTATATAATAAAAAGGTTTCATATAAAAGCCTAATGGCACAAAAACAAATAGCTAAACGAAACGAAAAAGAGACAAACACAGAATAGGTGACACCAGTGGCGTAGCAGACTTGCGGCCCTCCCATGCAAGATAAAGAAATGGGACTCTAGTTGTAAACCCCATTGTAATAATAATAATAATAATAATAATAATAATTATAATAATAATAATCATTATTATTATTATTATTAGTAGTAGTAGTAGTAAAAAGTGGTTTCTTTTTCAAAATCTCTGACTCTGCCTAAGAGCATGAATGCATATAGCGATCATGTGTGCACGTTTTGGCAATGAGCGGTCCCAAAGGCCAAAAGGGGTGAAAATCTACAAGAGAAAGAAATAAAAAACTTTCTTATGGTAAATTCTAGTTGAAAGTTCGAAGCAGTTGCTTTTGCACGTGACTTTTTGTTACTTTTTTCAGGGAACAGAAAAGTTCTGGCGACTAAAAAATTATACCATATAATATTACAAATTTGCAAGTGGATGTATTTACGTTGCAATTTGTGGTAATAAAGATATTATGATTAGAAAACAATAGTGTAAAAAGTAAGTTTAATTTCTACATCCATCGGAAGTCTTAGGGGTCCCTTACATCTCGCCGCCCCCCGAATATCGATATCGAAAATTTACAATGATATATTCATGTCCATATATTCGCGATATCGAATGTTGATATATGATAATAAAGATATCGACAATAGCGATGTATCGACATAGCACAGGCCCAGGTCCGAGAAGTGGTGCTTGAAATATACTGGAATCAAGAATCAAATTCTAAATAAGTTCTCCATTTTCGTATTCAATGTTGAGGGGGAAGGGTGTGAACCCGAATAGAAATTTTAAGAAAAGCAAATGTTAAGATAAAAGTAGGTTTTCCGCCTCCCCTTGAATACAAAAATTAACAGAAAACTATTACTGTAATTTACCTTTTACTTCTGTTTCTGATTGTTATCACAAATCAGTAACAGTACACATACTTTACATAATATAACAATACACTCTATTACTTTTCACAACCAAGCAAGCCGGAAGATGAATCTCCTGCAATATTAAAGTGGAATGTTCTACAAAATAGTCATAATTCATTGGCCATATTTCTATCAGTACTTTGGTACGGACTAAGAGCTTCAAGACTAACAGAACTAGAAATTAGAGATTTAATTCCTTTTTCTCTCAGACTAAAAGAATTCTGCATTTTCCTGAGATATTCATTTTCTTAATATAAGTCCCCTATCCTGGGCTAATTCTGGCTACCGCGGTTTCGAGGCAACCGGTAAAAGAAAAAGTAAATTTTGTCGACTCTCAACTCTCGACAATTTGTGAGAAGATATTTCACAGTTCATGTTGTTATTCCTTCGTTACAAAAACACTTCTAGTTGACTCTATTCATGGTAAATTACTGAACTTATAAACATTTACAATTATTGACAAATAAACAATTATTTTTAAACATAAAAAGTCGTTACAGTTCAGTGGAATGCAGTAGTAGATGGAAGTGAAAGAAAATATTGTATATTTGTTGAGATGTGCAAACTGAATGTGAATAATAAGTGTTTCCCATTCTCTTGTCCAGAGGCGGATCTACGATGGACTTCTGCGGGCTCGGTGGTTGATAATACTCCTACTTAGAGTTACTTTTAAGAGCTCCAAACTCTGGAATGGGTTTAATTTATATATAAAATAAGAAAGATTCCCTTTCTGGGGGGCAATCGCCATGATCGCTCCCTGGATCCGCCCCTGCTCTTGTGTAGCAGACTTTGAAGACATTTAGTTCGTGTATGCTTCAGACGATGCTGATTAGGGATGGCCATATCTGGATAATTTTTTATTCTGATATTGCATAGAAACTTATCCGGATTTGCATTATCCGGTTGACGGATTACAAAACGGATGACGGATAACGGATAACAACCGGCTGACTGATAATATCCGGATCACGGATGAATGATACGATCCGGATGACGGATAGGAATAATATCTGGATGTTGGATAATATCCGGATAATTTATAAAATTAAGATAAAGGATAATATCTGGAGAATAGAACATTCGGATAAATGATTACATCCGGATGACGAATAAAGGATAATATCGGAATAACGTATATGGTTTTAAAAAGACATAATAGGAGAGGGACGTATCAGTCTTTTCTGCTCATGGAGTTATTAAAAGACGATCATCGGGCAGTGGTCTTTACCATGGAAAGATATTGCTTCTTAAAATGTTTCCTAGTAACTTCCAATTTTCTTGTTCTTGTTGTGGGGCGCGATGGTTCAATGGTAAACCGCTTAGTTTGGTGCGTGGGGTCCTTATTATTTCGATCCACGGCAAGTAAATTTGCGGTGGACAAGATCGTATCCGTAGGTTCTCTCAGCGTATTCCCGCTTCCTTCCACATTTCATTCCGTCAATTCTTCTATTATCAATGACTTGCTGTAAAAATTAGGCGCGGTGGTTCAGTGGCAAAGTGCTTCTTCTAGTGCGTGGGGTCCTTATTGTTTCGATCTCCGGCCAAGTAAGTTTGTGGTGGAAAATATTGTATCCCTTGGGTTTTCTCAGGGTACTCCCTCTACTTCCCGCTTTTCATTACATCAATTCCTCTATTAACATTGACTTGCTTTAATCATTGAGGGCGGTGGCTCATTGGTAGAGCGCTTCCTCTCATACATGGGTTCCTTATTTTTTCGAACGCAACCAAGTAACTTGTGTGGTGGACAGAATCGTATCCGTGGGTTTTCTCAGGGTACTCCCGCTTCTTCCCGCCTTTCATTCCACCAATCCCTCTATTATCACTGACTTACTTTATTCATTGAGCACGGTGGCTCAGTTGTAGAACGCTTCCTCTTGTGCGTGGGGTTCTTATTGTTTCGATTCCTGGGCAAGTAAGTTTGTGTTGGACATGATCGCATTGGTCGGTTTTCTCAGGGTACTCTCGCTTCTTTCCACTTTTCACACCACCAATTCCTCCATTATCTTTTATATGTTTTAATCATTGGACGCGGTAGCTCAGTGGTAGAGCGCTTCCTCTCATACATGGGGTCCCTATTGTTTTGTTCCCCAAACAAGTAAGTTGTGTGGTGGACAGGATCTTATCCGTGGGTTTTCTCAGGGTACTCCCGCTTGTTCCCACATTACATTCAACCAATTCCTCTATTATCATTGACTTGCTTTAATCATTGGGGGCGGCGGCCCAGTGGTAGAGCGCTTCCTCTGGTGGGCTAAGTAAGATTGTGGTGGACAAGATCGTATCCGTGGGTTTTGTCAGGTACTCCCGCTTCCTCCAACATTTCATTCCACCAATTCTTCTATTATTATTATTATTATTATTCTATTATTGGCTTGCCTCAATCATTGAGCGCAGTGGGTCAGTAGTAAAGGGCTTCATCTGGTGGGCCAAGTAAGTTTCTGATGGACAAGATCGTATCCGTCGGTTTTCTGAGGGTACTTTCGCTTCTACCCATTTTTCATTCCACCAATTCCTCTAGTATTATTGACTTACATTAATCATTGGGCGTGGTGGCTCAGTGATAGAGCGCTTCCTCTGCTGGGCCAAGTAAGTTTGTGGTTTACAAATTTGTATCCGTGGGTTTTGTCAGGGTACTCTTGATTCCTCCCACATTTCATTCCACCAATTCTTCTATTATCATTGACTTACTTTAATCACTGGACGCGGTAGCTCAGTGGTGGAGCGCTTCGTCTGGTGGGCCAAGTAAGTTTGTGGTGGACAAAATCGTATCCGTAGGTTTTCTCAGGGAACTACTGCTTCTTCCCACTTTTGATTCCAGGAACGTCTCTATTATCATTGAATTTGTTTAATCATTGGGCGCGGTGGCTCAGTGGTAGGACGCTTCCTCTGGTGGGCGAAGTAAGATTGTGGGGGACAAGATCGTATCCGTGGGTTTTTTCAGGGTACTCCGGCTTCCTCCCACATCTCGTTCCACCAATTCTTCTATTATCATTGACTTGCTCCAATCATTGGGTGCGGTGTCTCAGTGGTTGAGCGCTTGCTCTGGTGGGCCAAGTAAGTTTGTGGTGGACAAGATCGTATCCG
Organism: Thermobia domestica; assembly: GCF_964235325.1. Classification (NCBI taxonomy): domain Eukaryota; kingdom Metazoa; phylum Arthropoda; class Insecta; order Zygentoma; family Lepismatidae; genus Thermobia; species Thermobia domestica. Next base: position 335,972,063 of record NC_137455.1, on the reverse strand, counting down.
TGGGTTCTCTCAGGGTGCTCCCGCTTCTTCCCACTTTTCGCTCCACCAATTCCTCTTTTATCATTTACTTGATTCAATCACTGGGAACGGTGGCTCAGGGGTAGTACGCGTCCTCTCGTTCGTGGGGTCCTTACTGTTTCGATCCCCTGCCTGATAAATTTGTGGTGGACAATATCGTATTCGTGGGTTTTGTCAGGGTACTCTCGTTTCCTCCCACATTTCATTCTACCAATTCTTCTACTATCATTGACTTGCTTCAATCATTGGGCGCAGTGGGTCAGTAGTAAAGCTCTTCCTCTGATGGGCCAAGTAAGTTTTTGATAGACAAGATCGTATTCGTGGGTTCTCTGAGGGTCCTCCCGCTTCTTCCCATTTTTGAATCCACCAATTCCTCTGTTATCATTGACTTACATTAATCATTGAGAGCGGTGGCTCAGTGGCAGAGCGCTTCCTCTGGTGGGCCAATTAAATTTGTAGTGACAAGATGGTATCCATGGTTTTCTTAAGGGCACTCCCGCTTTCTCCAACATTTCATTCCACCAATTCCTATATTATCATTGACTTGGTTCAATCGTTGTGCGCAGTGGCTCAACTTTAGGGTGCTTCCACTGGTGAGCTAATTAAGTTTGTGGTGGACAAGATCGTATCTGTGGATTTTCTCCGGGTACTCCTTCCCACTTGTCATTCCACCAATTCCTCTATTATCATTAACTTGCTTTAATCGTTGGGCGCGGTGGCTCAGTGGTAAAGCGCTTCCTCTGGTGGGTCAAGTAAGTTTGTGGTGGAGAAGATCGTATCTGTGGGTTTTCTCAGGGTACTCCCGCTTCTTCCCACTTTTTATTCCACCAATTTCTCTATTATAATTGACTCTTTATTCTTTCGGCGCGGTAGCGCAGTGGTGGAGCCCTTTCTCTGGAGCATGGGATCTGTATCGTTTCGATTCCCGGCCTAGTAAGTTTGCGGTGGACAAGGTCGTGTCCGTGGGTTTTCTCAGGGTACTTCCGCTTCCTCCCACATTTCATTCAACCAATTCTTCTATCATCATTTACTAGCTTTAATCATTGCAGAGGTCTTGATCCCTTGAGCATTGCGGTGATGTCAGAAATCAGATACGGTTCCAATCATTTCGGTTGTGATGTAAAGCTTTGCTGTGGTTCAATCTCAGTATTTTATTACGCGAGATAAAACCATCCATGCAGCTATTAATGATCATTCTAAACTATTTTACTGGCAACCTGTATTGGTTCGTTTAGCCAGGATTTCGTAACGGGGGGGGGGGGTTGATATGAAATTCTGAAGTTCCAGGAGCTCGATCAATCTAACTTACTTTCCTATCAACATGTATTGTTTTGTTATTACAATAAAATGAGGATATGTTGGTAAGTATTTTAATAACAAACTATGGAGAAATCTCGAGTAAAATAAAAAAATGTATTGAAAAAGATTTTACAATATTTACACCTTACTCTATTCATTCAAATAACAATTTTCCTATTATTATGACCTCAACTATTACCAAAAGTACATATTCACTATTATAAAAAGTACATACTACATAATATCTTGTAAATTATTTTACAATATCTGTATTTCTTTCTCTGTTGAATCAATTGTTAACAGAAGTTTCTTTCCACATAAATTTTTGTTTTAATATTCCGTCAACTACTGTCTGTTCCAAATGATAGGTTAAAGGAATAGTAGAAAATTGTTTTAGAAATAACAGGTTTGACACTGCAAGGATGCGATGACGAAAAATTATGATAAAAAATGTCCACGCTGTTACACAACGGCACTTTGCTTTCGGAAGCTTGAAATCTCCCTGACTAGTGGCAGAAATTCTGAGAATTCCGTAACTTTTCTAGAAATTTCAAATTCCCTGACTCTTCCAGGATATCTCACTTACCTCGCCACCATTATTGTGAGTAATACAAATCTCCTCATAAGAAAGAGTAACAAAAAGCTTCCAGTAGTTTTTAATTTTTAACACTGATCCTTCTTTTTCTCATTTCATTTTGTTTCATCCTTCCTTAATTTTTTTCATTTTTGGTCTCGAAGGGAGGGGGTCCGGACCCCCCTGACTACGTGCCTGACCCGCGTCTAAAACTTCGAGACCTAGTTTCTTGAGGTTCAAGGCTAGGGATCGATGTCTGACATCACAATTGTGCTCAACGGTTCAAAATCTTTCAAATGCCGCCAACGCCGTCCAACAACTTCATATTTAATAGAAGGGACCCGAAGCCATAACGCCAGGACCCCATTCCTTGAGCTTCGTGACCTGGGCCTGATATCTGACATTACTACTGCACTCAGGGGCAGTGGTAATGTCAGAAATCATTAACCTAACTATGTGGGCGAGTTGGTGGCTAGCCCTTTGGTCTAGTGGCTAGCACGTGACCCTTTGGTACCCCAGAGTTTTTCAATGAATGCACTTTTTACTAATTATACTAACTTTTCTTTTAAAAAGGTGCAATCAATACGTTTGTTTATTTAATATGTAGTCACTATTGAACAAAGTTCTCATTTTTATATCTGGCAATAAGATCCCCTCTCTTCTGTCTCTAGACCCAGTCATATTACTTTTAATAAATGCCAAATTACGATTTTTATCAACAAAGAGAAGCTGTTCTACTAACTCTGGTAAATAATAATAATAATAATAATAATAATAATAATAATAATAATAATAATAATAATAATAAGAAAGCATTTGAATAATAAAGATATTTTTCACCTTTCTTTAACATTGTTGTGGGCTTCTCTCAGGGATGAATTCAGGGTGTAGCCCGGGGAGAATCCCCCCCGAAGAAAATTCATTCCCCCCGGAGAAACTTAAAAAATTTCAGTCACAAAATGTAGAAATTACTTAACCCAAATATTTGTTTTTCTTTCCGTGCACGTGCAGACGAAATCCGATCTCTCAATATACATATAAATGACGCAGACCCTTATATAAATATTAAACATGTAACATCTAAGATAGAATACCAAAATAGTCAATAAAACTTGTATTTCTTAACGCTATGACCGAGTTTGGCAGAACATGAAATTGTTAACTGTTGAAGAAAGGTTTGTATTTTAGTAGGTACTACACTCTCGCCTAGGTAGCATTAGCACAGATTGAGATAGGAAAGGAAAGACAGGGAAGATCTTTCGATCATTCCATATGATCTCTGGTGTCAGCAGACTTCAATTCTTGAAAATGTACAGTCCTTGCATTATTTGAAATAGAGCGCGTAAATCCCATTTCTCGCATCGGATGTACAGACGTAAATGTGTTTTACGATTGTTAAAGTAAACACTCATTTCTTTAATTAAAAATAAGTCAGTTAAAGGGTGAGATTCAGAGGGCGTCATTTAGAGGGATCAGGAAGGAACAGTTATCCTTCCTGGGTTAGAGATTTATATAGAATTTATCAATATAGCAGTAGTATATAAGTGAAAGATTGCCATTGAAGATGATGAATATGCTGCTCAGTGCCGTTCCATGGGGGAGGGGAAAGCGGGGCGACGACCCCGGGCGCCGAAGTAAGGGGCGAAAAATTCGGGAGGGAAAAAGAAAAGAAAAGAAGGAAAGAAAAAAAGAGGAATGAAACACATGTGCACATGTGGGCATGTGCACATATTCTATATAAAATGAAAGGAAAAAATTAATAAAAAGTGCTCAAATTCAAGGAAAAGCAGGGTTTACTTTTTAAAATTTTCTCACCTTTCGCGGCTGGTCTGTCGACCTCACTCATATATACGGCGGTACCGTCGTATACTCTCGCGGCAAGCGCTGATTTTCCAGGACACGGCACTAATCCTACTGAAGATTTCGTAAACTAAACTATTGATGTGTATGCAGTGAAGACACCAAGGCTATTATGTTGATTTAGAATCAGAAGTGTGAGAAAGAATGATAACTTTTTGTTAAGATATTCCTATGTATGTTTGTTTTAGGACAAAATATTTGAGTTAATTTAAATCTTTTTAAAAACCTCTACATTAGTAACAAACAGTGACTATTGAATATAGGAAATAACAAAAATAGCTACTTAAATAGCAGTTAAAGATTAGTCTAAAATATTTTTGACAGTCTTTATTTAATGTTTTAGATGAGTAGTTTTCAAAGTGGGGTCCGTGAGACCTATCCAGGGGTTCCACGGCGCCTAAAAATTGAGATGTGATCTAATAAAATGGAACTCACCTGTTACGCAAGAAGTATTTTTTTCAGTTACTATAAATACAGCAATTAGAAATTATACCTACGTTTGTAAATTTAAATGTTTTCCTACTTTAGTAAATTTCTGCCCTGAAGTTGGTCATCCGTTATATAGAACTACTTCAAGTGAGAGAAATTTCTTCTTTGTTAGGGCACTTTTTCAAAAATAGTTATGCATTAACTGTACGACGCCTCTGAATTTCATGGACTTCATCTTTAAGTGGCGGAAAGCTTCCACCACTACCACTAATTTCAGATTTTTTATTTTATTAAAGAAGTAAATGTTAGTCATCAAGCCTCCCCCAATTCTGGGATGAGAAAACCTTCCCAAAATATGTTCCTAGATCCGCCACTGCGAGCAACTCTTGACTCAAATTGGTTTGCGCGTGCGCTGTGAGTACGAAGAGTTGTCTAAAAAGACATTGCAACATTTGGTGCCTTTCCCTACCATTAATTTATGTGAGCAGACCTTTTCTGCTCTTAGGAGTATTAAAACCTTAAAGCGAAATCATCTTAATGTGAAATCGGACCTAAGATTGAAGGTGACAAAAATTATACCAGATTTCCAGTGGCGTATTTAAGAGGGGGCTTCCGGGTTAAGCCCCCCCCCCCCGAAATCTTACTTACTAGAATGAAGTATATGAAATATCTTGCAGAATTTTCACATTTTCAATCAAAGCTCCTCCGAAAGTTAGCAAAGCCCTCCCCGAAACAAAATCGTAAATACGCCACTGCAGATTTCAATGCTATTATGGAAAAGCACAAAGAATTTCATTTCTCACATTAGTGACCCCACATTTGAGAAAGTTGTTAATCAAGTAAATTTCATTTTTTTTAAATGATTTTTAGTCTTGAAAGTTATGGTGTTTTCAATTGGAATTTCCTTCCCAAGGAAACAATCATGTATCTTTAGGATAAATTAGTTATTCCATTATTTTTCTTGATCTTTTCATTGTCAGTGATAATTCTAATTAGTATATTTTTAATAATATGTGAAATTTCAGATAGCATTGAAAGGGAGTCCGCAGATCACTTCTCGAATGAACAGAATTCCGCGTTATTGGAAAGTTTGAGAACCACTGTTTTAGATAAAATTAAACGATTGTTTTTTTTTTAAATTATAAGCTCACATTGATTATTTACCAGCAATTTGTCCCAATATTAGGTAAGATGTGCATGTGAATGGAATTGTTAAATATGCCGTTTTCTTGCAAAAATACAGAAAAACAACCCCCCCCCCCAGAAGTTGATATTCCCTCTCGGGTGAAAATGTCTGAATTAAACACTGGCTTCTCTGAATCTGGATATGTTGTTTTATAGTGTATAATGCAAGAAGGCTTCAAACAACAATCTGGCAAAAAGTATTTGTGTAAAAGACACAAACGTCTTATCAAGTTATTCTGCAAAGTACTAAACAACTGACCTTGTTTCTGTTTGCCTTTAAACACAATGTTACGATTTACAAGGCACAGACAAAAGTAGAGAGCCACGTGATATTTCGCCTAAGGGCATTTCGTTGCTAGACTGAACACTGGCATTCTGTCAATACTATATTGCATAGCTATCAATAAGTCACACTCGCAGGTTCTTTCCAAACGTTTTAGTATAACAGGTTCATCAAACTACGTTGTTGTAGGTAAGGGATGAGACTCTGAAAGACTGATAAGTGTTGGAGTTCAGAGCCGTAGCTAGAAATTTCGTTGCCCGCGGCGAAATAGAATTTGGCGTCCCCCGACACTCACGTTACCAAACTTTGACTTTTCCTTTCAGTGCTTTTATTTTTAACATATAAGAGAAACACCTTTTCGTTGTTATGCTACGCTGATTATTTTTTTTTTACCAAGCTGCTTGGACAGACCATTGCAACAGCCAAAAGCAATCGTTATGTATTCTTTAACAAATAAGAGCCGCTCTCAAGAGGCTTATTTTAGACCTGCTGCTAAACTTGAGGTGGTGGTGATTTTAGTTTAGCGTCCCGTTCAGCAGCGAGGCTATATGAGACGTGGACCTACTGATTAACGTGGAATCCGAACCACATGAGCTCCCACCGGGAATCGAAAAAAAGTTGCAAGAAGCGGAAGTACCCTGAGAAAACCCACGGACACGACCTTGTCCACCACAAACTTACTAAGCCGGGAATCGAAACAAAAAGGTCCCCATGCTCCAGAGAAAGGACTCTACCACTGAGCTACCGCGCCCAATGATTAAAGCGTCAATGATAATATAGAAATTGGTGGAATGAAAAGTGGGAAGAAGCGGGAGTACCCTGAGAAAACCCATGGATACGATCTTGTCCACCACCACCAGAGGAAGCGTTCTACCACTGAGCCACCGCTCCCAATGATTAAAGCAAGTGAATGATAAGAGAGGAATTGATGGAATGAAAAGTGGAAAGAAGCGGGAGTACCCTGAAAAAACCCACGGATACGAATTTTTCCACCACAAACGTACTTGGCCCACCAAAGGAAGCGCTCTACCACTAGGCCACCGCGACCAATGTTTAAAGTAAGTCAATGATAATAGAGGAATTGGTGGAATGAAATATGGGATGAAGCGAAAGTACCCTGAAAAAACCCACGGATACGATATTGTCCAAAACAAACTTAATTTGCCCACCAGAGGAAGCGCTTTCCCACTGAACCATTGCGACCACTGATTAAAGTAAGTCAATGATAATAGAGGTATTGGTGGTATTAAATGTGGAAGGAAGCGGGAGTACCCTGACAAAACCCACGGATACGATCTTGTCCACTTCAAACTTATTTACTCCACCAGAGGAAGCGCTCTACCACTGACCCAATGCGCCCAATGATTAAAGTAAGTCAATTATAATACAGGAATTGGTGGAGTGAAAAGTGGGAAGGAGCGGAGTACCCTGAGAAAACCCACGGATACGATCTTGTCCACCACAAACTTACTTGGTCCACCAGAGGAAGTGCTCTAACACAGAGCCACTGCACCCAATGATTGAACCAACTCAATGATAATAGAAGAATTGGTGGAATGAGATGTGGGAGGAAGTGGAAGTACTCTGAGAAAATCCACGGATACGATCTTGTCAACCACAAACTTACTAGCCCGGGGATCGAAACAGTAAGGACCCCACCCACCAGTTGAAGCGTTCTACCACTGAGCCACCGTACCCAATGATTGAAACAAGTCAACGATAATAGAAGAATTGGTGAAATGAAAAGTGAGAAAAATCGGGAGTACCCTGACAAAACCCACGGATACGATCTTGTCCATTACAAACTTACTTGGCACACCAGACTAGGGATGCGCTCGAGTCGAGACATGTCTCGAATCTCGACTCGACTCGACTCGAATTCGAGTCGAGACACTCTTTGTAAAATTCGAGACCTGTCGAGACAAACGTATTTCTCGACTCGAAGTTTCGAGTCGAGACAGCTGGTAAAAATCTCGACTGGACTCGAATGTCTCGAAAATCTTTCTATAATTTTTAATATTATTTTGAAGAAAGTACTCGCTCAGAAACACTCGGCACGAGAATTTCGGAAACTGCAGGACTTGTCAGGTGTTCGAGGAGTGCTGTGGTGATTGTCTTCAACAAGTGGCGAAACCAAGAGGAAAAGACGTCCAAATGTCGAGGGGTTAGGCGCCCCCTACTTCATTAAAGATGTGGAGAATAAGAACGAGGACAGAAAAAGAGAAAGAGAACGAAAACAGAAAAAGAACGAAAATTTAGATGACTCACTGACCGTTGGAAATTATCCCTTAGTTGAAGCGATGGTTGGAGTAATAAAACCAGTTAGTATTCCCGCTGTTGTATTGTTGAATTCACAGAAATGTTCGAAAATAAGCAAAACGTGACTCTGCACAAGATGTTTACTTACCCATAGTTTTATTATAGTCAACTGAACCCTGAGTGTCTGGGATGTTTCTGTTCCTTCTCACTTTACAACTTGAGAGGGGAGGGGGTATTATCATCAGGGTACCACTAGTAGTACACCGCTAAAAGAAATGCTTTAGTGCTGCGTCGGAAGCGGCATGTTTTGTATATATTTCTTAAAATGTTATCCATTCATAAAGTATAAATTCCTCCTACCTCCCCTCATTCTGTTTCCAATACAGAGAACCGACTCTTTAAATGAAGAACGAACCCTGAGCCTTCCCGAAAATACTAAAATGATTGATGCGTACAAATAACAAATCTGTGGATGAATCAGAAAATGCAGATACATGAGTAGATGACGAAGATAACAGTGCTTGATGCAGTGCAGTCCACCACATGTAAATAGATTTCAAGAGTTCATATTTGTGTATGTGTACATGTGTATGTGCTTTTTCTGAGTATTTATATGAGCGTGTGTCTTGTGATTGTTATATTAATATCCACTGGATTAAGTGAAAGTATAAAATGGATTTGATGACTGCCAAATTGACGTCACATTCGTAAGTCATTATTTTTTAATATTTAGTAATATTAAATTAGATTATAGTTTAGCGTCGTTTTTAGGAGCAAAGCTCTACAAGACGTGAACGTACAGTTTAATGTCGGATTTGAAACACATGAGCTCCTACCATGAATCAAACCTCGTTCGAGAAAGGCGCATCGCTAACAACATAGCAACGGGGAGCTAAACATTTAGTAATATGTATATTAAGTTGTAAAATTATATTCGTTTAATTTTCACTAATATAATCTTCACAATGTAAAGCATTCGCAAGACCCGTTATCTTATTTAAAAACAAAATGCCCATATCTTATGTTTCCGTCTCGGGGTTGGACTGCGGGATGATAGAAATCCGAAAGAGATGTTTTTATTATATTTTGTACCGTAAATCTGCTTCTTCATAATCTCCGTGTTTGATAAGAATGAACCTCCCTGGCTCACGAAAATGTATACGCAATATAACAAACCATGCACATTAAATGCCAGACTAATATAGCAAACATTGAAGATGCCCCCCTAGAAAATTTTCTTCGGCCGTCCATGTCTGGAGGTACACAATTTCGCAACTCAGTGGATACGATGTGGATATATTCAAAGTCCACTGATTTACCCATCAAATTTAAATTTTATAAAAATATTATCAGTGAATACTAACCTGAGGAAAACTATTTTTTTAATTCGATCGCAAAAGTTTTTTTTTCACCAGGTCTCGGTGATCGTCCGGTACGAAAACTGAAGTTTGTACAAGTGTTTCCCCAGCAATTGTTTTGAGAAAGGGGTCTTCCAGGAGCGTTATTTATGGGGCAATTCCTGCGTTTGTTATATACATATATAGATATAAATATAGATATACTGTATACATATAAAGATAAGTAGGAGCGGGTCTTTAAAATTAGTTCGGAAAGATAATATGAAAATCTGGTATAATTTGCAAGAATCTATCTAGTCTAATACAAATAAAATAAATAGTTTGTTTGTGTGTTTGTCTGTCTGTATGCGGCCTGGGGACCAGACGAGTGGATCGAGAGTTATCAAATTTTGGTCAGGGATACCTTGGCCTAGGCCCGAGATGAAGACGAAAAGTTGTTTTCAAATTTCGAACCAGGGGAGTCTCAGGGGGAGGCGTTTTCCGGTACCGGCTTGGGAACCAGACAAATTGACCGAGAGTTACCAAATTTTAGTCACGAATACCTTGGTCCAGGCTCCAGACCAGAGTTAAACGATTTTGTCAAAATTCGAACCAGGGGGGTCTCAGGGGTTGTTTACCGGGACATGTAAAAGTAGTAGAAAATAACAGATATTAGTGTTGAATTCATAGTTTTCGCGGTCGCTGAAATCAATGGTGAAACTCCGATCGCATTAACTTCCAAATTCATGCTACGCGGCACCGGGTCGGGGGTCACCGGGAAGGAGGAGTTGAGATATCGAGAAATATAAAAGTAATCCACAATGACCGATATTAGTGTCAAATCCATAGTTTTCGCGGTCTCTGAGATCAATAGTGACACTTCCATTAGCGATGATTTGCAAATTCAGCAACAATCGCATGTGGGCCGGGAGTCAGCGGGGAGGGGGGATACCGAGACAAGTAAAAGTAATCCAAAATGACCGATATTAGTGTCAAATCCATAGTTTTCGTGATCGCTGAGAACAATGGTGACACTTCCATTAGCGATGATTTGCAAATTCAGCTACCATTGTATGCGGACCGAGAATCAGCGGGGGGGGGGGGATATACCGAGACATGTAAAAGTAATCCAAAATGATCGATTTAGTCTCAGATCCATAGTTTTCGTGGTCGCGGAAATGAGGGTAATACTTCCACAGGCCTTGGCTTCCATGCGAAGAATGGGTATATTTAGCTAATACATACACAGGGTGCGGCACGTAATACCGGCCCGTAAAGTGAACACATAAAATGAAATGTAATATATTGAATATGATTAACTACAACACATATATGAAATGTATTGAATATGACTACTCACCTTCACAGCAGGTGCTGAAAGTGTCCTCCGCCCACTTCAACACACATGTGAGCACGATTGAGGAGATTCATATATACCCTTGTGAGTTCTTGTGTTGTAATGCTATTGGTGACATCCTGGATCCTGGTCTTGAGTTCTTCAATTGTGTGTGGATTTGTTTCGTATACTCTTCCCTTTAACAGTCCCCATAAGTAAAAGTCACACGTGGATAAGTCTGGTGACCGAGGAGGCCACAAGCCTTTGCTGATTGTCCTCTCTGGTGTAAACATCTCATGCACAAGGGACAATGATGCAGCTGATGTGTGGCATGTTGCACCGTCCTGCTGAAAGTAACATAACTGACGCTCCTCTTCGGTCAAGTGTGTATAAAACTCCTCCAGGATTCCCATATACACGCCACTGTTCACTGTCGTCTCAAAGAATATGGGCCCAATAACGCGTGGGGCGGAAATGGCACACCAAATACCAATCTTCTCATCATGCAAGGGTACCTGGTGGATTGCGTGTGGATTTTCTGTCGACCAATACCGGTTGTTTTGGGAATTTACGTACCCAGACAGGTGGAACCACGCCACGGAACCAGTGAGAATGAACCCTTCAACAATGGCAACACGCTCGGGTATCGAATACGGCATTATCACACACTGACACGCACCCGGCTTAACACAACGAGGCCTTTTTCTCAACTGGTTTCGATAAGTTTCACTGGCTGCGGCTGCACGTGACTACTGCAGGTCACGTAAGTCGACCCGACCTCGACACGCCATCTCTTGGTAGGAAGGTAGATTAATTAAGTGTTGCCAAAAACACAATATACCAGAATATTACGACGGGCCGGTTTTACATGCCGCACCCTGTATATATACTGATCCAAAAAATTAGGGAATCAGATGAAAACACATGTAAAACTTCTTACGAATAATGTGAGAATACTGTATCTTGTCCAGTTCAGATTAAAATCATGAAGGCCCAATGTGCAAACGAACCGTTTGAAACATCTGTGCACGTGATCAGTGACGTGGCGCTAACAGATATCATTTTGTAGTGTGGCGCTCCCAACACATTCCAGCTCCAGGACACCTTTGTCCTCATTGTGTTTAGTGCGCCACAAATCTACGTAGTGAAATTGCGCAACAACGTGATTTGCCAGAATCGTTGGCATGGCGAGCTGTCGGCAGGTTGGAAGCTGGTCAGTTACAGCGGGAGGTGTCACATGCCATAGGAGTGGCACAAAGTGTGATTTCCCGATTGTGGAATCGAATTCAAACAACTTGAAGTGTTCGAAGAAGACAAGGGCAGAGCCGTCCACTAGCAAGCAAAGCCAGAGACGATCGTTATCTCTTGTTAACAGTCCGTCGAAACCGGCGTCAGAATACAACTCTGCTCCCGCAAGCCTTCCGAACAACAACAGGATGCACAATATCCACTCAAACGGTCCGCAATCGCCTTCCAGAAGGGGGTCTCTACGCACGTAGGCCTATGGTGTGTGTCCCATTAACTGCACGACACCGTGTTGATCAAAGAGCGTAGGCAGAGGAACGTCGTGGGTTGGGACGCAATGAATGGGGCAATGTTTTGTTCTCTGACGAGTCTCGATTCAGTGTGGAGCCTGATAATCGACGTGTTTTCATCTGGAGAGATTGTAGAACACGACACAATCCCATGTTTGTGCGAGAAAGATCCCAGTATCATGGTGGTGGACTGATGGCGTGGGCAGGAATCAGCACTGGTGAGCGTATTGAGCTCCACATCATCCAAAATGGCTCTTTGACGGCTCTCAGATATAGGGATGAAATCATGAAACCTCTTGTTCTTCCTTATGCTGGTGCCATTGATGATTCATTCCTTTTCATGGATGACAATACTCGTCCTCACAGAGCTCGGTTAGTGGATGAGATGCTGGATGCTGAGGGTATCGCTCGGATGAAGTGGCCATGTCTGGGATATGCATGGCAAACGAATTGCCGCTAGGCCAGTAAATCCAACAACCATTCCAGAGCTGGAAGTCGCTCTTCTAGATGAGTGGCACAACATTCCCCAAGAACTCATCGATAATCTGATTGAATCCATGACAGCAGGTGCGAGGCTCTGTTGGATATTCGAAGTGATCATATGACATATTAAGAAACAATCAGTGTTGTTGCCTTGTCTGTTTGTGAGCAGTTCGAGAGGTACACACATAACCGTCTTGTGTCATGAGCCATATGAACAAGGTTTTCCGTGCCCCAACACCAGTATGTGTCCCATTTTTCTAGTGTATCTTAAAGCATTCCTTCTTGTATGATATATATATGAGTCAAACACAAGCTTATTCATACACTATCTTAAGGTCTTGTGTGATGTTTCAGCTGAACGCCTAATATTTTTTAGCATTATATACAGTATAGTGGCGGATCCAGGATATGATCAAGGGAGGGGCTAAACCATAGTTTGCAGTTTTATCCAGTGTAACGCAGGACTGAAGCCCATTTTATGCAGTGTATACTTGAGTGTGAAGAGAGGGGGGGCGATAGCCCCCTTGGATCCGCCTCTGTATATATACTCGCTGAATCCATACTCGCTGAGATGAACAGAAGATGCCGTTTAAATCCACAAATTCAGCCCCATTACTACTCTAAGGGGGATGGTGACATGTAAAGATAATTGAAAATTATCGGTATTAATGTCAAATTCATAGTTTTGGGGCTAAACAACTTCATTGGTGACATTTTTTCTGCCCTTTGTGTCCAAAATGAAACGTATTCTCCCCGTGCGAAGAACGGATATTCTGCTAGTCTGTAATAATAACTAACGGAAGTTTCACTTAATATATTTCTCGCTGCTCAAATTTACTCACTTGTGCGGTATATGTGTGTAAAGTAGAATTAAAACCTGTTGCTTTAAGTATTTTTCCGTTAGCGAAATACATTGTATATATAGTAGGACGTCGATAATCCTAACGTCAAAAATCCGAACGCGGTCTCTAGAAGCTTTTTACATTTTGTCTTAACGCTAGCGATAAACAAACAATAGCGTGTCCATCGACGTTATGTGAAGTCAGTGTTTTTACAAAAGTTCATTTATATGTAATTGTTCGTCATGTATTTTTATTTTTATTTTTTTCTTAGGCCTATAAGTTTTAAGTGTGACTTACAAGAACAGTGTTATTTAGTGTACAAGCAGGTTCTTCAGAAACATTAAATGTAAGTAGCCTTACGTACTGTATTGTAATTACTGTATGTACTGAATAACCACTGTATCGATAGAAGAACATACCGTACAGTATATGTAAGCCTAAATGGCATTTTCTTGGTCATTTTCAACAATTTGAAAATCCGAAGTACCTGTGGTCCCAATTAGTTCGAATTTTCGACTTCCCACTGTATATATTGCAGACATGTTACAGCAAGTAAGATTACTAGCATCAGACCAACAAATAGTTTTTAAACTATATTTTCCTGTTTTTGCCAATATTTCCGAACAAATGATTTTTTTCTAGTGGTTTCAAAATTTCCGGAATTTTACATAGAACAATGAAGATATCTCTATGAAATATGTTTGATTTAACATATTAACTAAAATAATTCTGAGATTAACAAAAATGATGATTCTGATAATACCAAAATTTTCCGTTTTTCCCCAGCTCGGGAAAACCGTAAAAAAACTGTTTTTTAACCCAAAATATCTGTTTTTTTCACAGACCTTCACAACACTAGTCTGAACACACAGTGCACCGGACACTTCTAACGATGGCGAATATTAACACCACGACATCGGCAACTACAACTGAAATGAACACGTTACCATCGCTACTAGAGCTTGGCACAATGGCAGAGCGTTGCATTATCTGATGAATCCCGATATCATCTTCATCATGACGATGTGAGGGTGCGAATCCATCGTGTTCCAAGGGAACAGCTCCTTGACATCTGCACTGGGGGGCGGAGACAAACTGGCTGCGGCTTAATTATTATCTGGGGAACATTCAGGTGAGCATCCATGTGTCTATTGGAGCTCGAGCAAAGCACCATGACGGCCCAGGCGTCGCACGCTGCTTGCAGACTACGTACATCTCTTCATGACGGCCATGTTTCTCATCGGTAGTGGCATTTTTTGACAAGATAATGCACCATGTCACAAAGCCAGGAGTGTGATGGAGTGGTTCGAGTACCACAGGAGCGAGTTCCAAGTGATGTGCTGGCCCCCAAACTGTCCGGATATGAACCCAATCGATCAAATCTGGGATGTGATTGAACGTGACTTGAGGGCGCATCACCCCCTCCCCGGAATTTACGGGAATTAGATGACCTGTGTGTGCATATGTGGTGCCAACTCTCTCCAGCGACCCACCGAGGAACATTGCGACCATGCCAAGACGCGTTGCCGTTGTTATTCGTGCCAAAAGTTGGACATACTAACAATTAGGTAGGTAGTCATAATGGTCTGGGTGATGTGTGTGTATATTTTAACTCGTATATTTTGTCTCGACTCGAATTTCGAGACGTGTCGACTCGAATTCGAGTCGAGTCGAGACACGAGTCGAGACAGCAACATATTTTCGAGTCGAGACACGAGTCGAGACAACATTTTCTCGAGTCGAGTCGAGACAGGCTTAAATTTCTACTCGACTCGACTCGTGCGCATCCCTACACCAGACGAAGCGCTCTACCTCTGAGCCACCGCGCCCAATGATTAAACCAAGTCAATGATAATAGCGGAATTGGTGGAATGAATAGTGGGAAGAAACGGGAGTACCGTAAGTAAACCCACGGATACAATCTTGTATATCACAAACGTAATTAGCCCACCAGAGGAAGCGCTCTAGCACTGAGCCACTGCGCCCAATGATTGAACCAAGTAAATAATAATAGAAGAATTAGTGGAATGAATGTGGGAGGAAGCCTGAGTACCCTGACAAAACCCACGGATACGATCTTGTCCACCACAAACTTACTTGGCCCACCAGAGGAAACGCTCTACTAGTGAGCCACTACGCTCAATGATTGAAGCAAGTCAATAATAATAGAGGGATTGATGGAATGAAAAACGTGAAGAAGCGGGAGTACCCTGACAAAACCCACGGATACGATACTCTCCACCAAAAACTTACTTGGCCCACCAGAGGAAGCGCACTACCACTGAGCCGCCGCGCCCAATTATTAAACCAATTCAATGATAATAGAAAAATTGTTGGAATGAAATGTGGGAGGAAGCGAGAGTACCTTGCCAAACCCACGGATACGATCTTGTAGAACACAAACTTAATTGGCTCATCAGAAGAAACGCTCTACCACTGAGCCAAAGCGCCCAATGATTAAACCAAGTCAATGATAATAGAGGAATTGGTAGAACGAAAATTGGGAAGAAACTTGCGTACCGTATGTAAACCCACGGATACAATCTTGTCTACCACAAACTTAATTAGCCCCCAGAGGAAGCGCTCTAGCACTGAGCCACTGCGCCCAATGATTGAAGCAAGTCAATAATAAGAGAATTATTGGTGGAATGAAATGTGGAAGGAAGGGGGAGTACCCTGACAAAACCCACGGATACGATCTTGTACACCACAAACTTACTTGGCCCACCAGAGGAAACGCTGTATTAGTAAGCCGCTGCGCTCAATGCTTGAAGCAAGTCAATGATAATAGAGGAATTGATGGAATGAAAAATTTGAAGAAGCGGGAGTACCCTGATAAAACCCACGGATACAATCTTCTCCACCACAAACTTACTTGACACACCAGACGAAACGCTCTACCACTGAACCACCGCGTCCAATGATTAAAGTAAGTCATTGATAATAAGTAAATTGGTGGAATGAAATGTGGGAGGAAGCGAGAGTACCTTGCCAAACCCACGGATACGATCTTGTAGAACACAAACTTAATTGGCTCATCAGAAGAAACGCTCTACCACTGAGCCAAAGCGCCCAATGATTAAACCAAGTCAATGATAATAGAGGAATTGGTAGAACGAAAATTGGGAAGAAACTTGCGTACCGTATGTAAACCCACGGATACAATCTTGTCTACCACAAACTTAATTAGCCCCCAGAGGAAGCGCTCTAGCACTGAGCCACTGCGCCCAATGATTGAAGCAAGTCAATAATAAGAGAATTATTGGTGGAATGAAATGTGGGAGGAAGCGGGAGTACCCTGACAAAACTCACGGATGCGATCTTGTACACCACAAACTTACTTGGCCAACCAGAGGAAACGCTCTACTAGTGAGCCACTGCGCCCAATGATTAGAGAGAGAGTCAATGATAATAGAAGAGTTGGTGGAACGAAATATGCGAGGAAGCAGGAGCACCCTGTCAAAACTCAGGAATAGGATCTTGTCCACCACAAACTTACTTGGCCCACCAGAGGAAGCGCTCTACCACTGAGGCAAGGCGCCAATGATTAAACCAAGTCAATAATAATACAGGAATTGCTGGAACGAAAAGTAGGAAGAAACCGGAGTACCCTAAGTAAACCCACGGATACGATCTTGTCCACCACAAACATAATTAGCCCACCAGAAGAAACGCTCTACCACTGAGCCACTGCGGCCAGTGATTGAAGGAAGTCAATGAAAATAGAAAAATTGGTGGAACGAAATGTGGGAGGAAGCAGGAGTACCCTTACAAAACCCGCGGATACGATCTTGTCTACCACAAATTTACTTGGCTGAGGAAGGAAACAGTAAGGACCCCACGCTCCAGAGGAATCGCTCTACCACTGAGCCGCGCCCAATAAATAAACCAGGTCAATGATAATAGGGGAATTGGTGAATTGAAAAGTGTCAAAAGCGGGGGTACCCTGAGAAAACCCACGGATACGATCATGTCCACCACATCCTTACTTGGTCCACCAGAGGAAGCGCTTTACCACTGAGCCACCGCGCCCAATGATTAAACCAAGTCAGTGATAATAGAGGAATTGGTGGAATGAAATGTGGGAACAAGGGAAATACCCTGCGAAAACCCGCGGATACGATCCTTTTTACCACACAACTTAATTGGCTGCGGAACGAAACAATAAGGACCACACGCACAAGACGAAGCGCTCTACCACTGAGCCACCGTGCCCAATGAATAAAGTAAGTCAGTGATAATAGAGGGATTGGTGGAATGAAAAGCGGGAAAAAGCGGAAATACTCTGAGAAAACCCTCGTATACGATTCTGTCCTAACACAACTTGCTTGGCTGCCGTTCGAAAAATTAAGGACCTTACGCACGAGCGGAAGCGCTCTACTACTGAGCCACCGCGCCCAATGATTAAAGCAAGTCAACGATAATAGAAGAATTGATGGAATGAAAAGCGGCAAGAAGCGGGAATACCCGGAGAGAACCTACGGATACGATCTTGTCCACCGCAAACTTACTTGGCCGGGGTCGAAACAATAAAGACCCCACGCACCAGAGTAAATCCATTATCCGAGTATTATCTGACATTCAGATATTGTCCGTTATCCGTCATCCGGATATCATCCGTTATCCGGATCTTATCCGTCAGCCGTTATCCAGATATTATCTGTCAGCCGTTATCTGGATATTATCTGTTATCCGTCATCCGTTTTATTATCCGTCAACCGGATAATGCAAATCTGGATAAGTTTCTATGCAATATCAGAATAAAAAATTATTCAGTTGTGGCCATCCCTAATCAGCATCGTCAGAGGCATACACGAACTAAACGTCTTCAAATCTGCTACACATTAGCAGGGGTGGTTCCACGGCCCGATCATGGCGATTGCCCCCCAGAAAGGGAATCTTTCTTATTTTATATATAAACTAAACCCATTCCAGAGTTTGGAACTCTTAAAAGTAACTGTAACTAGGAGTATTATCAACCACCGAGCCCGCAGAAGTCCATCGTAGATCCGCCTCTGGACAAGAGAATGGGAAACACTTATTATTCACATTCAGTTTGCACATCTCAACAAATATACAATATTTTCTTTCACTTCCATCTACTACTGCATTCCACTGAACTGTAACGACTTTTTATGTTTAAAAATAATTGTTTATTTGTCAATAATTGTAAATGTTTATAAGTTCAGTAATTTACAATGAATAGAAACAACTAGAAGTTTTTGTAACGAAGAAATAACAACATGAACTGTGAAATATCTTCTCACAAATTGTCGAGAGTTGAGAGTCGACAAAATTTACTTTTTCTTTTACCGATTACCTCGAAACTGCGGTAGATAGAATTAGCCCAGGATAGGGGACTTATATTAAGAAAATGAATATCTCAGGAAAATGCAGAATTCTTTTAGTCTGAGAACAAAGGAATTAAATCTCTAATTTCTAGTTCTGTTAGCCTTGAAGCTCTTAGTCCGTACCAAAGTACTGATAGAAATATGGCCAATGAATTATGACTATTTTGTAGAACATTCCACTTTAATATTACAGGAGATTCATCTTCCGGCTTGCTTGGTTGTGAAAAGTAATAAAGTGTATTGTTATATTATGTAAAGTATGTGTACTGTCACTGATTTGTGATAACAATCAGAAACAGAAGTAAAAGGTAAATTACAGTAATAGTTTTCTGTTAATTTTTGTATTCAAGGGGAGGCGGAAAACCTACTTTTATCTTAACATTTGTTTTTCTTAAAATTTCTATTCGAGTTCACACCCTTTCCCCTCAAGATTGAATACGGAAATGGAGAACTTATTTAGAATTTGATTCTTGATTCCAGTATATTTCAAGCACCACTTCTCGGACCTGGGCCTGTGCTATGTCGATACATTGCTATCGTCGATATCTTTATTATCATATATCAACATTTGATATCGCGAATACATGGACATGAATATATCATTGTAAATTTTCGATATCGATATTCGGGAGGCGGCGAGGTATAAGGGACCCCTAATACTTGCGATGGATGAAGAAATTAAACTTACTTTTTACAATATTGTTTTCTAATCATAATATCTTTATTACTACAAATTGCAATATAAATACATCCACTTGCAAATTTGCAATATTATATGGTATAATTTTTTAGGCGGCAGAACTCTTCTGTTCCCTGAAAAAAGTAACAAAAAGTCACGTGCAAAAGCAACTGCTTTGAACTTTCAACTAGAATTTACCATAAGAAAGTTTTTTATTTCTTTCTCTTGTAGATTTCCACCCCTTTTGGCCTTTGGGACCGTTCATTGCGAAAACGTGCACACATGATCGCTATATGCATTCATGCTCTTAGGCAGAATCAGAGATTTTGAAAAGGAAATGACTTTTTAATAATAATAATAATTATAATAATAATAATACTAATAATAATAATAATAATAATTATAATAATTATTATTATTATTACAATGGGGTTTACAACTAGGGTCCCATTTCTTTATCTTACATGGGAGGGCCGCAAGTCTGCTACGCCACTGGTGTCCCCTATTCTGTGTTTGTCTCTTTTTCGTTTCGTTTAGCTGTTTGTTTTTGTGCTGTTAGGCTTTTATATGAAACCTTTTTATTATATAACTTTTTCTTTTTATGAGTTTCTTTTTTTGGGTGGGGGGGAAAGAGAGAAATGCTTTCTTCTTATATCTGTTTCTTACCACTCATCTTGTTTGAAGTGCTTAGGTAAGTCATTTTGTAACTTTTGATGTCATCCAACTCCGTCTCAATAATAAAATTGTTATACTTAATAATTTGTTTTATTCTCTTATTTGCAGTTTGCCACACTGATATATGTTTGACAAAATTGAGATTTAGTCCAACGCCTTTCGAATTTGCAACCAACCCAACCGCCGAGATTTTTGGGTTGCCTGCTATTGCAGGAAAAGGGGAATTGCAGGTGGTAATGCACTTTTGGAGTTGTGTATACATCCAGTCTTAGTCTTGGTCTTGCACACTCAGTTTTGATCTTGGTCTTGGTCTTGCAAGTCTTGTATTTAAGAAATCTCAAGCTTTTCATAGGTAAATTTTACTATGGATATAAGGGATAATAAACTCTACAATGCGCCAATAGTAACGGAAATACAATGTATGTTTCTAAATGTAATGTAGTTTAACTTCGTGTAAATATGATGATAATGTACAACATAGTTGATAACCTTTATTTTTTTAATGGGTGCCCACGCTTCACTACTTATAAGATATGCCTAAATTACAACGTTTCGTAATCTGTTTATATTTTTTAAGAGATCCAACACTCCACTGGTTCCCAAACTGGGGATGTGACCCCTGAGACGCATGAAAGAAAATCAAAACGGCACAAATTATTGAAATACCATGAACTGCAAAATTATTTTACACTCTAAAGGTATCAGATTTTTCTTTTCACCCACGATTAGCTAATCCTTGTATTAAACAAACTTCCAATTATATATTGAGATTTTGTTTTACTGATTCTAATATATACTCTATGGGGCATAAACATGGACATTACGCAAAAGCGTTAAAAAAAGTTACAGGCTTTCGAAAAGTGGGCATGGAGAAAAACAGATAGAATTAGCTGTGTTGAACGTAAAACGCATGAGAAGGTGTTAGAAATATTAGCAGTGGGGAAAAAAAGAAGAATTTTAGGTATTCTTAAAAGGATGAAGAGGAACTGGTTAGGATATTGGCCGAAGAGGAACTGTATTATGAGGGACGTGCTAGAGGGTATTGTGGAAGGAAAGAGAGGGAGGGAGCAAAGGAGACTGCAGTTGAAGGAAGGTATTAAAACAGAAAATTGCCACGTCAAGACGAAGAGACTAACTGAGGACCACCGAACGTCGAACCTTCTCAGTTGCAGCAAGTAACCTGCCAATAATGGCAGAATAGCTATGATGATGATGGTGTGTTTTGCAATATTGAATAAAAAAGAGAGAGAAAATTAAAATAATAATAATTATAATAAAACCTCTTAATATTTTAGAATAATTTGAGTGAAAACTGAAAATGACTCAACTGCCTATGTCTTGTATAAACTCAATTTATATGAATACTTTCGACTTGTATTGGAAATACAAAATAACGGCATCAAACTCCAAGTTATTTGAAGTCTCACTTGCGAATATGGATTACTAGCATCAATTACACACTTCGTTGGGTTAAACTTAAAACATAATAATAATAATAATAATAATAATAATAATAATAATAATAATAATAATAATAATAATAATAATAATAATAATAATAATAATAATAATAATAATACATTTAGTTAGTTAGTCAATCTCTTTTTACTATCAGTAAAGCGCTCTCTGATATCGATCATTTTCGATTATTTTTGTATTCTTCTCCCTTCCTTCTCCCCAAGTTGCGGGGCTGAAATTGGATTTAAACCGCGTCAGAAGTGTCACTGTTCGCCTCAGAGACCCCGAAAACTATGGATTTGGGACTAATATCGGTCATTTTCAATAAACTTATATATATATATCTCCTTCTTCCCCATGTTGCGAGGCACGGCATTAGAAGTGTCATTGTTCATCCCAATGATTACGAAAACCATAAGTTCGCCATTGATAATAGTCATTTTCGATCATTTTTATATATCTCCTTCCTTTCCCAAGTTGCGATGTTGAATTTGCATTTAAAAGGGATAGGAAGTGTCACTGTTCACCTTAGCGACGCCGAAAACTATGGATTCAACACTAATATTTAATCATTTTTTATCATTATTATGTATCTACCTCTCCCCCAGGTTACGAGGCTGAATTTGGTCGTAAACGGTATCGGAAGGTCACTATACAACTCAGCGACTTCGAAAACTATGGATTCAACACTAATATTCGTCATTTTAGATCATTTTTATCTCTTCCCTTCCCTTCACCAAGCTATAGGGCTGAATTTGAATTTAAACAGCATCGGAAGTGTCACTGTTTAGCTCAGCGACCCCCAAAACTATAGATTCCATTTTAATATCGGACATTTTCGATCATTTTTAAACATCTTTTTCCTCCCCCTCCCATCCTCTAAACTGCACCGTCAAAGAGATATGACAGAAACAATCTTAGATCCGATCCTCATCTATGATGAAAATGAGATCGAGTTCGGTCGGGTGGTTCAAGAGTTGTTAAATTTTATTTATTTTTGTACATTTTTCATCCCATTCCTTTCCCCTAAGTTCTACCGTCAAAGTGATTTGACAAAAACCACCACATGTCCGAACCTCATCTATGTTGAAAATTTGATTGAGATCAATCGGCTGGATCAAGAGTGATGTAGTCGCAGACAGTCACTTATATTTTTAGTTTTTTACATATATCTCCCTCCTCCTCCTCCTCCCCTACGTTCTACCATCAAAATAAAACAAACTCTAAAAAAAAAAAAAACTTTCCAGGACCGAATCTCATACATGTTAAAAATTTGATTGAGATCGGTTCAAAAGTTAATAAGACACAAACTTAGTCACTTTTATTTTTATTTATATGGATGTTTGTACATCTCTCCCTTCTCCTCCTCCCCTACGTTGATCTGTCAAAGTGAACTGATAGACAACATTCCAGGCTTGAACCTCATCTATGTTAAAAAAAATGATCGAGATTGCTCATTTGGTTCAAGAGTTATTAAGTTTTATTTATTATTTTATAGCTCCCCTTCCCTAAGTTTTACCGTCAATGTGAAATGATGAAAACACTCCCAGGCCCAAACCTCATCTATGTTGAAAATTTTATCGACATCGGTCGGGTGGTTCAAGAGATTAGTAGTCATAAAAATAGTCACTTTTAATTTTATAATATAAATTTATTGTTGTAGTATAATATTATATCGCTCAATCCCCGATGTGCCATATACCTAAGAAGGCTAAAAGTTATATTAATAAACAATTATTCAACGTACAAGCATCCGTCCATGAAATCAAACTTGCGGT
Source organism: Thermobia domestica (assembly GCF_964235325.1). Classification (NCBI taxonomy): domain Eukaryota; kingdom Metazoa; phylum Arthropoda; class Insecta; order Zygentoma; family Lepismatidae; genus Thermobia; species Thermobia domestica. Next base: position 335,948,682 of record NC_137455.1, on the reverse strand, counting down.
CACATGCACTAAGTTTACGTCAATGTCATGAAAATGTTACTTCGATATTAATTTTATAAGCACACATTAAAAATTTCCAACGGATGCTTGAGTATCGGAGCCAAGGCCATACGTAGTCGACACCTATGGTGTACGGTATTACCGATGTTCAATACTACATTTCTCTTTAGTTTTGGAAGAAGAACACCACTAATATGCTTTGAAATGAAATGAAGTATTTAGTTTAACGTCCCACGATTATGCATCAAGGCTAAGGGAGGCGGTAATGATGAGAAAAGACTGAAATGGTGGAATGAAGAAAGTAGTAGGAAACAAAAAAAAAAAAAACGCCGAGAAAATCAACGCACACAGTGTTTGTCCACCAAAATGCTCACATTGCGCAAGATGACACCTGTGTGGCTTGAAAACGAGCAATATCTACAGAAAACAAGAACTACCAATTTAGAAAACGACATACTATAGCTATGTGCTACAGGAGCTGATCGATTCACACGGATTGGATAAACTACTGGAAACACATTCACTTCAGCAGCATTTTTACTGGAGCCAAGAAATCAATCTCCTTTTTTACATTCTAAATAAAAAAATCAAGTAGTGTCGGTACTTTTGCAAGACTCTTGCGCAAGAGTCTTGATCTTGGTCTTGGTGTTGGTCTTGCACCCCTTGGTCTTGGTCTTGGTCTTGCATTGGGATTCCTGGTCTTGGTCTTGCATGCAAAACTCCTGCAAAGACTGGAAGACCAAGACTCTTGCGCTCATCACTTGTACGATAGCCACATTGCAGTTATTATAGTGATAATAGCGACCGTACACTGGTGGATAACTTTATCAAGAACAGAAAACTTAAGCACAAGAGTGTTGATACCTGCAACGCATAGAAGCGAATTTCCACGCCAAAAAGAAGTTATAAGGATTTATCTGGATCAGTCTGGTAGTAAAAGCGGATGGTGTGTGAACGAGTGACGCAGCAGCGAAATTCGCGAGCGTTAGTGACGTTAACTACGGTGATTCCCTACAAGATGAACAACTCAAAGATGTAAGTATAATAACATTAAAAGTAAGAAATTGGTGGAAGCTATTGAATACATTAAGAAAAAAAGAGTAAAGTAAAAAACTAAAGTAATAGAGGTTAGAGTAAAGCGCGCATAAGTTACCTACAGTGAATCGAAAAAGTATTCGGACAGTCCCAGGTTTTGTATAATTTCAATGGTACTGTTGATATGAAGGATGTAAAGTGGGTGATAAAATTACGTCTAGTAGTGTATGAATATATTAACGAAGTGGTTTTCAAATAAAAGCTATTTTCTCTCTATCAAAAAATAAATAAAATAAAATAAATAAAAAGAAAATAATTCTAAAATTGTACGTGGAAAAAGTATTCGTACAACTGACGTATTCAAGAAAATAATAGTAATCATCACATCACTTTTCAATTGATTAATACTTTATAGGGTTGTTGTTAGCATTTATAATAGCCTGAAGTCTTCTGTAAATAGGAGGGACTAAGTTCGCTGTGTTTTTAGGTGAAATTTTGTTACATTCTTCCAATAAAGCATCTTAGAATACGTACTGCTTTGTTCGAAATAACACCATATCTTACTTTCTGGTCAAAAGAAATGCTCTATAGAATTGATGTCCGATCACTACGTGTGTGTGAAAGAACTTGTTTGGGTACATTATTAGCAACCATATGCTAGTATTATATGTAATATGTTTTGCATCCTTATCGTGCAAAAATACAAAGTAATTATTGGAACTCATTCTTGCAGTTCTTTGAATATTTTAAGATTCCTATTTAAAATATTGATACAGTTCCTTTGATTCATCGTTCCTTCTATAAAATACAAATTTCCAACGCCAACAGCATTCACTAACCGTCAAACAAGCATAGTTCCTCCAGCAAGTTTCACTTTGGGAGTACGATTTTTGGGATCGATCTCTGTTCTCTTCATTCTTCGCATACTTTTTTCTACCATTCGACCCAAACAAGTTGTACTTAACTCTCGTCGATGAAAATAACTTTGTTTCAAATGTCGATTGGCTTATTTATGCCCTTCAGAGCGAATTCTAGACGCTTCTCGCGATTAATGTTAATACCTCAAGTTTTGTTTCTTGAGATACAGCAATTGTAGCATGCTGTTTTCAAGGCATTCCTCGCTATAGCCAATGATACTTTTAATCGTTCTTCTGGGCGAGCACTTCTACGTTTGTTTTTAATTGACTTCGTAAATGCTGAATCTACCTAATATCAACTGCACCCTTGAGAGAAGTTGTTCTATGATCTTAGATATTTGAGACACCGATTTAGTCTAATTGTGAACCCTGATAATAATTTTTCCTTCATTCTCCGTTGTTTCTTTTCTTTGTGCCCCATCTTGCCATTTTTCTAAATGTGGTAAACGAAGAACGAGAAATAGCTTAATACTTCTGTCAGCAACCTTCTCTAGCAATAATGCAAGAGTAATCACACTAACAGTACTTGGCAGATATCTTTACTACGAACAAAAGCACCGTGTACGAATACTTTTTCGGTGAGAGTAAGACGTGAAATCAGAAAACCACACTGAATAGGTGTTTCCAAATATCTGTTATAATCAAATGATACTGCTAATCGGTATCTTAGAGGAAATATAGTTTTTGCGAAGAGAAGAGACATAGAGATCTCTTTGAAACAAGGTATCGCAGAACCAATTGAGGAACCACATATATAAGTTGATTCAAGGGAGTCTCTTACTCTAGCTTGTGACAAGAAAATCAAGTCAGCTGTTGTTCTTCGAAATAACTCTATGATTGGGGAGGCGGTAAAAATACCTCCGTATACTTCGGCGAATTTGTTAATTTAGGGTACCAAGGTATCTTCCTTTGTCGAGTCCAGAAGAGAGTTATTACGGCGCTAATAATGTAATGCAATTCGCAAAATAGGCTGTATATTCCGGTGCCAGATACTCCGACACTTCTTCTTTCCATTTAATATTCATACTGGCACCTTTCGTAGTGAGATTGTATATATAACGTTTATAATTGGTCGTAACACTTGAAAATTCATATGCAAAATATATAGATTATCAGCGCCAGTGCGTGACAGATCTCGTTTCGAAAATAGTTATATAGAGAATGTTTCGAAAACTGTAGGAATAGTAATCCTAACAAATGAAAAGAGAGGAAATACCGCTCCTCCTAATTCGAGTGTCCTTATTTGCGTGAAAGTATCTTGGTAATAGGGAGATGACCAAAAGCGCCAGTTGTTTTTGGGTTTTGAAACCATTTTGTTATTTCAAAACCGAAACTAAGTTTCTTTTTATATCATATCATGGCTTCAAAAATCGAAAATCTGGTTCGGTTTTCAAAACCGAGAAATCGGTTTCTAGTTTTTGAACCAGAAAAAATGGTGACGGTTTTCAAACTCGAAAATCAATTTTTTGTTTTGAAACCGAAAAACTAGTTTCACTTTGTGGAACCGAAAAACAGATTCGATTTTCAGATATTCAATTTCTTGAAAACACCAAAATCTGAAAACGTTATGAAATGCAAATTGCACTAAGGGCCTATCCGCTTTGCCATAAGGACCAGACTGTGACATGTGATCAGGACAAAAGTCATTTGATCCAGTCTGGAGATTCCAAATCCAGACGTGAGATATTTCAAGCACGTACCTTCCACGTGGGGCGCCCTGGGTAATTCGAAGAAGAAGCATATGCTTATCATTATTATTGATTTTACTCAAACAACTTGATTTTTAACATTGCCTTATCCATATTTACCCGACGTACTATTGATCATTTCTACGCTCTTCATTATATCATTACAATGAGCTTTTTATCAGCAATCTCCTTGCTATATTATTTTTGAGATATGTAGACAACCTCAATTTTTAAATTAATTTTTCATTGACTTCAGTGTTCATGTTTCGTGATCTATCACTATGTTCCATCCATTTTAGAACAATTTGCTTTTGAAATAAAGAACCTACATGGTCTCTTCTGCATTTGAGCTGAATTTGAGCAATCTCCCTGTTTTGGTTTCTGAGATAAGTGGAAGAATTATTTGTTTTTCATGGATTTTACATTGAACATTAATCTTAATGTTTCGTGATTTTTTTCTGTTTCATCCATTTTAGGACAATTTGATTTGGAGTGTAGAATCTACATAACCTCTTCTACATTTGAGATGAATTTCAACCATCTCTCCCTAATATTGTTCACATCATTGCAACCGGATAGGTTATTTGGACAACTATGCTAGCCACATTGTATTCAATACACTATGCATTTGATCAATCAATAGGCTAAGAGTAAATATATCTATGCGTTGTTCTCTTTCCCATTATTTATACACAATATATTTGTTTTTGGTTGACATGGTTTTCGTGTAGAAACAGAACCTATTTATAACGTCCCTGAAGGGAGTTTTATTGAAGCACGTAAAGGGGCAGATTGGATATCTAAGTGTATGTACTTAGCGCGTACATACGCTTAATTACTCGTTTACATTTCTGTTTTATATTACGATATCTTATCTATAATGTCATTATATAGTACGAGAGAGTTCAGGAGAATAGCCAATAGTAATATTTTTCCTTTTTTATTAGGGTATCCGATACAGACTTTCCGTATGTAGATTTTACGTAGTCAGGCGATTATATGGATACTAAGTGGAAGTTTCTTTTAAGCATATTCAACTATTCTAATGATTTGTTGTTGAAAAGGTAAGTCTAAGTTAAGTCTGAATATGAAAACAAGCAAATAAAGACGTAATAAACACAAATAATAAAAATCTATTTTTTCAGAGATATAAAATGTGTAGGGTGACCAGACATACTCTTTTTAAGAGTATTATACTCTTTTCGAGGTTCATATACTCTATACTCTTTTTTCTTCCCAAAAATATCGAATTATACTCTTTTGTGGTATTTTCAATTTCATTTAGCGTTTAATGCATTTTCCCATTGAAAATCGCATTCGTTTTCCTGTAAAAACTTGGACGTTGACAACACTTGAATATAAAAGCATGTCTTCTAAAAATTCATAGCATATCAAATGAAATCTCGGAAACTGTGTCGAACGTATTAATGGGTACACTACGTCAGTTTTGTTTGGAAAATAAGGTCATCGGTCTTCTAGCTGATAATGCACCAGTAAATTTTGGAAGCATAAAAAATAAAACAACAGGAAATGTGCATAGCGAACTAGAGTGCAGGTTGAAGATAAATGTTTTGCCTATCGGATGTGGGGCTCACATTCTTCACAATGGAATTTCTGTGGCGTGTTCGAGACTAATACCGATCGATATTGAGAATTTGGTTTTTAAAATATAGTACCATTTCAGTATTTTTACTGTAAGGACAAAAATTTGAAAAACTTTTGTGAGTCATTGACTGTCATTATGAGGGTCTTTTGTATCGCTCAAAGACGAGATTCTTGTCTCTGCTGCCGTGTGCAGAAAAAAATATACATCAGTATGAACCACTTACAGGGTACTTTTTGACTGATTAAAATGTTCCAATAGTCAATTTCTTTCGAGACGAAACAAGTGAGTTGTGGTTGTATTTCCTGCATACTCAGCTGATCTTGTTCACTGAAACAATTACAAAAATTGAGAGGCAGGATATAACAGCGACTGAAGTTCCTGATGAATATTTTGAACTTCTGAGGAAATACAAAGATAGAATTGAACAAAACTTTTATCCGTTTTCTGCTAGAAATTTACTTACGAAACTTGTAAAAGAAGGGAATATAAAAGAGGAATATGCCTACTCAGTGTCAAGAAGGTTTAAGTTTGAAGTGATAACATACTTAGAGACGTGGTCACAACGTTTCTTCGGAGAAGTAAACAAGATGAAACATTTACTACTTGACACATCAGTTACCTATGAAGAATTTCAGGAGTCGTTTGCATATTTCTATGAGCAGGCAAAACATGTAGACAGTTCGTTGGAATTCAATGATGATATTTTTGACAGTTACTGTGCAATATCCAGATGTGTTAAAGAACACCTTGAACAATGGGGAGAGAAAAGAGAGACAATGATGGGCAAATGGAAAATAGTGTACAAAGATTTAGTGCGGGCTGGGTCAAATTTATAAAAGTGATTGTGCCACTCGTGCAATTCTTGTTTACTTTACCGGGCACTAATGTTGATTGTGAGAAGCTCTTCAGTGTTATTAACACTTACTGGAGCGAGGAGAAAAGTCAACTCACAGTGTCGACACTGGAACAAGTGATGAAAGTGAAGTTCAATGTAAGCATGACCTGTGAAGAGTTCAGACTGGCAATAAAGGATAACATTAACTTACTCAAGAAAGCAAGATCGTCGCAGAAGTATGAATGATGGCGAGTAAAACTGTTTTAAGTATTTGACTCATTTGCATGTGCCCTGGATAAAACACTGTAATTCACCTTGTCTTCATACTTAGTCATTTTTTTTATATATACTCTTTTGGATTTAAAAAAATCTGGTCACCCTAAAAATGTGGGAATTACAAAATGAAATAGATTTTAAACCAGCCTAACTTTGGAACAAACAGGACTTATCTGCACAATGACTTTTTCTAAAACGTAAAAAAAAAAAGAAAAAGAAAAAACGTTAATATGGATATTACTGAGAGTCCTTGCTACAAATTGTACTGTATTATGTTCTGTATCCACACATCGTTATGAAATATATGGGTAAGAACGTGGATGTTCTAATCATTTATTTATAATTTCACGTAGGAAACGAAAACTTTGAGCTTAAAGTCCCGTAACTATTCCCTTTAGCCTAAGGGAGACAGATGATTAAAGGCAAATGAATGATAATGGAATAATTTGTGGAATGAGATTTGGGGATTAAATGTGAGTACCCCGAGAAAATCCACGGGCACCATATTGTCCACCACAAACTTACTTGGCTGGGGATCGAACTAATGATACCACGCACAGAGGTTAGCTCTCTACCACTGAGCCACTTTGTCCCTATAATTTCACGTAGGAACACAGCTTCGTATCCATTAGTAATTTTTTTTAGGTTAATTGTGAAAGGATGAAAATATCTCAAATTATATTTCTTTTCAGGAAAAGAGTGCGGAAATCATTCCCTTATTCGCTCTCAACAATAACAATACACAAAAATATGAACTTCACTAACTAAAATGCAGAAAAGTTTCAGATCTACAGCAATACCGATTGATTGATAGTAGCTGTTACCACAAATAAACTGTTTATCAACAGGGTACTGTATTAATCAGGGTTTCTCAATCTGGGAGTCGCGAGAGGGTTTCATGGGAGGCCACGAAGCTAAGCGGAAGAGATAACTATAATTAAAATCTAATACCGGAAAATATTTTTAAATATTAATTTGAATTTTTTCTGATAGGCACATTTTTATTTATATATATATATGCTGTTAAGATCAACAAAAAGTAGGTGTACCAAATATTTTCAACAGGTGCAGAGTTACTTAAAAATCAATTTAAATGAAAGAGGTACGATATGAAGCTAATGAGAACTGCATATTGAAATATCAGAAAAATACAAATGCAACAAAACCTGCATATTGAAATACAATTAAATTGAAAGCTAATGATATACCTAAGCATGGTGTGATTTCACTGTTTCCTAAATTTTAAATGTAAACAAGTTGCTTTTAAAATTTTTGGTAATACTGAACACATACACAACAATATACCAAATTCACAACAATATGAGGTAACTCAAAGTGGCCTCCTCTTGAAAATTAAAATACTCAATAAGTTTTTAAACAACTGTCCAAGGTTTGTTTAACTAAAATTAGAAATCGTTTCATTTTTTAATCATATGGCCCAAAATTAAGGGAGTTTCAAACGGCCTTCATTCTGAAACAGTATGACGGATCGCATTTGACATTTGTGATATGAATGAATTGACCAAATTTGGTTTTAATCAATTCGCTTTTAGGGAAGTTACTGCATCCACTATATACAAGAAATGGATTCTACTTTTATAGAAATAAATGGATATCGTGAGATCTCCGCAATAAGTATATTAAAAATCCCACTCAAGCTTATTACAAACCAGAAATTATAAGGGGGTGGCTGACAAGAAGATGTGATAAAATGGAGGTCGTGATAGAAATTAGGTTGAGGATTATTGGTATACACATACGATTCATACAAGCACAACAGACAGCATAAATTTTGTACAAGATACACTACACACTGTCAAAAATAATATATTTATAAAATTGTCCTTACAGCACATTTCAATCGCATGTTTCAGACATTCTATTGAACTTTTAAATCGATTCTATTCCGTTTATGATGGGTGTGCAATATGCGTGGTACATCCATTGTTCCTGCCTTTCATAGAATCGCCTTTTAAAACCAAACCATTTTGCATAGCAGAATTTTGTTGTTGGTAACAAATGATTTAACGATTATCACATCCAACTCAGCACTAAAATATTCACTAATATAATCCACAATAGTAAATAGTTTCTTTCATTCTTCAAACCCCAATTTTGTTGCAAACAGTCCCACTTTCCTAAACTTTTATTAACTATCTAACTTTATGGCCTATGGAACCTGGAGGTTCAATGCCACGGTCTCAAAAGCTCCCCACTGCTATCCTAAGAAAATTGGATCCTGTTTCTACTTTGTATTCCTATTTCTGCGAAATTCATCTTAATATTGTTCTCCCATTTGCGCATAGGTCTTTCTAATGGTCGTTTTCCGATTGGTCCTCAAGTTAAGACTTTGAAAGCGTTCCTACTTTCTTCCATCCTGGCTACATGACCTGCCCATCTGAGCCTCGTAGACTCGATGACCCTAACAATGTTTGGTAAACCGTATAAATTATGTAGTTCCCTGTTATTAAGTTTCCGCCATTCCCCATTCCCGTTCCTTTTCGGTCCGAATATTCGTCTCAGGATTCTAAAGTTTATTGCGTGATCTAAAACTTTATGACATGTTACTTATTCCAATAACTAGACGTTTAAATTTTAAAGCATACATAACAACTAGTGAACACGAATTTGATTTGATTTTGAGTTTAACGTCCCGTTCAGCAGCGATGCTATATGAGACGGGGACCTACTCATGAACGTGGAATCGGAACCACATGAGCTCCCGCCGGGAATATAACCCGGGTTTCCCGCGCCAAAGGTGCGTAGGCTAACTTCTTAGGCACAAAGGAGCTCTTGAACACGAATTCGTCATAAATTTTATCATTAGCGGTACTTATCTTTTCCATAGAAATGTTGTTTCTTAAACGATATCATGAACCAGAATGCTGTTTTGCAATGATTTCTTAGCTTCTCCCCATCAAATCAAAATTGATTTTAAAGAATACATTTTACATATCATAAAAATTTAATGATAAATTAAATTTTTAGAACACTGATGTGTCATTTATGACAATGCAAACTGCTATATATTCTAAATAGAGATATTAGCAAAATTATGATCATATAGTTAGGCCTAATATTATTAATTCAACATTCACCTAATGTGCTAGATGATCTTTCAGCCTAGGTTGATAATTTTATTTTCTCATCTTTTATCTTTTGGTATTCTATTCTTCGTAATTGATTGAAATCTAGGAAATGGACTTTACAAATCACAAGAAAATATAACATATCTGGCGGGCCCCTTTTAATTTCCTCCGTACCCTCAGGGGTCCACGGACCACAGATTGAGAAACATTTATGTAAGTCATGGAGCCCCAAATTACGAAGTTTAGAAATTCCTTGTTGTAATCGTCTTTGGTGTGAGTATTCACCTTAGGATTTTATTTTCAAATCCACACGTAATGATTACGATAAGGAAATTTGTGTGTAAGAAAAATCTGAAAAGTAGAACATACCTATTATGAAAAAAATTGTAGACATAAAAGCTTCAATTAAGAAAAACGTCAAAAATTGATACTTGGATTATTATCTATGTACACTCAACAATAACATCGCGAGACATTTTTACAATACACTATAACTTATTTTTAATTCTCGGAAGACATTTGAATGATTATTTGTATACTGTTTGTATGTTTGTTTATTAAAGTTTAGTTGGCGCCCCACCTGGTATGAAGTTGGCTTACCAACACTATTTTGTAAATATCTCTTTATGATTTTCGAAATAAGATTTTTTCTTCAAAACAATTAATAACAAACGATTAATTTTGATTTTGAGTCGAAATTTGAAAGTGGTGTTGCCAATTTCATAACGGTTATAATCAGTAGTGTGCTTATATGTTGTCTACTCCTAGGCCCACAGCACCTCCCTATACTTACTGAAAACTCCGGTCGTAAGTTATATACATAACGAGTAAAATAATAATAATAATAATAATAATAATAATAATAATAATAATAATAATAATAATAATAATAATAATAATAATAATAATAATAATAATAATAATAATAATAATAATATCACACTTTGAGTAATTAAAATTACCAAGAATGCTGTATTGCTTGCTCGTCGTTCGGCGAAAGCTTTTATCAAATCATAGTAATCTACTGTAGTGCCTATTCAATACTTTCGATTTGTACAATTGTCAAAATGCTAAGACTTTTAAGTTAACGTGTTTATAAGTTAAATTTATAGTGAAGAAAGAAATGTATATTTATCTAAGTGACTTAAATGTTACTAAAATTGTGGCAGTCGTAACTTGTAATTTATCAAAAGTTCAAAATTCAAAATTTACATGTGTAGGACCACGGATCGTTGACCTATATACTAGTTGTTATAATGTAGAAGTTGTGTTTAAAATAAGTTTATTCGCTACTTTTCACCTAGTGTAACATGAATGAAGACTAAATTACATGTTACTTTATAGTAATTATGATTAACGTCGATTATTAAAAGAATCGGTTGTTGAAATATAAGTAGGGTTGTGAATGTAAAATAAGTTTCCCACGCTTTAGTCTTTGAAATGTCCTAAGTCAAGATTTTCTCATTTTCTTAACAAATCTATTTGAAACATTACCGAATTGCTAAGCAACTAGTAAGCAATAACTAAAACAAAATATATATTTTATATTCACCATTTATTACTTGATGACATTTAAACTCTTAACAATAATATTAGTAAAAAACTCATAACATTACTAAAATATTGACTAATATTTTAATAGATAAAGTATTAAATGAATTCTAGGAACTTTGAGAAGACCGAAGTGTCTTCCTCATATGAATCATTTTCATGCAAAAATACTGTCATGCCACATCACGACTTAGACAGTGTCGTTTTGCTGTAACAATGTAACAAGAAGTGAAGAAACCTATTTCTGAATCTGCTGATCTTGTGGGTTTAAACAGGTAACTTTCAACCAAAACAGGAAGTATTCGTTTCTTTGTTTTTACTCTTCTAGCTGATTATTATCGTTTGGTGTCAGAGAGAGTTTCCTTTTATATTCTTGTACCTTATTCAGTGAGTATGAACTACTACAATTTTCTTTTGCTCCTTTTTTCACAGATCCTACTCGAATATTGATATTGAGAAACGAATTTTTACCAATCAAAGATCGACCAAACAAAAATCGAATATTAGTTTTTGAAATTCTAAAATCTGTTTCGAAAGTCCAAACCGAATTTCAGTTGGGAAAACTGAAAACTGTAAATAGATTTTGAAAACTGAAACCCGAAAATCGCTTTGAATGGGGAACTTCTTCAAAAAATGATTTCTAGTTCTCCAAAAAATAGATTTGGACAGCACTAATGGCCACATTATATTCAATACTGTACAGATCCCGGCGGGAGCTCATGTGGTTCGGATTCCACGTTAATCAGTAGGTCCACGTCTCATATAGCCTCGCTGCTGAACGGGACGCTAAACTAAATTCAACTCAACTCAATACTGTACAGAATTTAACAATCAATAGCTAAGAATAAATATAAAAACCAGAATATAGATTGAGATATAAATATCATTAAATCTAATGCGTTGTTTCCTTCCACATTATTTATACACTATATATATATATATATATATATATATATATATATATATATATATATTGGTTGACAACGAGAACCGTTTCGAAATGGAATTGCATGATACGACGTAGATTCGATATCTAAATGTATACACATAGCACGTATTGCTTAATTATATATTTATATTTCTGTTTTATATTGCGATATATAACGTATAACGTCATTATACAGCATATAGATTCCAGGAAAATAGTCAATAGTAACATTTCTTTTCCTCGTTTTATTAGGATATTCTACACAAACCGTCAGTATGTAGATTTTTAATAGTCGGACAATTATATGGTTACTATAATAAGCAAATGGTCGTCTTTTGAGTATGAGGGTATTATATACGCTGTTGTAAATATTCAACATGGCTTGTTGAACAGGTAACTATAAACTAAATCTAAATTGATCAACTGAAAATAAGCAAAGGAATATTTAATGAACACAAATTAGAAAATCTGTTCTTTCAGAGATATTAAGTGCGGAAAGTACAAAAGAAAGTAGATTTTAAACCTCCATTGCTCAGAAACAACAGAAGCTATCTAAAGGTGCGACTGTACAATACAATGATTTTTCTAAAACGGAAAATGAACTAATGTGGCCATTATTGAATGTCTTTTGACACATTCTCCTTTAAAATGTTTTTCAATATACAACATGATTATGAAAGATATGTGTATCAAGATAGATGTTATAATATCATGTTTATAATTTTACGTAGGAACAAAGTTTGTATAGACTAGTATTTTTAGTTGTAAGAGAATCCAAGCAGCTCAATTTTCATCTTTTCAGCAAAATAAAATATGGAAATCATTCCCCTACTCGTTCTCCTCGATAATAATATACAAAAATATCAACTTCAAAATATATGAAATTTTCAGTTCCATAGCATCATTACCTATTGATCGATAATTAGAGACGGAACTTTTTCACAACAAGTTTTGTATTTTGTAGCATTAATTATCACAATTTTCACAGTTACGTCGCATATTTTTTTTTAATGTAGCACAATCTTTTTTAAAATTATGTAACTGGTAACCGGTATATTTTTGGTAGTGGTCTATATCTAATACAAAAATGAGGATATTCTTTGAACTAATGTATTCAATGAAATACGGAAATTAATGCAAAAATTTAATCCTCTAATCATCCTTAGTTAAAGGATAACATGCAGCAAGACATTACCAATTCTTCTTTTAAGTTTGTTGTCCTGTCAGTAACACTCATATTATATTTGGAAAAAGAATCTCTCGGTATCAGCACTCGAGACTGGCAACCATATTGAACGAACGAGTTGACTAAGTTGACGGTGATTATGAGAATTGAGTGAAATACTGGAATGAAGAACACAGGAGGAAACGGAAGAACCCCAAGAAAAGACACGCACATGGTGTTTGTCAACCAGAAAGTTCACTTGGCTTGAGCGGGGATTGAACCAGGAACCCCCGGCACTAGAAGTGAACACTCTACCACCTAACCAGCGTCGGTCGGGTGGTTCAAGAGATTAAAAGTCAAAAACATATTCACTTCGAATTTTATAATATAGATTTAGATCATAAATGGAATGTTGTGCGATGCACATGCTGACAGCCTTTCCCCCTTCGAGAGAGACCAGCAAAATCTATTAAAATGCATATAATTGTGTTATCTACATCTCCACTAATCACTTTTCTATTGGTGTAAACTCATATCACTTGGATTGAACATAATAAATACAATTTTGGATTACCTTAGTTTCTGTAGTATATCACCAACTTCAGAAAAAAATAAGATATATTTCTTACTTTATAGTAGTAAGTAGTCATCTAAACAATTTTAAAATAACCACAAGATGTTCATATCAGTTTCTACATAGAAAGTGTTGTTCACCAATGTAGCATAGGTCTTAGCCAGACCTATCAAAAGTTGTTGAACTTACGTATTCTGTACCCTTCTTTCTTATAATATCAGTCTATAGCTCTATCTTGAGTTTAACTAAGTAGTGGCAAGATGCCTAAGTGCTAATACTGCCACAATTACCAAAACAAAAACTTAATCAGGGGCAGAATGTAGGCCACACCTTATGTTCTCAAGATCACTATAGTATAGAGACTCGCAGCCAGCTTTTTCCCAATGGCTAATGAGGGGGTCTTTGTATTCGTTTCCATGGTAACATATAAAATATACGGAGCAACCCTACTTACAAGGCTATGAAAATAATTCCTATGAATATTTATAATCATCAGATTCCTGAACTGCTAACTAAAAATCTATTGGTGTCAATTTGTGAAATGTTGCATTTGAAGCCTAATATAATATAATAATGCTTAATATAATATAATATAATGCTTAATATAATATAATTATAATTATAATTATAATTAAAAATAACTTAAATTCACAGTTTTGTAAAACAAAAATCTGATTTACACAAATCTTGATGCAAACAATTCTTTTTAACTAGTGCATATAATCAAGCCCTCCTGGAACTATCTTTGTGACGTCATTTTAAACTAACGACGTAAACACAGAGATAAGACTGGAACTTAACAAATACTACTGGAAACGAAAAATGTATTTAAAAAAAACAGTGAACACTAATTATGTAACGAAAATATAGAAATGACATCGTTACATCTTCCATTTTCGCTAACGGAATTAACATGTTAGGTCGCATGGAAAATCAATATATCCTTCCCTGGAAACCATTCAGGATATATATTTGTCTATCCCACAACCAGTTTTTTTATATTTGTATTCAATATTAGCAGAAAATAAAATTTGAGGTAAAAGACTTAACTATGGATAAACTTTCATCCACCATCACCACTGTAAAAGGAAATACCTTACCATGACTCGAAAGAAAATTTAATCTCCCAACTTCCTTCCGAGGGAAAGCTGAAAAGAATTCAAACGTATCTCAGATACGATTATCATTGCAGAGTTTTCCAAATGTTGAAAGTTCCATTCTGACTAAGCGCTTAGCGTATGCGCCCTTGGCGTGGGAGACCCTGGTTCGATTCCCATCGAGAGCTCAGGAGGTTCGTATCCCACGTTATGCTGTAGGTCCACCTCTCATATAGCCTTGAAGCTGAAAGAGACATTAAACTCAAAATCAAACCAATCAAACCCAAATAATAAAAAAAATCAAAGAAAATAGTCGACCATCCAACATTGTGTTCGGAATGGGAGAGACAGATAGAGTAGAATTTTCAAAATGAACCAGGTGAGAATGCTCCAAGAGCATTGCCAGAACGAACTTAGAAAGAAAGGAGATATGGAGCGGGAAGGATAACTGTGATTGCTTCTACATGTTAATCTTTTTATCCGTACCTTCTCTTTCTCGCAAAATATCATCTCTCTATGACTTACAGTTCTCGAGATATGGCTGCTTAAATATCTAGAAATTCGAACTTTTTGGGCCAATATCTGGGGAACGGTGGCCAGTTGGCCAGTAGACAGTTAATCAGTGGCCACCGGTTACTATTTGGTACCAAAATGTTCGCCATCCTCTTAGGTATTGATCAACACCAATATGATCTCTGTGTGACTTACGGTTCCTGAGATGGCTTCTTAAATCTCCCGAAATCAGAACTATCTTTTGGCCAATATCACGGGAACGGTAAGTCATATAGAGATGATATTGGTGTTAATCAATTCCTAATAAAATGTGAAACATTTTTCTTACCGACATTAATTGATGGCCACTATTCAACTGGCCACTGGCCAAACTAGTGGCCAGTCGGACAGGACCATCGGTTACTATTTGGTACCAAAATATTTACCATCCTCTTAGGTATTGATCAACATCAATATAATCTGTCCACAACTTATGATTTCCGAGCTATGGCTTTTTAAATATCTAGAAATTGGCCATTTTTGGCCAATATCACGGGAACGGTAAGTTATAGAGAGGTGATATTGGTGTTAATCAATACTTAAGAATATGGTAAACATTTGGGTACCGATAATAATGGGTGGCCACTAGCGAACTGGACATTGGCCATGTCAGTGGCCAGTTGAACAATAACCACTAGTTACTATTTGGTACCAAAATATTTACCATCCTCTTAGGTATACATCAATATCATCACTCTACAACTTATGGTTCCCAAGGTATGGCTTGTTAAATATCTAGAATTTGCCATAATTGGCGATACGGTAAGTCAAAGAGAGATTATATTTGTGTTAATCAATCGTTAATAGAATGTTAAACATTTTCGTTGGCCAGTTGAACAGTAGCCACCGGTTACTATTTGTTACCAAAATGTTTACCATCCTTTTAGATATTGATCAAAACCAATATGATCTATCTCTATGACTTACGGTTCCAAAGATATGGGTCCTTACATTTCTGAAAATCGGCCATTTTTGACCAATATATCGGGAACGGAGTGACGCGAAAAATTTAATCACTTTCTCTTTCATGCTCTATCGAATGCAGTGTTTAAAATTTAAAAAATCGCAAATAACAGACAGACAAACACACAAACAAACATAGAGGATTCAGTAACGAACTTTGTAAGTTCGTTGGAAATGAAATGAAATCTTTGAATTTTACGTCCCATAGATATGCCAATGGGTTAAAGGAAACCGTGATGATGAGGAGTGAATGAAATGGTGGAATGAAGAAAGTAGAAGGAAATGGTAAGAACTCCGGAAAACCCACACATACGGTGTTTGTCCACCACAATTCCCACTTGGCGCGAGCTGCGATTGAACCAGGAACCCCACGCACCAGAGGTGAGCGCTCTACCACTTGCTATTTATCAGTTCTTACGTTGATTCCAAAGTGTAGTCACTGTATATTCCTTACATACTATACATGTAACCAATTAATAGACGAAGAATGAACATCAATGTCAAAGCGTCATGTAGTCCGTGGAATAAATGGGTCTCATTTGGTTGTATTTGTTTGTTTTCAATTATTATATATACACACAAAATGTTTTCTTATTGATAAAACACTTCGTAATGGTTTGCTATAGAAAAAAACTGTCACGGAATAGAATTTTACGTAAATTATGTATATAGGGTAATGAAAAATCATAGTGTATTTATTCAATACGTATGACTGCTCCAGTGTCTTTTGTATTTTCAAAATCACGAAATTATAATCACAATTTTATTATACAACATACGCAATGTGAGAGAAAAATAACTTTATGTCTGTCTTTACTCATTAAATATTTTAAGTATACATTTCCATATATGAATTTGATCAGTTAGAAAGTAGATAGGCAAATTGTCACATTTTAAAAACAAGAACAATCCATACATTGTACAAATAGTAAACAAAAATATAATTGAATTCCGTACACACAGTATGTTGCTTAAGAGGTCAGTAAAAAGTGAAAGTAAATAGAAGTAGTCAAAAGAAGAAGCGAAAGTAGATAAAATATGGATGAAAAAATAAGAAATTTAAAATGCCAGAATTGAATTGATGGAATTGAAATGTCTGACTGACGTATGTCGCTTTCTGAGAGACAGAAGAAAAATCCTCAGCCACGCGATGCACCGCCGGAAATTCTTCCACAAAATAGAACGGAAACATACATTTCGGATTATTTTCATGCGTGCTGCGGATTTCTTATCCTCCCTCACGCTGAATTTAAAGTTATTTTCATGTCAATCGTTTGATCATTGTGTGTTTAGGTATGATCAAAAGTTTGGTCAGCTTTACTAACATAAATATAAGCTATTTTAGTAGGGGAGCTAAATTCGAAACTTCTCTATGCTAATTGTTTGATCTTCGTTTCAACAGGTTTGATCAACAATTTCCAACGTTTCATCAACATTACTAACAAAACTAAAGATGTTAGTAGTACTCGCATGACTTGAGGCAAATTTTGATTTTGACCCCGACATTTGTGACGTCATAGGTCAAAGGTCAATGACCTTGGGCCAGTGTCAATGAACTACGGGTATTTAGGACCACCCCCTCTAGATTTTGGCAGGGATACCTTGGCACAGGATCTGTTATTGACCTATGATGGGATTAGGTGTCCAGGACATTGGTACATTTAAACTTTGTAGGATAATTTGAGAATTGTCAAAATGAAATTACGTCATTGGTTTTTGATTATTCCCGCCAAATATAAACGTAAGCAACACGATGTACCATGTGGTTGACCTTGATGAGGTAGTGTACAGGGATTCATTTCCGTTTCAAAATTCGTGGAAGTTATCAAATAACACGTTTCTAGACAACAGTTGGTTCTGCTAAGATAAACAATTGATCTAATTGAGACCTCACTACAACATGTAATTATATGATTAATTCTAAGACTTCGGTATATCGAGAGAGGTATTCTTTAAATTTGGGAATCGTGATAAACAAAATTTAGTATGAGGCGCAAAATTTGAAACAATACTTTGAACTTTAGTTAAGCTCATAGTCTAAGATCATTGGTGGTGTTGAATTAACCTTGTTTTCAGATATCTGATAGGTGACGTCATTGAATTTTATGACTCATAGACGAAAGGAAATACATGTTACAACTCTTTGAAATTTAATCAACCAAATGTTGTTTTAGAATTTCTTGTTTGAAAAATTTTTTCGTTTCCAAATTTTGTTGAAAAATTTTTTGTTTCAAAATTTTGTTTGAATTTTTTTGTTTCAAAATTTTGTTTGAAAATTTTTTTCGTTTCAAAATTTTTGAATTAAAAAAAAATTTTTTGTAAAGTTTTTTGTTTCAAAATTTTTTGATAATTTTTTTCAAAATTTTTTTCGAAACTTTTTTTTGAATTTTTTCGTTTCAAAATGTTTGTAAAATTTGTTTCAAAAAATTTTTCTTTTGAAATTTGATGGCAATTTTCTTGTTTGAAATTTTAGTTTGGAAAATTTTGGTTTGATATTTTTTTTAAGTTTTTGCACTCATTAGTAAAGAACCGGAACTGTTTAGAACAAAAACATCTGGCAACAATGTTTTTTCATGATGCATAAGTACACGTGAGAACATGATAATGCAACGTCATCAGTTTTGCATCATATATAAGTATCGTTCGAGTTAGTATTCATGATAACGTCATCATGGCTAATTGTCTGCAGTTTCTAAACACACGTGAAGTGATGAAATCATTTACCAAGATTACTGATTTACAACAGAATGTACATTATAGAATCTTAGCTAGCCAAATAATACCTACAAAGTTTGAATTAAGAATCGTAATGAGGCTTGAAAATGATAAGAATATAATTTTACCAGCAAGATATTTACCCATGGAAGAATCAAAATAAGAAGAACTGATACGTTTCTTAAATACTGGATCTGTATCTTTATGTTACAAAGGATTCTTGGGTCGAAGTCATCAATTTGAATTTTGTACACAGCTGGATGAGTGAATTTGGTTTCGTCAGCAATTGCGATGAAATCATGAATTCAAACGTCAGCACATTCCTTTTCAATGACGTCAGACGTAGCTGTATGCTAAAATCTTTAATCACAGAATGCGATCTATGAATTTGGTTGGTCAGCATGACGTCAGCAACTGTGATGAAATCATGAATTCAAACGTCAGCCCATTCCTTTCCAATGACGTCAGCAATAACGCTATGAAATCAGCAAATACCCTGTCAGCCCATGAAATCATTTGAGCAAGTGCGTTTAGCAGGAAAGATGTGTTCTTCTAACGATAGAGAATTCCTCTTCGCAAGCTATTATCTAATAACTATATTTCAAACAAAACATCTGATGATTGGTATGAGTGCTACAACATTTGAACCTGTGATTCGATTGGGCAAAGCAGAACAATTTGGTGTACAACTGAACTTTGAAGAATGGCAAATATTATGTTCACGAATCGACCAAATGAATGATTATTTTCATGATGAGCTAAATGTGACCATAGTCAAATCATTAGGCTCAAATCTGGAAGTGGGCTTGCGTACAGTCCTCGAAGAGAAGATGGTGGTGTTACGTAAAAAGAGTACATTGCATGTCCCTCGCAACATGGTGTATCTAACGCAAATGGAATGGAACAAATTCATCAACGTATTCCAGTGTGTTAAACATGCAGTGGAAGTGTGCAACAAAACAAGTATATTCCTGAAAAAGTACTATTTTGAAAAATGTGTCATGCATAGTGTACAACATGTATCTAGATGTTGTGATGGTTGTCAACATCGTTCGTGTGTGCATACAATGTATTAATAAACAACCTATTTGTGACCAAATGGACATTGAGTTTCCACCTATTGATATTGCAATAAACCTTAAAAAACTTCAATTGGAATTACAAATATATGCTAAAGACAAACTAATGCAAGAAGTTCAAAATACATTGTATCGACAATATCCAGATCCTATATCTGGTATGGATGTATGTGCTGTGTAATAAAATGATCCATTTCAATGATTTGTGTTTTTCATTTCAAGTACAACCCCATGTTTTGACGTGTACTATTGCATCATGAAAAAAGATTGTTGCTTGATGTTTTTATTCTAAAGAGTTTCCGTTCTTTACTAATGAGTGCACAAACTTAAAAAATGTCAAACCAAAATTTTCCAAACTAAAACTTGAAACAAAAAATTTTCAAACCAAAAAAATTTGCAAAAATTTCAAACGAAAAAAATTTGAAACAAATTTTACAAACAAAAATTTTCAAACAAAATTATGAAAAAAAATTATCAAAAAATTTTGAAAAAACATTTTACAAAAAAATTTCAAACAAAATTTGGAAACGATAAATTTTTTTCAAACAAAAATCTAATTTTCAAACAAAATTTTGAAACGAAAAATTTTTTCAAAAAATTTTGAAAAAAATTCAAACAATTTGGAAACAAAAATTTTTCAAAGAAAAATTTCAAACAAAAAATTTCAGACATTTGGAAACAAAATTTTCAAACAATTTTTCCAACAAATTTTTGAAAACAAAATTTTCAAACAAGAATTTTACGTTTCACGGTTAACTGTCACTTTATTAGTTTTTAACTATTCGATTTCACGTTTCACGGGTTACCGTCAAACATTATCCGTTTTTAACTATTCGGTTACATATAAACGGTTTTGATCATATTTATCAGTGAGTACAAAATGTTGAACAAAACCATGATTTTTAAATGTTAGTTGGAACTTAAAACTGTTCAGCAAACATTTGAAAATCATCAGCCAAACAGATTGCACGAAAGATAGTGATCAACCAATCAATTTGCATCAACAATAACTTTGCCAGTGTTAGATTACATCACCTTCTGATTAAATTTTAAAGTGTTGTAGCATGTATTGCCTTTCGTCTATGAGTCATAAAATTCAATAAGGTTAATTATCCGATTTCTGAAAACAAGGTTAATTCAACACCACCAATGATTTTAGACTATGAGCTTAACTAAAGTTCAAAGTATTGTTTCAAATTTTGCGCCTCATACTAAAATTTTGTTTATCACGATTCCCAAATTTAAAGAATACCTCTCTCGATATACCGACGTCTTAGAATTAATCATATAATTACATGTTGTAGTGAGGTCTCAATTAGGTCAATTGTTTATCTTAGCAGAACCAACTGTTGTCTAGAAACGTGTTATTTGATAACTTCCACGAATTTTGAAAAGGAAATGAATCCCTGTACACTACCTCATCAAGGTCAACCACATGGTACATCGTGTTGCTTACGTTTATATTTGGCGGGAATAATCGAAAACCAATGACGTAATTTCATTTTGACAATTCTCAAATTATCCTACAAAGTTTAAATGTACCAATGTCCTGGACACCTAATCCCATCATAGGTCAATAACAGATCCTGTGACCATACTCATATTTGACAATGATTTACCCAAAGAAAGAAATACCACCCAATTCTAAGAACAATTATTAATTTAATAATAAGAAATGTACCCCTCCTAAAATTTAAGATTGGTACATAAATACACCTGTGTCTTATGAAAAAGTAATAAATCCTGTACTCATTCAATAATAAAGCCGTATCAAAAAAAGATAAAATAGGTCAATAATCTTTAAATTTTAATAGTTGCCCATAAGAGGAACAACCACATTTACAATGGGTCCTAGAAAACGTTTACCGAATTTTGTTATTTGATAATTCCCAAATTTAAAAGGGAACATAAACATATAAGGGTAATAAACCTCAGTATATACCCAATATACATGACCATATAACCATATAAAGCAATAGGACCTCATCAAAGGGGATAAATTGGGCCAAAAACCAAACACGTTGTTGTACTAAAATTTGGCAATTTAGTACTCCTAAAAGGAAACGAGGTGGACCACCCAAATTTATAGCGATCTATATTAGGGTCCAGTACTATAATACCAAATGTTTAAATTGGGCAATTTCCAATACTTAAGGGATGGGTCAAGGTACCTCTCAGAAATTTTTAAAGGGGTTCACCAATGTACCCATGTCTTATGAAAGGGAATGGACCCCTGTACTATGATACCAAATGCTTATATTAAACAATTTCTAAAACCGAGTGGAGGAGTCAAGATACCCCTCCCAAAATTTTAAAGAGTGCATCAATGTACCCATGACTTATGATAGAAAATGAACTCATATACATGACCATATAACTATATAAGGTAATAACACCTCATCAAAGGCGATACATTAGGTGAAAAACCCCGAAATTTTAATTTTTGGCAATTTCTTACCCATGAAAGGGAACGAGGTGGACCCCCAATACTAATAGAGGTACATACTATGGTCCTATGCTACCATACCCAATTTTTAGATTTGGCAATTTCCAAAATTTAAGGGGTGTGGTCCTAGGAACTCCTGCCAAAATTTAGGGGGTAGGCCAAGGTATCCCTGCCAAAATCTAGAGGGGGTGGTCCTAAGTATCCGTAGGTCATTGACCTCGGGCCAAGGTCATTGACCTTTGACCTATGACGTCACAAAGGTCGGGGTCAAAGTCCAAATTTGCCTCAAGTCATGTGAGTACTACTAGGTTACCATAGGGGGATAGCTCCCCTATGCCTCCGAATCGACTCTTTAGCATCCCAATCATTTAAGCATCGTTCGATCAGATATGATCAACAATTGTTAACGTTTGATCAGCTTTACTACATAAAAATGAGCTATATTTAGTAGGGGGAGGTAACTACACTCTATCCCCCCTTTCACGTCAAAATCGAAACGTCTCGATGAAAATCGATGATCAGATTTGATGGACAATTTCCAACGTTTGTTCAACCCTGGAGGACGTCTGGGCCGAGGAAGTAGCATACCGGACATACCGTACTCAAAGGAGAATGCAGGAGTAGTCAGAAAAACAACGCTCATGGTTTTATAGTTTAGGAGTCTGTCACGACGATAGGCTAACAGTTGTTCGTTCTCTTCAACATAAAGGGTATGAACAGGGCTAGTGCGAATTCCTAGGCGATGTGCAGCGTTAAGTTGTTTCAACAGACAGGAAGCTTATGAGCATGCAATACGGCCATAGTCTAACTTGGCTCGAATTAAACTACGATGTAATCACAACAGAACAATAGGATCAGCACCCTTAAATGAGGAAGAAGGTAGCCAAATTCAGAGTTCAAAGATAGGAGTACTAAAAATTAAGTATGTATAGGCCCAATGTTAAGTACTACGAGAATGATAGTATCAGGTGAAATATTATTTTGTTGTTGATGACTTCTAACGTTGGTAATAAACACTGAACAGATATAATCAATAAATGAAGAATAAAAATATATAAATACATGTAAAACTGAATGATTATGACTTTAACAGCTTAGAATCGAATGGGTTGTTTTGTTCCCATTAACCATATACCAAAATATATTATTATTGACAAAGTGTTTTCATGCGCAATTAAAAACCATTCATGCCGTCTCTAAATGGAACTTTAATTACACAAAATGAGACAGATTGGTTATCTATACGTGTATAAGCAAATTTAGCACTTACATTTACTATATTATATGTATATATATTTCTGTTTCGCATCATAATATCTATTATACAGCACATAGAATTCAGAAAAAAGATTGACTACAGTGATATTTCTGGCATTAGTTCCCTCGACCTCTTTGATTCGAAGCGTCTGTTCCCACATATTTGAAACGATCGATGTCTTGAAACTTTGTTCTACTTTGATCCGTAACGGATAGTTTCAAACTGATGAGGAAGAGGGAAAGCAATCCCCAGATCGGCCGCTTATTACACCACAGCGCCTCTTCACTAACAAGCGCAGAACAGGTAAAAAGGTCAGACACTATGAAATCGACTGTGATTACCGAACTAAGAGGCGCTAAGACGCGACGCACAGTACATTTGTATCATTTCGTTTTTATGTTGATTAGGTGTGTTTGTGGTCTTAAATATTGAATTACACAACTGTTGGAATGGATAATGATTTCAAGTAAGGTATGTTTCAACTTACATCAAAATTTGGGTTACATCACACACGTAGGAAAGGAATTGTACACACGAGGGCACTTTTTATTGAAGTCATTCAGTTCGGAGAAATGTATGGTTTGTATATGCAATTTCCCGAACACATTGAAATGCAAAAAAGCAATCAGGTCTTGTTTAAACTGCTGATGGTATAATCTAAAATGCATAATAACAAAAAACGGGAAACACCTAAGACTGTTCCTGACTCAAACCATATCTTGTAGTATGTGGATAATATGCCAATTTAAAACTTGAGATATTTGCCGTTTATGATTAGCATTGTGACTGTTTAATTACAACTCAAAAACTGTATTCTTTTAATTTAAATATTTTAAGATAGAATAAGAGCTATAACCATATTTAGATTTGAGGATTAAATTTGTTTACCAGCATGTTTAGCCATTCACCTACTAATCTAATAGCACATATTTGATATAGGTATAGTTTAGTTACCAGAACCACTCTAATTTTGTTGACGGATGCAGAGGAAAAATTTAGAAATATTTAATGTATTCCGTGTGTTACTGTTTCGCAGAAACAGGTTCAAATTTTGTTTTTCACACAAACGTTACCATGTTTCGAAGAACAGAAAAATAACCCAATGCGTTTATTCCTGTATCGCAGAATGAGAGATTTTGTTTTCATACATAAGTTTGTGGAAAGCCTGTACTGCACCAGAAGTACACCGATATTTGTATTGCTTGTTGAGATATTTATTCCATTGTAATATTGTAATCACGTGTACTAATTGTGAGTAACAAATTATTTCATAAATTATTGAGAAAGTCAAGATTGCAGTATTTCAGCACACCGTAAAGTGAAAGGGTATTTCTGTAAAGTGACAGGAAGGAAAAGATAGTGATGGATGGAACATTTAAAATTTGTCGATGTCTATTTTCATAGTTATATACTATAATGCCCCGGTATTCTCAATCCGCGCATTACATACATTATAAAATGTGTTTTTATAATTATATTTTGTTTATTTTCATTTCTGAAAAGTCCAGTTAAGAATTTTAATTGTGTTTAGTGTTATGTATTTAGAAGATGCGGGCGATGAGTTTTATGGCCTGTGGCACCCGGAGATTAAAACAGAAATTTATAGAAGAAGAAACATATATTAAATTAATGATAGTTGCATGTGTAAAAAAGGAAAGCTTATGCGCAAGTTAAGAAAGTTTTGAAGAACTTTGGTTTATTTCCTTGTATATTTTGGAAAATCATAAACCATATTTGTTTCTGCGAAAGAAAACTGCAGCAGAAACATTACAATTATTGCAAAAGTAATTTATTGTTTGTTATGAGGCCGAAAACATAATGACCATAGCTGCGAGCTAAAAGGTATTTGGTCGGGAAGCTAATCTTCCCGAAAGTTCCTGTTCCACCTAAGAATATGCCTCCTAGAGATATCATGACAAAATTTAAGTAACAAACTATTAGGAAAATAATTCAAAATTGCTGGTTTTACTGAATAAAACTTTTAAACTGATTAAACATAACGATTCTAATAACTAATTTTGAGAGAACTAATAAGAGAAGTACATTCATATAATGAAGTGATGTGTTTGTAAATTTATTAATTGTTTGGCTCTATATATTCTCATCGGTTCTAACACCTAAAAGATAGTATATTTATCTGATACTGTATTTATGTAGAGCTATGAAGCAACATCTGCTACGTAATTGACGATTTCGGTTCCCTGTAAAGAAAACAATGTAGGTGAAAATAAAATCAAAATAAGAAGATACGTATAGAAGATAGTAAAATAATAAGGAGAATAAAATATATATATAATAATAAGGTGATGTAAGCCTATATAACTAACTAACTAACTCTATGGTCTATGGAACCCTGAGGTTCAATGCCGCGTTCACTAAAGCTCTCTACTGACTTCTATCCTTAGCTAACTGCATCCAGTTTCTACTTTGTATTCCAATCTCTGCGAGATCCTTCTTAATATTGTCCTCCCATCTGCGCCTAGGTCTTCCTAATGGTCGTTTTCCGATTGGTCTTCCAGTCAAAACTTTGAAAGCGTTTCTACTTTCTTCCATTCTAGCTACATGACCCGCAAACCTAAGCCTCCTAGACATGACGTTTATTTTCAATAAAGAGTTAATAAACTAAATTTCAGCTCCGTAAGTTTAACGGCTTGCGAGATACTCAATTTTTTTTTCGCAAAAATTCGGATCCTCACTATCTCCTTAGGATATTATGTATTATAATGAGAGCAATATAACATCCCAGCTTGGATTAAGGCCTAACTGTATACCAAAAGTAATTTCAGTTGATTTTGCAATTTGACCGTGATGATCAGGCACACATAGTTACATTCGATTTTTTATATTTGGTCTAGGAATTAATTCGTGCGGGTGGACAAGAGATGGCGCAACGAAAGGAGCGTCCCACAGTTCCGTGTATCCACACATGTGTTGCAAACCCCTGTCATCACGTATCGTTCGTAGTATAGGGCAGTGGATTAAAGCGTCAACAACACCAGTTTGTAGTTAAGTGAACATGGCGCAATTTGTGCCTGATAAAGTGTTTTTGCGGGGTGTCCTGCTGCATTACTTTAACATGCAGAAAAGTGCGACTGAAAGTCATCGTATTTTGGTGGAAGTGTATGGTGACCATGCTCTAGCTGAGCGAATGTGTCAGAAGGGGTTTGCACGGTTTAGAAGTGGTGATTTCGGCTTGGCAGACCAAGAGCGAGCTGGACAGCCAAAAAAATTTCAAGACGAAGAATTGACAGCATTGCTCGAGCAGGATTCTTGTCAAACGCAGGAACAACTTGCAGCAGCATTAGGCGTTGATCAAACAACAGTCTCCAAACGCTTGAAAGCCATGGGAATGATTCAAAAGATGTCACATTGGGTTCCACATGAATTGAAAGACAGAGACGTTGAAAGACGAAAAACCATTTGCGAATAGCTGCTTCAACGACAGAGCAGAAAGGGGTTTCTGCATCGAATTATTACGGGTGATGAGAAGTGGATCCATTACGAGAACCCTAAACGAAAAAAGGCCTGGGTGAAACCAGGTGAACCAGGTCCATCACAACCCAAACGAGATATTCACTGTGCAAAGGTTATGCTGTGCATATGGTGGGATATGAAAGGTGTGGTGTACTATGAGCTGCTGCAACCGGGTGAAACTATGAATGGAGAACGTTATCGACGACAATTAATGCGTTTGAAGCAAGCTCTGGCCAGAACACGACCAGAATGGGAGAACAGACATGATAAACTTATTGTTCAACATGATAACGCTCGCCCACATGTCGCAAAACCGGTCAAAACCTATTTAGAAAATGTCGGATGGGAAGTTTTACCCCACCCGCCGTATTCACCAGACGTTGCTCCTTCGGACTACTACTTGTTCGATTGCATGAACAACGATTTGATTGGACAGCTGTTTACTTCTTCAGAAGATATCGAAACATGGGTCTCTGACTGGATCGCTTCCAAGGATGAGGACTTCTTTCGCCACGGAATCCGTACATTGCCTGAGAGATGGGCGAAAGTGGTGGCTAGCGATGGACAATATTTTTCTTAAGGTGTTTATGTATTTTGTGTTTGTACTACAGCTTCAATGTGTGCGTACCAACCGCACGAATTAATTCCTAGACCAAATATAATAATTTATATATTACAGTGATGCAAAAATGTATTTTTTTCCAGTAGTTAGCTCCTCTAAAAACTCACAGGTCTCGAAAGCCAAGTTGTAGTATAAACCCTATTGCTGTTATTACACTTACAAATATCAATATCCAAAAGTGCCTGAAGTTCTTTTTTTCACTTGGTTAGATATACTCACCCCAGATAAGTAGACAGAAACAAATGGAATAGGAAGGGAAATGAAGGTCTTGAAAGTAAAACGCAGACAAATTTACCAGTCTTCAGAAGATACTGTCTACAATGCAGTGAGCAGAGTGGGTCGGTAGATCAGACTAACTCGGTGGGTCGCAGTGGGTCATGATGGGTGGTGGGTCGCAGTGGGTCACGGTGGGTGGTGGGTCACAGTGGGTCACACGCTGTTGACCTACCACACACTGACCCAATCAGAAAACTTGACCCACCGACCCACTCCATCTCTAATTGCTACTTCGTACTATCATTCCTTTGTAGAATATTTGGATTCCCTTCGCGCTATGTTTGACGTATATGAAAAGAAGATAGGCTTGATGTGAATGGTGCGACAGTGATTATGACACTTCCTTTACTGGCTTGTAGAAAAGAACACCTCCTTCAGATGAAGAGAGTGAAGATGAAGTCCTTACAGCGAGGGAAAAGTTTAAAGTTGAAAGCTTTTATGCTATTATTGACAGAATTAAAAGTGAACTACTAATAAGAAAAGAAGCATTTTCTATAGTGGCTGATAGATTTTCAGTCTTTTCTGGCTTTCAAACAGACAAAAATCAGTAATTTTAGAACATGCAACAAAACAGCAAAATCTTTACGATACTGATCTAGAGTCACCATTTGGGAGTGAATGCGTGCATTTTTCAAAATTGATGAATTTCAATAATATCAAATGCTCATTTCTTTGTATGAACAAGTTCTTCAGAGAAGAATGCTCCTAATCTAGATTTTCTTAGAATGTATTTGTGTACTACGGTGAGCAAATGTTCCGGAGAAAGAGCATTTTCGTCATTAAAGAGGATTAAGTCATATCTACGTTCTACCCTAAAGGAAGAAAAATTGAATTCTTTTGCAATTCTTAACATTGAAGCCGAGACCCTTAATGGCGAAGAGTTTGGATTTGAACAAATAATAGAAGAATTTTCTGTTATGAAAGCAAGGCGTAAACGTAAGAATATATTTTCGTAATACCTTTCGTAATAGCAGCGGTTTCGGTGAAAACTTTTGGAAAACACATACAACTATTCGTGGAAATTGAATCGGTTTCCGGAGAACAATGAAAACACTATTCGGTCAGAAATAGAACAAATAAAAAACGGAAGTGGTTTTGAAGAAAACCGAAACCGGTTCCGGTGGAAAACCGAACCTGTTTTGGAGAAAACTGAAGCCGGTTTCGGTGAAAAACCGGTTTTTGTGCCCACCACTAGTTTGTCCACCACAAAGTTCACTTAGCGCGAGTTATCGAACCATGGACCATAGGTAAAAGCTCTACCAGTGAGCCACCGCGGCCCCCAGTCACTGAAAAGTTGCTGAATGTGGCACAACACAGAGAGGCTACGGAAATATAGGAAATAAATCTGTGAGGTTTGATGAACATTTTAACACCCAATGATCAACAGCTCCTCTAACAAGTATACGTTACGTTTGGGTGAATCGAGTTGCTGCCCGAGACACATGTGACAGTAGCACTAAATGAGCTCAGTGACAAGAACGTTTTAGGTGCTAAGCTCAAAGGGTTTAGGAGATACAGCCACAAGAAGGCCACATGAAGGTACATGTTATAATCGTAATACATAGTCCAAAACATAAGAGAGATGTCTTATACCTATTATTTTCTCTAAACTAGATTATGGTTGTGTTTCCAGCATGACTGATGGGACTCAAGAAAAAGTGTTTGTTTAGCAAATCCGAAGTTATTTTGATATTCCATAGAAAAGTTACCAATTACTACAATTAATATACAGTTCAAAAATGAGTGCATGCCTCGCAGAAATACTCTGTTCGCAGTGAGTAAACCGCACAAATGTAATTGTGTCGCACTTGAAACATTTGTCGTTTACAATTCTGTCAAAGCACTAATCGTAAGGAGCGACCCAACTACCAAGCTCCTCATTCAAGTATCCAGCCTTATGGAAGCGAATCGAATCATGTTGCGCAAACAAAGAGCACTGAACTGGTGAATTGTGACAAGTTGTATGAACCTGTCATGATGCCAAATATTCATATCATTTTTTTTATTATTGTATCAGTGATGGACAATGGCTTTGTATGGACGGAACAAATGAACATTCAGAAGCTGAATTATGCTAGTAAATCCACCAGGTATCAGTCCTTTGATCAACTCAAAGTCTTCTGGCACACACACTGATGGAACACTGTCGTCTTTGTTTGAATTCCACGAACCAAGTAACAGGAGGACTTTCTTCTTATCACTTGGAATGCTTTCTCAGATGATGTCCGAATAGAAACATTTGATGTCATCACATTTTCTAGTGACTGTATCTCCTAAGCCCTTTGAGCTTTGCACTGGAACTTCCCTGACACATTTAGCGCAGTTAGGACAACTCTATTACGTGTGTCTCGAGCAGCAACTCGATTTACCTAATTTACTTGTAAGTGTCTCTTCATCTTCTGCTGTGGATGATGTGCTACTGTTATCGTCAAACTCTTTGCCAAAGTTTTCGTGTGTTTTATTGTCTTCTTTACTACAAAAATCTGTAATATCCACATTATGATGATTTGCCTTGTACACTGAAGAAAATGTTTCTATTTTTAGCAAAAATAGTAGCATTCAGCACATAGTTTTCACACAATTTCTGTATTTCTCCTCTTTCACAGTTACAGGTTCACTTTCTGCCAAATGAATAACATTGCTGTGAGTAAACGTGTTTATTTCCTTTAATATGGCATTGTTATAGTTACTGAAAGATCATATTCATTTTTATATAATTTTAAATAAATTCTTTTAATTCAGTTATGCATATGATTAAAACAACTTTAGCGAAGCAAAGGGAACTGAAATAGCATTCTTTATTTTCTTTCCCTATCCAAATGTAAGATGCTTTTCATTCTGTGTACCTGTCATAGCGGCAAGGACATTTAAACTATCCTTCTTTTGTCCCAATAACAATACTCGCTGAACGTCTGAAGGCCAAATGAACTTACATAACAATTTTAGATACAACTTGCGAAATTTAAGGAAATCACGTACTTTGGAGGGAGTACGCTAGAGCGCCGTAAATGGGCGGATACGAATAAAATAAAATTGAGGACACCAAAAGAAATTGACGAATGAGAGATAAAGGAGGAAATCGAAAACTCAGTTAGAGGCGTGTCCTAAAAGATCGGCGAGTTGAGAATTCAAAATTCCAAGTCAGTAGTAGTTAGTTGGAGACCGGGAACAAGCGCGTTGCAAAAATTCGGTCATACTCAAAAATTCCACACACTACACTCAAAAATATACAACACACATCAACTACAACGATGAATAGCTAACTTAGAAAACAGTGCACTATTTTTCGCCAGCACTAAAGTATAGACATATGGAGATTTTCTTAAACTATATAAAAAACTTTAAAACTCTGAAATACATTAAAATATTTACATACCTTTGTGTGAGTGATGCATTTTCACGCATATACATATATTTACGAAACATTCCAGACAACAAGCGTTAACGGACTGGTTTAGCTAAGATTAGTAACGAGTCGTGAAAATAAACTTAGACATTGCTAACACATTTTCAGAAAACACTTAGACTAGACTTAAGAATACGCGATTAGTTTTCATCACCATGAATACTTCGTAAAAGTTCTTAATATAATTAGTCCGTGCAACAGTACACTCACGATAGAAAGAGTGATGTTGGTGCAGTGTGTTATTTGAAAGTGCTGGTCCAGAAAAGTGCTTTGTTCAAGAGATAGATCGACGGAAGCCCTGTTTCGATGAAGATGGACAGACCAAAGCGCGTCGCCCCTGGCAGTTTAGGAGGAAGGCACAGGAGAAGTCCGAGGAGAGAACTCAGGACGCAGGACATTCGTCGTGCAGGCACAAAACAAGGAAACGTAAGGGCCTCTGTGCATGTGTGGTCAGCGCAGTGGCGACAACGAAAGGTAGGATCCACCTAAATTAATTGTTGGTGTTGAAAGGGCGAATCTCAGCATTAAATAAAGATACGAGACGTTCTCTGTACCAAAATTAAAAGCCGGAAATAGTTGAGATTTCAAAAACTTAATTTCATCCCATTGAGGATAAGTACTCTATTTCGAACTTTAGCTATCAAAGATTAAAATTATTACCTTAAGGTCGGCTTACATTGAACTATAGAGACACTTTGGCAATTTTACTTATATAGTGTATTATGTGATATTAGTGACCGCATCGTTCTCACGAAATACATATTAATTCCCGTAATTTTTGTTTTTGTCAGTTATGATTCATAATTGTGGATAAAGAAAGATAAACTAAATGTAAACAAAATAACATGTAGACTTTTAGTGGCTCGGATTGTGCAATTTTTGATAAGAGAAGGCGATCTAAGTATTTAAATTAGGATGTTTAAATTTTGCATAGAGTCAAAGTGCGTCATCTACGCTATTGACAGGCACTTTTTGGATGTAAGATAATTAAAAGAAAGCTTGCTATATTTTCTAGAAGTGCATTCAGTGTATTCTTTAAATTGTATAAAATCTCTATGTTTGTAAAGTTATTCACATAGGAGTTGGTAACTTAATGAATTTATTTCAATCAATCTGCTAATAGGAGTGTAATGAATAATCTGCAGTAATGTCTCAATAAAAGTATTTGACGTAGAGAGCTCAAAGGTTAAATAGTGATTAGAAAAATCTCACGATCAGTCATTTTTGGGTTAGAGACACGGAATCCGTCAATAGAACGGAACAGATATTATATTCTGTCATGAAGATAACGTATGGGCTAGTAACCATAAAGAAGGCTAAGCAAAGTATTTAATGTATTATTTTGATCCTCTAAACAATAGAGCGTTCAGATGTCTATGCGCATAGATCACACTAATGACGACAACCTACGGCTATATGCATATGCTACTTTTGCAACATAAGAAAAACCATGAAAATTAGACACATTTGTCTGAGAATCTCCTAAAAGACGTCTTTGCATTCAATATGAATATTTGAGTTTTAATTGTATTCCATGTAGGTATGCATGACTATATTTATGGTTTATTTATATATATGTATTTTTGTATATTCGCCAATATGTGTGTATGTTATGCATGGTTAAATAACAATACAGTATTACTCGCATTGATATTATGTACGTATATTATGTACGTACGTATGGTGTATTCTTGTTATGTTGATATCAAATTTCATATCTGGTGTAATTATCTCCTAATCTGTTAGGATTAGAAACGTTTAGAGGCCAGGCATAGGTTTACTAAGTTTCCTTAGGTAATTCCATTTTTCTTTCAAAATTTCTCACTAAATCTCAAATCGAACTCATGACTTATTTTTACTTATTTCAACTTATTTCACCTTATCCACGTATTCTAAATTATTCCACTTACTGTTTTTTAAACTTCACTGAACCTAAATCGTATGTATTTAAATTAAGATTCTATAAAATTATACCATTCTTAAATTCTTTTTTTTTTTA
The DNA here is from genome assembly GCF_964235325.1 of Thermobia domestica. Classification (NCBI taxonomy): domain Eukaryota; kingdom Metazoa; phylum Arthropoda; class Insecta; order Zygentoma; family Lepismatidae; genus Thermobia; species Thermobia domestica. Next base: position 335,915,131 of record NC_137455.1, on the reverse strand, counting down.
ATGTCATTAGTCATAAAGTATCAGATGATCAACATTATAGCTTATCCAGACTTAAGAGTGACTGTTGGTCTTATGCAGTGTTGCCACAGTCCTAACTCTGGAGTGGGCTGAAAAATAGTGCCAAATTGAAATAAAAAGGGCTGAATTCATTATTTTATACCAGTGTAATACATGGCTCTATAACACGAAACTGAAAGAGGTAAAGTTCTAGAACACTCACCCCGAACCTTCTAAGAGTACAAATAGGGAAAGTGCTCTTTTAAAAAATATCTTTAAGGTGGGTCAGAGGTGTTCTCGCTACTATGCTAAACGCTGCTTGAATAGTGCGGCGTTGTCAGATAGTATCGAGTGTTTACTGGTGCCAGATAATGAAGAATGTAATCCTGGAATTCTGCTTGGATACTTACTGGTAAAATTAGTTCTCTATCCTTAACGCAATTCACATGTAAGTTCCGCTTCTCGAACTTTGTTTAGTCCTAATTTCCTTATTTAAATTGTTTAGTTTTGTTTGAAGATGTTTGTTCAATATAACTTGTTAGCTGTAGAAGAAGAAGAAGCAAGGTATAGGTGCTTGTTGAAACTGTGTATAGCTGCAGTATGTGAGTGAGCGCGTAGCCTATAGCTGCAACATCGTAGTGTTCAATGTGCATTTTATTTTAACTTGGGAATTGTAAGAAATATTAACAATATTATTAAACCGAATTATTAAAGAACGAACCAGCGTTCGTGTGATACAGTCCATCATAAAGATTTGGTCCTCCTAACCAGATGTTAATACGTGTTTATGTGTTTTATGTGACCTACGTGCTAAGACTTGTGTTATGGAAGAGTACCGATGATCGTCATTCATGACGAAATTAGGCAAAAATTTTAATTTTGTATACCAATATTCGTCACCCCTTTGTTTCATGTTAAATAAGGCTCACGTGAGAAGTCTTATCAAAAACTAGAGCAATTGTTTATAATTACATAAAGAATTAAAAAGCACTTACCTGTCTCTCATGTTCCAATGTACGTCAATTTTTTCAAATTTGAAGATGCAACAGAAAATTCAAAATTGTAGTCATCGGGCGCTTCAACTCCACTTTGACCGGCATACGCGAGAGACAGTGCCGATGCAATCATGACAAAAGAAAGTCGAAGGACGCACGTATATGCACAAAAAGTAACTACTTTTGAATATCAGTGGGAGCCATCTTGTGTCCCCATAAAAACCGATATGACGAGCACTGAGGGTATGACGACATTAGGCACATCGGTGAAATTTTATTATTATACTATATCTTTATACAACACTGCGGACAACTTCATCCAGTGTTGCCACACTTGGTACAATTGTACCAAATTCAGCCCTTTTTGTCATTCATCGGCCCGTTGGTACCACGCTGGCATTTTCAGCCCCTTTTGTGAAAAAGTTGGTACAATTCTACCCAATTCAGCCCCATTTAATTAATACTTTTAAAAGTGTTAGTAAGACTTTTCTTACATCTCATGTTACTCATACAGTGTGTTGGACTCTTAAAAACCCCTGTTGAACATTCATTCTGCGGCATTACACTGCATAACGCTACGAACTTTGTGTGGGTAATTCGTAATTCGAACTATGTCAAGAAACAAATTACGCTACATGGGCGTATCCGCACCGCACATGAAGGAGACGAGGAAGAAGCAATGTGGTGGAAATTTTAGCTTGAAATCTTGAAAACAAAAAGTAGCACAATATTCTTCTTAAGTGTTATTATCCTCCTTCGGTCGTGAAATAAGTGAGAATAAAATGCAATAATTTATATTTTAATATTTTATTGTAACGTACTGTTTACACACGAACTCCGAGATGGTTGATTTGCTCCTCGTTTTATATATTTTTTCATATCTGGCCATAATACTGTTTTGGTTTATTGGCCAGTGAAATAAAGGCGCGTTTGGTTTCCTTACAATACATACCGGCGATGATAACTGTTTTCTCTTTTAATTTGCGGCCTTTGTTATACTCCCTTCGTGCGAGAAAAGTTTCACCTACTTCCACAGTTGTTCGGGGTCCTCCTATTTGAATGTTTTTAAAAAGTAATTTTTAAAAGAGCACTTTCTTGATTTGGACTCAGGAGACGAGGGGGGGGGAAATGTTTTAGAACTTACCCTCTTTTAGTTTCATGTTATAGAGCCATGTATTACACTGTTATAAAATAATAAATTCAGCCCTTTTCGTTTCAAGTTGGTACTATTTTTCAGCCCACTCCAGAGCCAGGACTGTGGCAACACTGACGTCATCTGTATAGTTAGGGTAGAAGGCCTGATCCAACGCAATACCGACTATGGTGAAGAAACACAAAGAATGCTCAACCAGCTGTTCCTTACCCATGCCAAGAACGGCTTATATTGAGAATGAATGTATTGGACTGAACTGAACTGAAAGAAAAAGAAGTAAAAGCATCCCCATTGTCTAGTGCTAGCGCCTGTACCTGTGGTGCATGTGATCCTTGGGTTCGATTCTACATGATTAAACAAATAATATCATTATGGTGTACTTTCAGTAATCATCCGTAGGCTTTAGCTCAAATAATATAACTGTGGGATGTTAAAGTAATTTCATTTAGTTTTTTCTTTTTATAACGAAAACGTAAGTGCACTAGATACACGTGCTCAAATACAATCTCAAATGCACGTTACTTATTGTTATTTGATTATTACGATAGACCCTTTTGGCACCGCTCACATTTTCAGAGAATTATGGTGCGAGATCCTTTTTAGTGGGCGGAGCTTAAATGGCTTTTCAAAGTCCATTAGCTTTGTTAATACCGCATACATGAAATAAAGAGATATTTGTTTATTTACTTCGCCCTATGTTGTTTTAAATTACAAAAATAAATAAATAAATAAATAAAATAAAATAAAATAAAATATAGTGGACATTTCCATTAGGGAGATTATTTAATATTACATAAGAAAAATATTTTAAAACAGTAAAAATATTAATAAACAGGTAAAGAGAGACTAAAATTTATTTTCCTTGTAGATTGAATATGCTGTTTAATAACATTGTAACCATAACTTCGTCATTCTGAAAATACTAAAGACAGTGAAGCAATCCTACATACAGAATACATACATTAAGATAACTCGTTACCCTAAATAAATAATTTACGTGAAATTCTATTCCGTGACAGTAGAAATATTTTGGTTTGTATAGCAAGCCATTAGGAAACATTTTATCAATAACAAAACATTTCGTGTATATATACTAGAAAATAGAAAAATACAATCGAATGAGACCTATTTACTCCACAGACTACATGACGCTATTGCATTAATATTTATTCTACATCTATTGATTGGTTACATGTATAGTATATAATGAATGTAGCGTGACTATAGTATGGAAGCAACTTATGAACTGATAAATATCAAATAACCTCTATGAAAATTCTATTCTATATGTATTTCCCAGTGCGAACATAGTTTTAGATGGTCGACCGTTTTCTTTGATTTTCCTTAACATTTGAATTGTATTTTATTTGAGTTTAAGTTTAGCGTCCCTTTTAGCAGCGAGGTTATATGAGACGTGAACCTACAACTTAACCGAACCGAACATCCGAACGTCACGAGAGACTCCGATGGGAACTGAAACCGGGTCTCCGAAACCAAAGACGTATACGCCAAGCGCTTAGCCAGAAGAAAGCTTTCAACATTTGGAGATCTCTACAATGATAATTGTAGCTCTGACGCGTTTGATTTTTTTCAGCTGTCACTTTTGCGTAAAAGAAAATGACGAAACTTACCAGAACGGGTACTAAGGTCATGGGTGGGCATAGTGGTTCAGTAGTAGAGCGCTTCCTTTTGTTGGTAGGGTTCTAGAAATAAGCATAGGACATATAACTAAAAACACCAAAAAGGAAGAAGAAAAGAAATATCAACGACCATTTTTGTTTCTTGTTTTTCAATTTTCAATGCATAATAGTTTTAATTACAAAACCAGTTGCAGAATTTGGAACTGGATTACTAAACAAGCGAAGAACTGAGTACTGAAGGTTCATATCGGCTCAATTAATGTATCATAACCAGAAACACCAGAACATCTTTAACCCTTTAATGCACATGTTATCATACGGACACATAGATGTTCTGGTTCTTTCAGGAGTTTTGGTTTTGATGTGACAACCGTTCTGATACTCTGTGTTCATTTGCACAAACACCATGTTTGTAGTTCAAGAATGAACTGGAAATATATGTCCTATATAAGAAACATTAACACAACCAAAGTAGGAAAGAGGAACTGCATTGAAGTTGATAAAAATTAGTTTGTTTTTATTATTGGAACTGTGATTGTTGGAGAAATTTTGTATCATTTGATGATTTTCAGCATTGAAGGATTCACAGAATTAAGTTTCAAACTTCTGAAATTTGAAACTTTTCTCCTAGTGCAATTTCCATCTTCGAGAAAAAAAAATAATGTATCAATACGGCTACATTGTTTTCAGTAGACTTTAAAATGGCTGACACTTGGTTACCAAGCGGTAACTTTGAGCAATAACGGTTATGAGCCTTACTGGTTACTTTTCTTTGCGTCATTTTTTCTGTCCCAGGTATTCTTTTTCCATTAGATATATATATTAAACGAATAGAAAAGTGTAGGACAGTAACATAATAGAGAGTGGGGAAGTAAAAGTTCGAAACTAAATATATTATCAATCAATAATTATTATAATAAATGTGGGATTGTAGTATTAATTTGATTTGAGGTTAAAGTCCTTCCTATGGTTTAAGGTAAAATTCGAACGGGAATCGAATTCGGGTCTCCCGCGCCAAAGACGTGTACGCTAAGCATAGGCAATTTTTTGTTTCATTTTGAATTTACACCGTGCACTGGGGAAGTCTGAGTCTGTTACCAGTAATAGCATATGACCTCAAATGAACCGAGTAGGAAATCTAGTACTGCTGGTTCCTTTATTCATCTTCATAAAGTGAAAATGGTATAATATATCGAGAAGCTTGTATTATTATTATTATTATTATTATTATTATTATTATTATTATTATTATTATTATTATTATTATTATTATTATTATTATTATTATTATTATTATTATTATTATTATTTGTAATTCAGGGTTCCCAAAAATAGGTTCAATACCCTTCATCCATAATCTATTAAAACCGGGAGTGCTAGAAATCTACCGTTTGCGGTTTCAACGTTTATCGCTACAGAATAAAAACAGTAAAAGATAAGGTGAAGCGGATTTTTGGAATCGATTCAGGATCTTAAGAAAATATTCTCCTATTTCTCTCTACTAAGACCGGAAGTGGTAAATATCTATTATAATATTGAATTCGCATAGCTTGGAAGTCTACCGTAGTCTTAGAACTGTAAAACGGAATTCATTTGTTTAAAATTTTATAATCACGTTAGGCTTATAACGTTTCCTCTAACCTTATTTAAAATAGAATGCTGTACAAATTAATCATTCAAACGATTGAATGACTATTGTGCTACCAAAATGTCACGAGCCGTGGCAAAAATGCGAACTAAAGCTCACACCCTTGACACAGCCATGCATTGAGCCAATAAAGAATCAGCTGTTGCTAAGCGAGAGAGTCTTAGCGAAAGGGAGTGGAATTTTTTCAGCCGATAGCAGCGCCTGGAACGGAAGACTAGGTATGAACTCAATGTGAAAAAAATGAAATCTTTGAGTTTTACGTCCCACGGTATGTCGGTTAGGGTAAAGGAGACGGTGATGATGAGTGATGAATGAAATGGTGGAATGAAGAAAATGGGAGGAAACGGGAGAACTCCGAGGAAACCCACGCACACGGTGTTTGTCCACCACAAGGTTCACTTGGCGGGGGCTGGGATCGAACCCAGGACTCCAAGCACCAGAGGTGAACGCTCTACCACTGAAACACCGCGGCCCTCAACTCAATGTGGTATATCAGATAGGAATGTTATGCCCTTTCTTGCCACACTACTGGCGACCTTCATTTTTGGAACTTATGTATATTCTTTTTCCGTGGATTGAATTATAATAGATAAAAGAGGCGGTGCCTAATGAATAAGACACTTTTCACCAGAACCCGCTACCAAGAATTTATGGACAGAATAAGAAACTAAAATACAACGTATAATGTAGTCATTAGCATCGAAGAAATACTTGAAATAGAACTATATTCGAAATAGATCCAATCCTCTTTCTTGTTTGAAGTTATCAATAATTCGTACACAAATGAATATTATATTTGTGGTAATGAATTTTACTACTAATTGTGATAATATGTATTTCTCTATTTCACAACATATCAATGGCACTGATGTTTATCTTTAGTAAATACTCGCTATTAAGGGGAAATACAGGTCAAATGTTATAAAATATTCATGATGTTTTTATCATGTACGATATTCATTCCATCTAACCTCATTTATTATTACGTGTTTATTTCTCGGTCTGTCTAGAATAATTGCGACACATTTGATGTGCTGAGCAGTATTATTGAGAAATTTCCAGTTGACTGTAGACGGTAAGTATGTCTTTAAAGTTAGTTTTGATTATTAATTTCCCACTGGAGTCTACATTGACTTCTTACAAGAGGTATCATAGTCCCGTATAAAGTCGTCCTACCCTTGAACTTTAATTCCCCTTCAGCGGCCGCTTTGGGCTAATTTGAACCAAAACTGAAGTCAAAGTAATTTATGAGCTATTTAGGTGAATTAGATCAATCGCTCCGCTTTTGAGAATATGGCTCGTAACATAAAAATAGAACAGAAAAATAACCTACAACGAGATTTGATTGCATGATGTTTTAATAGGAACCTCAAATCTTTATTATTTTCCTTGGTGTTCTGCAATTGCAGGCGAATTACTTGCTTAAAACCGGTAAAGGTGCTACATAAGAATGTTCTCAACTAGCATGAACGAAGCAATCTTCCTTTTTAATACTGTTTATCAATTGTAGCGTCTTTCATTTCGTTTAGTTTCTTCTTCCTCACATATGTTATCGTGTCCTTACTACGAGGTACCTTCCTTATCCTTTATTCAAGACTCACAAGAAAAAAAAAGCTATTTTCTTCTTCTTAAGTACGAGGTGCTACCCAAAATTTCCGGGAATTTCATTTACTGGCCATACAAGTAGCAGTACGACATTCCGCCGCTAGATTTCTTGAAGTACACTTGTGTCCAAAATTGTTGTCGCATGTCTTTAGATATTACATAAATAAAAATAACTCTCTTTCTTGTGATAGAAAATGTCATATTTCTTCTTGGAAATAGGGAGAAAAACAAAACACATATTTCCAAAATATATTTCAATAAAAAATTAAGAAATAAGCAAGTTATAATTAAAAAAAGAAATCTCCGAAACTTTCATCGAAAAATTCTAAGTTACCTTTTCGTAAACGTGGCAAACGCGTAGCGAAATTTACAAAGAGGGAGGGAATTTTATGCTTTGTTAGAAATACAACGTAAATCTGTCATAAGGTTAGTTACTATACATGTGGCACAGCTCTAACAATCATTGCTATTAAGCATTTTACATTTAAACAAAGGACTAAATAGAAATAAGCTACAAAATGTGCGAAGCAATCAGGCATTTTGTTTTAGTGGTTTCGTTACATTCGTCTGCCAAGGTGCAGCCCTTATCGTGCCTTCGTAGAGTAGTCGGTTAAAGCTTCTTCGTTACATATTTTACTTTTCCACGATCATCACTTCGAATCCCATACCCTATAGTAATTTTTTTTTTTTTTAAGAAAAGCTTGATTCTGTGGATTTCTTAAAGAACAATGTTTTGTTCTAATAATGCTCCTTAGTATAGCCAATCCCAAACTATCACATAACTCAGTGTAATGTGCTTATTCCGTTGAAAATACGAACACTTGATTTAGGGACCATTCAAAAATTTTTGTTCTTGATTCAGAAATTAATTCTTGGCCAAGATCGCAATCTCTTGAATCATTTTTTGGACCATTCCTACAATTCTTCTTTTATTTTTTTCGTTTCGACGATATAGTCAAGTTTGATTTCATTTACGCAATATACTAGTTGAAATGCCGGTTCAAATGGAACATATTTGAAAGGTATATTTGGGGACTCCTCTCCTTTTAGGATGCCCCTATGAATTAAAGTGAGATGATAAAAACTCAGGTAGACGCAAGTCACAAATTCATTTTAAACGATGTAACCATTTTCACATTTTGGTTATTTTATGAACAGGCTATGGGAAACTAGAATAATATGGAAATTGATATCCTCATACCCATAAATCGAAATGTTCGAAAGCGCTGGGACTCATACTACCTTAGATTTAATAAGGAAATTATATACTGAGTTTCATCTGTTAAACTTGAGTGATTTCCAAGATATATTTTTGGTATATATTTTGAATATCTCTAATCTTTTAGCAAACTTATTTTAATGAAGGTAACACGATAATAGCTACGCATAGTTAGCACTGTCTTCCACCTCAATGTTTTATTCATTTATTTATTTATTTTACTTTAATAAGGACGGACACATATACTAAGGAGGGCAACATGATTCAAAGTATACATAAAAATAAAGTATCTTACGAGATCTTTAAGTTAAGAATATGAAAGTCATCGTATATATTCCTAATTTAAAATATATAGGCACAAGTTCTAGTATTTTGAACAATTCCGTTTTCACGTAGGGAAGGAGCAATTTCTACCATGACTTTTTTCGCATTCGAATACAATACAAGTCTCATCATGATAGGAAAATTTCTTAAGTGTTTAAATTGAAGTTATGAACAGTTAACTCGACATTGCTTTTGTCATGTCAATTTCATTAAAATGCTCTAAGGGGATAGTCGGTTTAAAAATTATGCAATATATATATATATATATATATAGTATATCACGAACCCCAAATGATTGGTATCTAGAATCTGGTATATAAACTCCTTGTTAAAACTCGATGGACACAAGAGCCAAAGTTTCCGAAAATTTCGCTTTTAGGAGGAAGCGCAACTATTTCTCTATGTTTTCTCAATAAACAGTATAAAATTGCATCGATATTTTCTGTTTCACCACGAAAAACGACTTAACCATTTGAAATGAATTTGTGCACATAGTAAGCACTTGAGTCGAGCTTAGTTTTCATCAGTTCACTTCAATTCAAATATGCATTCTGGGAGGAGAAAGAAGGTCCAAGCAACCTTCAAAATATTTTTCAAATAACACTACTTTTCCCGTACAATGAACGTACATCTTTGCTATTAAAGAAATAAATGTAGAAATTTTACGTTCTTCTCTGAAGCAACCAGATGCAGGTTAAAACGCAAGCACGAAATGCACCCTTGATAAATAGATTACAGCCTACTATTTCCTAGTGATGGCCAAAATTTTTCGCGATCCGGAATCCAGAAAATTTATTTTCCGGAATCGGTAAGTTTACTTTCCGGATTTCGGAAAAGTTTCGATGTCTGAACAATTCCGGAATTTAGAAATATTCCGGACTTCGGAAAAAATACGAAATTTTTCCGACATCGGAATTTTACTGAAATCCGGATTTTTTCTGAATTCCGATTTTTTCCAAAATCGGAATTTTCCGAAATCTAGAATGTTTCCGATTTTACTTTCCGGATTCCGGGATGTAAAAATTCTGGAATTGGCCATCGCTATTTCCTATTTCAGTTGTACTTATTTTATCGGTAAATTGTATACATATAAAATAGGATTTATTGTTACGAAGAAAATTAAAAATGAATCAAATAGGGTCCATATGTGATTTAAAGTGGTTCAGGTATATATAATTTAAAGGAATGTTGCGTTCACTTGCGGCTAAGGGGTATCCTTGTGAAAGGAATGGGGGCACTTTGGATTCGATTCAGGCCGGTAGCCAGCCCAAAAATGTAAAGGGGGTCCGGCTGAAGTTAGGGGAGGCCCGATCCAACCATATTATAGTTCATCACCATATTATAGTTCATTTGCAAGACTACCGTGAAACTTTTAGGGAGCAGCTAAAATTTAGGGGGGACCGGCTCCCCTAGACCCCCTGGATACGGACCTGATTCGATTATCGGTGAATGTGCATTTGTTCAAATTAAACGCTAGTCTGTAAGTCTACGTCTTATATAACCTCGGTGCTGTAAGAAGTATTCTAGATGTCATTGAATGAAACTGAGGGATATACATATATACTGTTACTAGTTCTGAAGTTAAGTGTGTTTTATTATTGAAACGCCTAGAGAATACAAGTTACATTATGTACATTCAAAGGTAAAGCTGAAAGAAAATGTCTCTGGCTGTGTTTCCTGTGATACTGTAGGGCTATTAAGTAAGGACTCAATTCACACTACCAAATATCTGATATGTCAACCAATCAAAATTCGATAAAAGGGAGTTCGTGTCTAGTAAATGCCACGTAATACATGGGATTTCTTTTAGATAGACATTCACTTACATTTGAGTGGTAGGCGTCATGGAGGAACCAAGAATTCATTTCATAACGCTTCTTGACGAAGGATACAGCGCTAAGCAAGCCGCGGAACATGAAGGCATTCACCCTAGAACAGGTCAGCGGTGGACACACAGATATCGTGTTACCGGGGAAACAATTCGTCGTAGTAGTAATGGGAGACGGCGAGTTATCACAAACGAGCAAGACCGTCGTCTGGTTGAACAAGCCAAGGAAACTCCCCATTCAAATTCGCGTCAACTGCGAGAAGCCGCTGACTTTCCTGGATCACGTCAAACAGCTATTAGGCGACTCAGGGAGGCTAATCTCTTCGCTCGGCGTGCAGCCATTAAGGAATTTCTTTCTGTGGAACACATCAGACGACGACGTCAATTTGCAGAGGAAAATATGCATCGGAACTGGACAAGTGACATTTTCAGCGATGAATGTATATTTTCTTCTGCAAATAAATGATGGACCAGTCTGTGTCTTTCGTGAGAGAGGTTCCAGGTTCGATCTTCGATACATATGGCACAATTGTTCCAGCGGACGCATATCAGTGGCTGTCTGGGGCTGGATCTCTGCAGATGGATTTGGATATCTTCACAGGATTGATGGGCGTCTTACAGGTGCGCAGTATAAGTTCGTCTTGGAGAATATTATGCTGCCATCTGTTTGCGAACGTTATCCTGAGTGAGCAATCCACTTTCAACACGATCGGTCACCTGTCCATATGTCACGAGTTGTCCAAGAGTGGCTGGCAGAGCAAACTGATGTAGAGGTAATCAGTTGGCCTCCACGCGGAGCAGATCTTAACCCAATAGAAAATGTCTGGGCAGAGGTAAAGAGGTGTTTGAGGGAGAAATGGGCTAATGAAGTTCGTAGAACTTCCAATGAGGTCTGGGATTCGGTCGTTAATGCTTGGGAAGATCTTGCTACGAATGGCACGGGCTATGTCCGTCGAATGATAGAAAGAATGCCTCGTCGAATGTTAGCGGTTCTTGAAGCAGGTGGTCACTGGACATCATATTAAGAACGTGATTAATTTCAAACAGCCCTTTTAAGGGCTACATTTCATCGATAAAATGTTATGTGAATATGTGATTAAGCATGCAGAGAAAGTTGTGATGCAATCATCGAAATATATTAAAAATAAATAAAATTTCTTTGAGTGGGATTCGATCTAGCATCCCTCACTACGTAAAGCCGAAATGCTACCTCTACCCTAGCCTCTCACTAGCGGTTACGCCTACCAATTCCTTGCACAATTGCTGCCAAGCCGCCAAAATTTCATACGTAACATTCCTTCGTAATTAAAAATTATACTGTATACAAGAGATATACCTAATTACGACCATTGTTTGGCATTATTAAGACGTCTCTTGCATTGAAAACGTAGGGCTTCATTATTGACTGATGAAAAAGGAAAATGCAATAGTCGAAAATTGTATTTTCTTTCCAAGTGATTTAAAGCAAATTCGTATTCATAACCAAACTTGAAATGAAGTTGGGTTGAGTTGACTTTGAGTTTAACGTTCCGTTCAGCAGCGAGGCTATATTAGACGTGAACCTACTAACTCACGTGGAATCCGAACTATATGAGCTCCCACCCGGAATCGAATCTGAGTCCTCTACGCCATTAAAATAAAGTGGATTCGTATCTCTAAATTGGGATAAATTTCTTAAAGTACTTTTGAAATTCTTAACTAGATTTTCGCGTGTTTCCAAAGCAAATTTGATAAACCTTACTGAATTTTGATTATTATCTTTTTTATACTTCTGAACCATACCTATTATTTGGTATCAAATATACAGAATGTTTCAAAACATCACTGATAACGTTTGGGAGGTGATTCCTGAACCAAGACAAGACAAAAAATATGGACCAACCTGGATTCAGAAATGTTTCCTTTCGGAGTTATAGGCTGCCTTAAACATGAAAAAAATATGGAATTTTAAAGGTCCATAGGTTCAAAACTATGTGACCTACCGTAGTCGGGTCAAGACTTTACTTAGAAACTAATATTTGCGTTATCCAAAAATGTTTGTCGGAAGCGTATTATAAGTTAAGCAATTTTCACATAGTAGTGAGAGAGGCGGAGGTGTGCGCGAAGCCTCCACCCGATGAAGGCAACGGTAAATGTATACATCGTTATTTTGAAGATCGTCTACCAGTGCTGGATCATCTGTTAGAAGTCTGACTATGTATGTAGGACCACTAGCATTCTCAATACGGAGAGCTCTAGTAGGTTGGATCCTATCCTGCTTTAGTTCCTCTAGTATATCTTGTTCAGTATAGGTAGGATCAACTCCACAGGTAACTACAGAGAGTAATGGAGTACGCCGAGGCGGAGGAGTGTTTTAATATGGGCAGTTTTAAGGAGTTGAATTTTCGTGTTAACGCCAAAAATTGCTGGTTTAACTTTATAGATGAGATGTTTATAAAGATTGGGATTCTTTGTTTTTAGGGTGATTCCGTTAGAAGTCTTGTTTAATTGATGAAGATCGAGTCTAGAACAGTATGTATTAGTTTTTAGGGAAAGAAGTTTTTTTTACGTATACCCGCTTAAAGGGTTGCGCCCTTTCTTCGGGAATGAAAGAAGTTCATTTAATTAATTTAATCTAGAGTGCCCATTTTACCCCTTCGGGCGTTTTTAGCAAATCTGATCAAACTTTCGTTAATACACAAATTAATTGGGCACAAGCTCTTTCCCGTGCTTACATTATTATTTTGCAAAAAAGTAAAAAAGTTACACACCTCTAGCCTAAGAAATAAATATTTTATTCATGGTTTTACTAGGAGAAGTATCAAAATGACACCTTAACGGCGTTCTAGTGATATCAACTCCTTACTGGCTGTGAATATTTGCATTTGTTTCCTTTCTTTGGTATGAGCAAAGCTTCACGAATTATATTTGGCATTTATGCCAAGTAGCGAATAAAGTTCTATGTTTTCTGTAATTGATCACAACAATATTTATTGAAACTTGTGAATAGTCTGACAAGTTACACGAATTACAGTTGTACCATCTGATGTTATTATGTTCTAGGACATAAGTAGAACAGATGAAAAAACACATGACACCACTACTATTCATGCATTATAGGTAATATACTATGATTTTTATCTTTAAAACACTATTTTATTCTACCGTAGCCTTCCACTTGGACCGGAGCTAACATTGTTATAGTAATCCGCGTCTGCCAAGTTATAACTCTGTATAATTTCGACTAAATAGACAGTAAATAACAAAACATGTGTTGAAATTTTTGCAGTACTAAATCGTCCACGTAAATCAGCTTCGTTTAGACTATATGTTTCACGCGTCATGACACTTTCCGTTAACCGGGTATGACCCAAGTGTTCGTTAAAAGTATTCTACAGTGACATATAGTCATTTTGTTGACCAAACAGTTAATGCATTTGGGATGCAAGTGACCACCTAACGTCCCAAATAAGCCAATTTGTTTGCAAATTTTCTACCCACACCGCGTGGTCACTTTCACCTCAATCTTTTTTCTCGGTGAACACATGCAATCAGATAAACTGGTCATTATGTTAAAGACACTTACCACAACAGAATTTGGAAAAAGCTTGCCTCCGGTGTATTGTCCACGAAACTAGAAGTGTATTTTAAAATTTGAAACAAGATTGGAAACACGAACAATCTTGTCTCGATTCTAACATGAGAAATTTTCACGAGTCTTGTAGGCAACACAAGTTCTCCCAAGTCTTAGATTTCAAACCGAGTTTTAGTGTTAAATAATTCATAGTATAAAATTATAAATTTATAAATGATTTTAAATAATTGATACAATGATTCTCACGGCGGTCTGACATACATCTGTATTGACTATTGGTATGTTTTCATATTCCATCTATCGAAATAGCAACTCTATACAGAAGTTCCTTTTGGTGTTCATAGTAGATACAATGTTAGTACAATTTCATATTAATACGATTTCATAGAATTTCCAATAATAAATAATCATAGATGCTAAATCAAGATACTAAATCAATTTAATATTACTCTCAAACTAAATGGGTAAACGCCCTTCTTGAGACAAACAACTTCAGAGAAAAATCTGAACGGGGAGAAAGTTCTCGGATTAACAACATCATTATAGATTATTGTAACTCTTCAGAGAACAGTCTGCGAAAAAACATATGCAACAATTGAGTAAACGTTTGTTATGTAAAATTTTCCCCAAACTCACACATTGATTACGAGGTGTATTTTATCGCTTTCATGCTAAGATTTTAGATATTCCCAGTAGCTACCTCGTAGCTACATGGTTAAAACATCCACCGGCGGTCAGGAAAGGGGGAAGTCATGTATCAATTTAACATAATGTAACTTCGACCACCCGGAAAGTTGTACGTCCAGGTCTCATATAGCCTCGATGCGAAAAAGGAAATTAAATACTGAATCAACCAAAGAGTTGCTCAGTCATTGTGCCAATTTACACTGGCATGTATAATTTATTGACATAAGTAATAACTACGTTAATTACAATAACAAAAAATAATAATTAGAACACACGTAATAAGAACACTAATGAAAATACCTGAAAGTAATTTGCCAAAAAGTTTTCGCAAATTACGTAGTGTCATAAAACAAGATATTATACGTCGACTGAGTTAAAAAATCTAATGAATGTTCGAGACAAGCATTATGATAGCTAAGATACGCATAGTCTAAGATTATAAGCCTAAGTCAATATACAGAGCTTATGGAATATAACTAGGAGAAAAATGTTGCCATCGCACAAGCAAGTTCATATATGAATTTGAATTAAGTACAATTATGTGGCCTGTAACTTTCATAGCACGTAATGCAATTTAGTAAAGTCTTAGTACAGAAAAAAATATTATTCTCTACCAAACGAACTACCCACACAGTTAAAATTTTGAATATAATAGCATAATAATTTACAATAGATGTTTATGAAATTGATTCTATAATGACAATATGGTACTTTAGAATATTAATTAAGTTACAGATGTTCCATAATACTATTTTATATTTTCAGGTAAATATAAAAACTACCGCAAGAGATTTGCTGCCACAATATAGTTGTTATCCGAAATAAACCCAGGATGGAAATTCAAAACAATAAGAAAATTCTAGTGATTTGTCTGTTGTTATACTTTCTTCACAGAAACACAGCACAAAAACACATAATTACTGATATTACAACACATGAGTCATATGAGCTTCAGCTGGCACATTCGATTTGGCACTTGATTCCGAAGGTGTTCCCTGATGCTAGTACTGTTGCCATGTTATATAATCTCAATGAATGTCATACAGAATTTTTCTCTTATAACATCATGAATAAAAATGTAATTTCTACGCTGACAGTGAATCTAAACAACAACAGTAAATATTCTTCAAGTGTTTCAATGCAAAAGCCAATAATTGGTGACAAAGACGTTATATTTCTGATCACAGAAAGTGAGCAGGTTCTTACGTATTTATTAGAAGATACTGCTCGCAAGTATTTTTGGAATAACAGAGCTAATTTCCTGGTTATTGATGTATCAGTGAACGGACACATTAAAGTAGACATTAGTTCTCTGTTGTTAAGATTTTGGAAAGCACAAATTCTTTATGTTGCTGTGATTTCAGTAAATATTTTCATGTTTAAGAACTCATCTTGTAACAATGCATCTAAGCCAGTTGCTTTTGTGTGGTCGTACAACCCTTTCTTGAACATAACGTATAAGGAAAATATAAAACTACAACAAATATCAGAAAATATTTCGATAATTCAACAAGCTTACTCAAGAAAGAAAATAAATGATCTTCACAAGTATGTATTGACTACTACTAATATGGAAGGAAATCTTCTTCCAATATTCTCCAGAAAAGTTGATGATGCTGGTAACTACACGGAAGAAGGTTTCGTTGTGACTGTGTTCGAAGCACTGAAAAAGTATATGAACTACGAAACTAAAAGTGTTGTAAGCCACGGAGCTTTCAAAATTGGATACAATGCAGAAAATGGTACTTGGTTGTATATGATGGGAAATCTTGTGAGAAAGGAAGCGGATATGGCAGGAGTGACTTTTGGGTCAATCCTTGAAAGGTATAAGGCGACTGATTTTACAGATTGTGTTTTTATTCCAAGATATGCAATTTTGGTACCTAAAGCGAAAGAATTACCAACGTGGTTGGCTTTAGTATTATTCTATAAAGCCGAAGTGTGGTACTGTATTATTAGTACTTTTTCTGTGATTCTTGTTTTTCTAATAGTACTTCCAACCGGAAAATTTGCTGAAGCTGATACTAGAAAAGGATTATGTAGAGTATTTTGTTATATTTGGTCTATTCTTTGGCAAGTATCAGTAACTCAGCCAAAGAGTAACGCAATAAGAATGATATTCTTTATGTGGGTTTACTTTAGCTTAATCTTTGCGTCATTATATCAAGGAGGTATTGTGAGTATTTTATCAATCCCCAAACGATATTCGGATATCAACACTCTTGAAGATCTTGTAGATTCTCAACTGGAAATAAGAGGCTCTAGATCGAGTAGCATGGTATTTAATGATAAATCAAACAGATTGCTGTGGACACTTCATAAGAGATTTATTATAGATGTAAAGTTTGAAAATACGGTAGCGAACTTAATAAAATATGGAAATACGTCAGTTTTCATTTTAGATAATATTTTAGATTATTATGCACACAAGGCTCATAAATGTTTAAGTTGTCCTCCCCGGTTTCATATGATGAATCACAAAGAGGATATTCGTCCTCAGGCTATTGCTCTAGCCAAAGGTTCACCATTTCTTCATCGTTTTAATACTCTTATTGGAAGAATGAAACAGGCTGGATTGATCGAGAAATGGGAAAAAGAAGTTGTAAAACAATCTAAGGATGACAGGAAATGTGAAAATCCTTGTGCAGCTGGTGTCGAATCAATTTCATTGCACAAAATACGCCCGTGTTTCTTCATAATTTTAATTGGGTATGTAACTGGACTGCTTGTATTTACAATTGAAGTATTACGACAGATTTATCATGAAAAATGTCTGAAAAACAGGTTTTAAAGTATCCTAGTGCAATGAGGATAATTCCATTTTTTAAGTTTACAAGATCTTGAAATGTAAAAGAATAGTACACACTGATAAATGGACCATATTTCTTAGTTAATGTCGTTAATTTCTATGGATTGCTAAGTTTGTTAAAGGAGGTCCTCTTCGTATTGACGGGCGTATAATGTATCTTAAAATAGTGTAAGTATTAAACTCAGATCATTAAAATGAAATAATTTAAAGTGCCTAATGTCAGTTCCACAAAACATACCTCTTTGGACATTTCTGCTTCTCCCGGATACTTACCAGACTTTATTAATGAAAATTAGAGTGAATTATGAAACATTTGAATGTTTTGACTTGCTAGTACAAACATTTTCAGAATATATTTATGCATATTATATAGAAAGAATCATTCGTTTCATTAATCTGTATAACACAATATTACTACAATTCTACAAGAGTTAACATTTTACATTCAGAACAAACATAAAAAACAGTTATATAGAAAGAGAGGTATAATAGCTACACACAGTCACACACACACACACACACACACACACACACACACACACACACATCTGTTTGTCTACCCTACAAAAGGCGTATGCGAGCTAGGCCATAGGAAAACCGAGTATGCACTGATATCTGCTTTATTAATGGAGCTATTTTCATGATACGCTCCCAAAAGTTGCGTCATCGATAAAGCTACATTTCCAGAAGCACCAGAATGCAGTATCTCGACCTTGGCTGGTTACGTACAAGTGAGCACCCAAACCAACTGGGCATTTGCAAAACGAGTAAATGTAACAAACGAAGACACTAACAAACAAACAAAGATATTGTGTGTAAAATGTCCCAGATAGCACAGAAAAATTTTTTAAAATATTTAAAAATTTGTAAAGGCAAACTAAAAAGTTTGCAAAAAACTTGCCTTTTCAAATGAGAAAATTTGCCGAAAGTTCAATGGAAATAACGAAGTTGACGCTGGCTGAGTTTGCAGCAAAGTTGCCTCAGAAAACAAAAACATCTGCCAATACAAACGAAATGTTTGCGATTGCACAGCAAGAAAGTTTGCCAGGACTTTGCTGCAAATATTTTGTGCAAATTTTCTTTGACAAAATTTCCGAAAATGAGCTGACAAATTTGGTGAAAATATTAAAAGGTTTGCAGCAACATTGCAGAAAGTGTTTTCACGATCGCAAGATCATGCATGCTGTAAATGTATCAGGTAATGTTTGCTGCAAATTTATAAAGTAATATTTGTTGCAAATTTATAAGGTATATTTGGTGCAAATTTATAAGCTGATGTTTGTTTCAAATTTAGAAGGTAATGTTTGTTTCAAATTTAGAAGGTAATCTTTGTAGCAAATTTAGAAGGTACTGTTTGTTGCAAGTGTGGTATAAGGCTAAAATATGTATCAAAATTCTGAAACAAGTGATCAAGGTATAAGTCAAAATATTAACTGCTTGCGATTTAATATTATTAAAACATAGGAAATACAATCTACCATTCCGGTTGCATTTATCACCGGAGTTTTATTGAGTAATCACCTGTGACGTTTAGAAGATATTTTTCATTGTTATTTCCAGGTTCTACCTAAATGTAATCGGAATGAGACATTGTGTTTCGTATGCTTTAATAGTCTTTAAATCCCAAACAGTTTATATTCTGACTTACACCTCACTAGTTTCAGAATTTTTCTACATATCTTAATCAAAATTTGCAGCAATTGTCTTGAATCTTGTACAACTATATTTAAAAAATCAAACGAGATGGGCTGATAAGGGTCATTTTTCGCCCATCGAACACTGGAAAAATGAAGAGTCCGATTCAGACAAGTTTGCAATGTCTGTATACTGGAAGATATGTTTTGTATGTGAATATAACAGATACGTGAGAAAGAAACTAAGTCATAGAAATTAGTGCCCAAAAAGAGGTAGTTTTGCGTCATTTTGACAATGTTTGCTGTCGTTGACGTAGGCTTATAGTAAGAAGGATTCGATGAACCTAAATAAACCAGATTCGTAATAATATAACGCTGTGTAAGCCTTGCTATGAGGATCAATTTATTTTGTTTCAGTGTGTCTTTCGACCTATGAGTGAACAAAATGTATCTAGCCTCTACAGACACTTTACATTTTTCCGGTGTTCGATGGGTGAAAAATGTCCCTTATCAGCCCACATCCTTTTGGAGAGAGCAAATATAGAAGGTAGTTTGCTACCTTTCAGCTGCATTTTTCTTGTTCATAAAAGAAGAAGTAACTTATTAACGATTATTTTAACGTCATTTAATTTATATATGTGTATACATAAATACTAAAAAAAATACAAAAGAAAATGCCTAAACTCAATATTTCTGAAGATTACATCAACCTTTATTCCATCACTTACTCTTGTAATGGACACGGAAACTTTCTCTGGTTCCTCGTAGGGAGATTTCGACTTAAAAGCGAGCCACTGAAACAAATCTAATAAATTTGACCTTTCAACGAATTTGTCCTGTACATTTTAATCCAAAATTTTACAAAGTCGGCTGCACAATCGCTCAGCAAAGTAGCAATTGACGACAAATTACCCAATAACAACACATTATACTCGATGATAATGGACAAGGGAAAACAGACACTTCCAAATGCATAAACAAACATGGCGGCATCCAGATGGTTCCAAGAACAAAGGATTAAGCCTTTTCTAAATTGTCATGTCGAAAAAAATATCATGGTAATGGCACAACCGTATTAGAATGTGTGAGGGCAAGCATATAAAAATAACTATAAGAAGATTAGGATGAAACATTAAAAAATACTATACGGTAAATAAAGGGCATTATATATATTGCTTGATTTTGACTTTAGAATGACTATGTACTACAAACTATAACAATACTCAGTGATCATATTACAGAATGCATAAGGGGATTAAAAAAGACTGTTTATAGAAAAAAAGTTGAGAAAAGCAAGTTGTTGTGTGTATATATAATAATACTTAGTACCAGATGCCAATTTCTGAAGTCTCTTCACAACCCTTCCCACCACTTTTTTGAGTTTGAAAATTGTGCGAAAATGAAAGAAAATATCAAAATTTCGAATTCTGCAACCTTCCTATCTCGAATCAACCTGATTTCGCATCAAGCACAGATAGAACACACTCAACATGTAAAAATAACTATTCCATTTAGTAAAATCATTGCTTATAAGCGAATCGAGCAACAGAAAAAGAGTGAAACCTAACTTTATAGAACATCAAAATTTTTATAATGTGGATCCGTCTTTTCTTAGTGGCAAGCACTAAACATTTTTCGCTACTTGCCAAATATAAAAAAAACTTACGAACGATAAACTCACAAAGGATATATCCTTTGTCTGTGGATAAACGCACTTAAATTTCAAATTATACTTAACCAATTCGCAATTTATCTACTTACTCAACGATCATATCCCTGTACTTACTTTCACACACATTCACAAAATAACGTCAGGCTCCCTGGGTCAATAAAAACATGTGATAAGAAACCAATGAGTTTATTCTGGAGTCCTCTGATGTATTGGCTTTTCTCGATTCTCACTTCCGGCGTATTTTGTCACAGTTGATGTAGCGAAGTGAATTCTGTGTACGATGCGCGCGCACTCGGATATATTATCACACATTTGCTTTCAGAAAATTTTCAAAACAAGTTTTTTTAAAGAAATGCAAACTGTTTGCGACGGCAAACTTCGAACGCTATATTTTCAAAAAAGATGCAAGTTAATTGCAGTGGTGAATTTAGTTTTACAAATCAGTGAACATTTGCAGATCATATTGAAAGCTTGTAATAAATATTAAGAAAATTTGCCTTCGCAAACATTCAGATTGTTTGCTCCACTAAACGAAGCAAAATTTGCCGCAAGTATTCGTGCTATCTGGGGTGTGAAATGCGAGTTCAGTGAGTAAATTTGAGCAATGGAATTAGAACAATTGCTTTAAACACTAGTTAACTTTGTAACAAATGAAACACATGGATTAATGTTGTTGACTTTCTTATGTCCTCCAATTTCCTTCCACATTTCCCTTCCACCAATTATTTCATAATCATTCACTCTCATTAATCACATAGAGTATAACCAAGGGATGTAAAACTAGAAATTTCATTTCATTTCGAATGGAATAGCGCATTGATTCAATCCACCAGAAAAGTTAGTTTGTGGTGGACAACATCGTTTCCATGGGTTTTCTCGGAGTACCCCCTATTTCCTTCAACATTCTCATTCCACTAATTATTCCATCATCATTCACTTGCCTTAGTCATCGCTTCCCTTAACCTAACGGTCACAACCGTGGGATGTTAAGCTGTAAGATTTCATTTCATTTTGAAATGGAATGGCGAGACCAAAGTAGGGTTATATCTGTTTGTGTGTTTGATGAAGGTTATTGTTTCTTTCTGCACCGAGGCTGTATGAGACGGAGACCTAAAGTTCAAGGTGGAATCCGAACCACTATAATAGTTCAGATTTTATAATTGCTTCCATGAGACAATGTGACCAAAGAGGCACGTGCCAGCTACAAAGCCAGCGGGAGAACAATATTATATGCCTACAAGAAACACCGAAACAAGATACATTATTCATACCAGGTGGGAGACCCGGGTTCCCGGCGGGAGCTCATGTGATTCGGATTCCATTTTAATCAGTAGGTCCCGTCTCATATAGCCTTGCTGCTGAAAGGGACGTTAAACAAAAAATCAACTTAACTCTACTATTCGTACCATCGAATTTAATATTTTTGTTATAACGTCGAAAATGAAGTACTAAACGGCAAGAATACTGCAAAACAACATACAATATAAAACAATAAAACGAAAAAGGCAGTAAGTTTAAAATTGACAACGAAGGGATTTTAAAAGGCTAAGACATCATCACACAAATATACTATTATACTATTGAACTAATATACTATTAGTTCATATACTATGACTAATATACTATTGAACGTCGTAATCTTGTATCACTTACAGTTTCTGTTGCTCTGGAATATTATAATGTATTTGTCTAATCGAATCAATTTATCTATTTTACTATTTTATCCGTAGTAACTATGAAACAAACCATAGCTTATGCAAATACGCAATGTTTTCAATTTTAACACGAATGATTAGCAATAATCTGTACCTTCACTTTTTTGACAACTTTTTTTTATCCGTCTGTCTTCACATATTTACAGTACTCTTACAGATTTTTTTTTACTTCGATCTCTCCATGAAATCCATATATTTGCTCCCAAGGGATTCAACTGTTAATTTAATGAGAGCGAGACCATTGGAATCCAAAATTAGTGACCAACAAAACTTGATCCCTGGCTTCTACATGTGCACCATTGTTCTCTCGGTTTTCTGTCCTACCGGCTTGCTTCAAAGACTCCCTGCCCTTACGAACTATTGCGAAACTCAAATGATACTAAATGATTCATATAAGCATTATATAACTACCTATGAGATTTCGTAGTTGACTTCCCAACTTCAGGGAACAAAACCTAATTGCAACATTCTATTCATTAATAATAATTATTATTATAATAGTAACAGTAATAATAATAATATTAATGTGTAACTCGGTTACTGCTCAACTACTGACATTTGCGCTAGCCACTTTATAGACATATACTATCAGTTGAGTTGATTTTGAGTTTAACATCCCTTTAAGGAGCGAAGCTATATGAAACGGGACCTACTGATTAACGTGGAATCCGAACAACATGAGCTCCCGCCGAGAATCGAACCCGGGTCACCCACTCCAAAGGCGAGCACGATAACCGCTTAGCCACGAAGAAGCTCATACACATATTTGCTTTCGGTGTAGTTTTCATTTCTCTATTGCAAAATAACTCAATTCGTTATATATTGGCGCACTGTATTTGTATATACATAAATGTACTACCTCAGTCTCTTGAATCATTACAGGATAAAATTAATGTCAAATTTGCAGTACCTAGACAAAATCCTATTTTTTCAATATAATCCTCCTGCTCCGCCATTACATACTTCAATATCACCACCACAACTAGAGAAAGAAGATCAGATGTCTAACCTCAACGTCGTAGAATCTCCACACCAGCAGAAAACTCCTGCTTAAAACTATTTTTTTTCCTTGACCAATAAAATGGCAGAGCCCTATTTAATAGTTGCACAAACCAGTTTGTATAACCAAAATAGAAAAAGGAATCAAGGGAATAAGCGACGAAACAAGAAAACTATTAGAACGAGGTGAAGTATAGAGGAAAACAGGGGACACCACAAAACCTGCAAGAAAATCCACAACAGAAGATCAAATACTGGACTTCGCAATATGCAGAAAGCGTAGGTACTGTGATTCTACCTATTTTAAACGTCCAAAAAGCGAATAGGGCCGATCCTTGTTCAGGAGTCAAAGATCAAGCAATTCTAATGACAGAACAAAGCCTATAAATAGTCACTAAATTACGCAGACGAACAGTGCTACTGGAAACCGGATCCCACATTTTCATCTGGCCTTTCGAATATTTACTTCCTGATGTTCAATTAATACCACATAAAACAGGGGTTAAAGGGATATGAAATAAAATTATTACCTTGAAATATGTAGCAATGGTATCATTCAAAGTTAGGAAACGACATTCTCTCATCACTTTCGTATGAGGAAGAAATCATGTATTCCAGTTATTTTTAGTTTAGACTTGCTTAAACGTTTATGTTTCAATCGATTTAACAAAGAATATTATATCTCTATTTAAAAATCATAAGAAGCCAACATTACCAGAAAAGAACCAGGAAAACATTTTATCACCACACACCACTCATATACTTATACAAAAACGAGCTTGCTCTTTTATCGACAAACGCATTACGTTAGTTCAACTTTTCCACGCATTTATTCCGGTAATAGCAAAAAGACAGATTGAAGATTATACATCTTTATTCGTATCGTTTCTCTACGACTTCCTTGACAAGGTAAACAACATGACGTAATTTCCAATCCAAATAATTATTCTGTAACTTTAAGGAAAAATACGTCAGTGGTGGAACTTGTGGCATGCCAGGATTAATCTTTTCCAGCAATGAAAGCGTACAAAATAGAAAAATAAAAATTGTACAGGAAAAGAGGAGGTTGTCATTTCTTTGAAGAATAGATAATATTTTTCAAAATTGATGTTTTTGATATTAATCGTAATCTAGACCAGTCGCAGAAACAGGCCATTCATGAGTTACTATACAAATATGAAAATATTTTATACACTCTGGACGGAATTGAACATTATAGGGGCTAGCAGTGGCGTATTTACGATTTTCTTTCGGGGGAGCTTTGCTAACTTTCGGGGAGGGCTTTGCCTGAAAATGTGAAAATTCTGCGAGATATTTCATATACTTTACTATAGTAAGTAAGATTTCGTGGGGGCTTAAGCCCGGAAGCCCCCCTAAATACGCCACTGGGGGCTACAATCACAAAATAAGAATCCCTAAATCGGCAGTGTTCTCCAAATCTTGCTCCATCCGAAAAACCGCTGATACCTGATCTTCAAGGTCAATCACACAAGAAAATCTTACAAAATTCTCATATGCGTGATGGGTCATAAAACTACCACGCAAGCTCTCTTAATCGCAACTAGGATGATTTTACATTGATTAACGAATAAGATATTTTGCTGATGACATCGCGCTGGGAGGCTACAGTTTTCAACAATAGCTATCGGATTTTTTTAAAACATTAAAAAATTTTTGTACTTCACCTAAGACAAATTTATTTTACTCAGAGCTGAATGCTTTCGGATATTTAGTATCAGGCAATTCTATTAAAATCTCTGCAAAAAAGCCAAAAATACAGAATTCAAGATTCCACCAAAAGTGAATTTTGCAAAGTTTTAGGGGCTTATGTTCCTACTTACTGGCACGTATCAAGGATTTTTGCCATGAAAATAGAACCTTTTTAACAAATGTTTCCACAACAATATTTGTATTTTTCAAATAATCTTGTGGATTATGTTCCTGGTGTGGAGGCTGTAATATTCCGTATCTCAGGTGTAAGCAACTACTATAAAGCATGCTTCATTAACGAGCACGTGTTTTCTATTCAAAACATAATCACCAACAGACGGTGGAAGGAGGATACCAGAAAGACGCAAAGTTGGTTCCGAAGGGAACCGAAGATGGCCAACCCTCTCCTCACGAACTTTCTTTTCAGAGGACAGCCATAAAAGAAGACCTCAAGTGGACAGAAGAATAAGTTCCAGTGCAGAACGCTAACCTTCCTAAACTATTCCTGAAATCGTTTTGTGTTAAGAAGATTTCCTTAAATCCAACTTCTGAAGCCGTAATAGGCAAAGGAATATTTCCATAACTACCTGCCCCGGAGCACGTGTAAGCAGAGAGATACAGCTATACTATCTTCTAAAACTACGATAGGTAAGAAAGATATCCTTTAAATCACCATCCTAGGCCGCTGTAGGATAGAAGATTTTACCTTTTAATCTTAAGCTATTTATCACCATCGACTTCGGTAGAGGCAAAAGCATTACAGCTAAGCCGCATGGTGTTGCTACTGTCGTTGCAACCATAACACCGATCTGAAAATAAGCTAGCAATTATTTATTTCAAACTAATTTACGGCTTTAAACTTGTTCCAGAGGCATATTGAAACGGGTGTCGCATGGATACTGCTCTCAATAGATTTGCGTGCACCCGAATATATTCACTGAACCATCAGGTATTTACAAATCCGACTATCTGTCCGCAAACTTGATTCGTGTTGCAAGATGATACACTAGACCTACCTGTGAAGACCCACAATGTTCAACTTCATTAGGGGTGAAGGAAAAGGGGGATACTTCTTGTTTGTCGTCTGCAGCGAATCCATGTTCTCCACATATGACCGAGAAATCAGAATCTTCTCGTCCATTAACTAGTAAAGAGCTCTCCATTAGTGAACAGCTATCATCATTGACAGAAAATCGCAAGTGGCGTTTAGCGTTACGCACCAGACCTGGGTAGAGTTCGATACCATATAAGAGGCAAATTGAAAGAAAAAGTGTCTTCAGCAAACGAAATAGCAAAGTAACAAGAAGGTAATGAACCACCACACGGACAACGAGAAAATATTAACAGCAAAGCCCCATTAAAGGTATAATTTGTGGTGAAACTTTCAATGAAGGCTGGGTGTAGTGTGAATCCTGCGATGGCTGGGTTCATGAAACCACCTCAATTGAATCAACAGATATCCATTACACATGCTACCACTGTTAGCTTCGTGGGTAGGATTTCTTGTTGTTCCTTCTAGGTGTAAATATCATGTTTTTCAAACATCTTACGTATTTGTTAGTGCTCGCAAATATTCCAAATATGTGAAATTTAGCAATCTGTATTGCTATTTGTTTATTTCATTATTTTAGCATTTATGTCGATATGTTCAGTTTGTTAATAAAGTTCACATTCCATATTTCAGGTTTATTTCGAGGCAATTTTACATCTTTTTACCAAGTAGCAGTTCAATGTTTTAAAATGTCTGGGGCTACCTCTTTTCCCCTAAAAATGTGAACTAATATTCACATGTTTATATTTCCAGGTTTACTTTCGGAAAATGCTTAGCACTCTTGAGTTAGGTACTAATTTGTGCAAAACAAAAAGTTGGACACCATTTCGTCCCCTCCTGAAATTGGGGGAGGCAGTGCTCCCCTACACCACCCTTCCGCCTTGTTACGGCACTACGAGTTTTATGAATCCTGATGCAGGGACGACCATGTTTTCAATGATTTTGTATCCATTCAGCACAGTCTGCTAGTATAGAACAGATAATTAGGCCCAAATGAAGATCAATAATACAGTGAGAGCAGCTAGATTCACTTCTTCCACTCTTGAATAAAATTCACAAAACATGGTTACTTCCCTTTGCAGTAATGCTACATGATTTGCTATATCTATGCGATGTGCATTGTTAAATCAGTGTACAAAAGCATTTTTTCTAGCTACAAGTAAATGTCGCAAAAGACCAACGAAAGATACAAATATCTACCAGGACAAACTATGTAAAATCAATAGACTTCGTTCTGAAACAATCACAAGAAAATATGGATGTTATCGATATGGTTGTTTAGCATGTGGAAAACATTTTAGATATCAATGTTACAGCTAGGAGCGCACAATGTAGGAATTGCAACGAATATAATCATTTTGCACACTATTGTCCAAAAGGTATACAAATAGATACATAAGAAGAATCAATGAGTTGCCTGATGAAGATATTCAGAAGGAATACAAGATTTTCATCCTTACTGAATTACAAAAGAATTAGATGACAGAAGCAAATACGAATGTAGAAGATGAACGAAATTTTAGTTCAGTGGAGATTTTATGTTAAGCTCCATTCAGGTAGCCAATACAGAGAAGAAAATATGTTCACTAGTAATTAATCGAATTTAATTGGTAAAACGAAATTCAGAGGTTAAACACGAGAATCGTGAACCAGAAAATCGATAATAGAGGAATCAGGTCTGTAGACACACCGACACACCGACAAACAGGTAGTAGAAACGGAATACCTTAGTATGAGTCTGGGAATACCTACAAGGTCAACAATAATAGAAGGAAAGAATACAAATAATAGAAGTCCAAAACAAATATGGCAAACAGGTGAGAATAGAAAATAAAGTTACGAAAGAAAGAAGCAGAACAAAACAATACAGAAATGTAGATAGTGGAATAATAAGGATGTGTAAAAATAAAAGAGAAGGCGAAGATATAGAGGAATTAATCAAGAAAAAATGTAGAGGATAAGTTTAAAGAAATGATATAAAAAGATGACGGATGGAAGTCTGAAGAATTAAAGCAAACCGTTGAGACACAGGTGAAGAAGAGAGTCAGAGAGAAAAGGAATGCGTACAAGTTTACTTTTAGCGCACCACTAGAAACAATTGTTAAAACTTATAATTCTTTCACTAATTTCCTTCTTATTATCCCCTAAATGGTTTCCCTTGGCGACATGAAAATGTCTCACTTGGCATACATAAAATACAGGGATGAATAATTAATATTATAGTGCCTCCCCTATGATGGCTCGTCATAGTGAAACGATAAAAAACACTTAAGGTCCGACCCTCATACATGTTGAAAATTTGATCGAGATTGGTTGGGTGGTTCAAAAGTTATTAGTTTTTATTCATATGTTCCCCTCCCTTCCCCCTTCCCTAGGATCTACCGTTAAAGTGAAATTACAAAAATGTTTCCAGATCCGAACCTTATGCATGTTGAAAATTTGATTGAGATTGGTCGGGTGGTTCAAGAGTGATGAAGTCACAAAGACAGTCATTTTTATTTTTTTTTACATATATCTCCCCCTCCCCCTCCTCTATACTGGCTCGTCATAGTGAAACGATAAAAAACACCCAGGGCCCGACCCTCATACATGTTGAAAATTTGATCAAGATTGGTTGTGTGCTTCAAAAGTTATTAGTTTTATTAGTTTTTATTCATTTCCCCCTCCCCAACCCCCTTCCCTAGGATCTATCGTTAAAGTGAAATTACAAAAATATTTCCAGATACGAATCTCATGTATGGTGAAACTTTGAATGAAATCAGTTGGATAGTTCAAGATTTATTAAGTTACAAAAATAGTCACTTTCAGTCTTATATAAATTGATTTTTTTAAACCTCCCCCTCCTTCTCCCGCCATACGTTGCTCAGTCAATTTAAAATCATAGAAACAATCCCAGGCCTAACCTTCATCTATGTTGAAAATTTGATCAAGATCGGTTGAGTGGTTCGGGAGTTATTAAGTTTTATTTATTTTTTATAACCACTCCCCCCCTCACTTTTACCATCCAAGTGAATAGCCTAAAACCAGCCCGGCTTTGAACCTCATCCATGTTACAAATTTGGTCGAGATCGATCAGGCGGTTCAGCAGATTTAAAGTCACAAACATAGTGATTTTCAATTTTATATATATATAAATAGATATATTTTTATATACACACGTCTCCCTCCCCTCTCCCTCTCCACAGCTCCAGTAAAAAAAGAATTTAGGCATAGGGTTATTTTTGCGTAATTCATATCCCAGTCCTTACTCTGAATAATTCCTCTGCTATAGCTGCTATTTTTCTTTAACGTTTCAACAAATACTTGATTGGCAACAATGGTGAACGCAGCCGCTGGGAATTTCAATTGCTCTAGTTCCTGCTTGGAATACACACGTAGATGTCACTGCGTCGGAATACACACCGATCAAGAAACGAAATTTTTCAGTCGGAACACACACTTTACACACACAAACCGGCTGTATCCGTATAAACGAGCGGAGTCAAAAGAACTCGCTTGGGGACCCCTATAAGGGGCCTGAACGCGCTAAAAGTAAAAAACATTTCGAGCAACCACTAAAAAATGCTCGCTTTGCAAAAATTGCTCAGAGTGCTGCTGTGTAGATCGATCGACCTACAAAGATTGGCGGGTTCACCAACGCACACACACACACACACACACACACACACACACATATATATATATATATATATATATATATATATATATATATATATATATATGTGTGTGTGTGTGTGTTTGTGTGTGTGTATGTGTGTATGCGTTGGTGAACCCGCCAATCTTTGTAGGTCGATCGGCTACAGAGCAGCACTCTGAGCAATTTTTGCAAAGCGAGCATTTTTTAGTGGTTGCTCGAAAAGTTTTTTACTTTTAACGCGTGCAGGACCATTATAGGGGTCCCCCCGCGAGTTCTTTTGACTCCGCTCGTTTATACGGATACAGCCGGTTTGTGTGTGTAAAGTGTGTGCTCAGACTGAAAAATTTCGTTTCTCGATCGGTGTGTATTCCGACGCAGTGCCATCTACGTGTGTATTCCAAGCAGGAACTAGAGCAATTCAAACTCCCAACGGCTGCGTTCACCATTGTTGCCAATCAAGTATTTGTTGAAACGTTAAAGAAAAATAGCAACTATAGCAAGGAATTTTTCACAGTAAGAACTCGGATATGAATATTACGTAAAAATAACCCTATGCCTAAAATGCTTTTTTTTTTACTAGAGCTGAGGAGAGGGAGAGGGGAGGGAGACGTGTGTATATAAAAATATATCTATTTATATATATATAAAATTGAAAATCACTATGTTTATGACTTTAAATCTGCTGAACCGCTTGATCGGTCTCGATCAAATTTGTAACATGGATGAGGTTCAAGGCCGGGCTGGTTTTAGGCTATTCACTTGGATGGTAAAAGTGAGGGGGGAGGGGGAATGGGTATAAAAATAAATAAAACTTAATAACTCCCGAACCACTCAACCGATCTTGATCAAATTTTCAACATAGATGAGGTTTTGGCCTGGGATTGTTTCTATAATTTTAAATTGACTGAGCAACGTATGGGAGGAGAAGGAGGGGGAGGTATATAAAAATCAATTTATATAAGACTGAAAGTGACTATTTTTGTAACTTAATAAATCTTGAACTATCCGACCGATCTCATTCAGAGTTTCAACATACATGAGATTCGGATCTGGAAATATTTTTGTAATTTCACTTTAACGGTAGATTCTAGGGAAGGGGGTGGGGAGGGGGACATGAATAAAAATTAATAAAACTAATAACTTTTGAACCACACAACCAATCTCGATCAAATTTTCAACATGTATGAGGGTCAGGCCTTGGGTGCTTTTTATCGTTTCACTATGACAAGCCAGTATAGAGGAGGGGGAGGGGGAGATATATGTAAAAAAATAAAAATGACTGTCTTTGTGACTTCATCACTCTTGAATCACCCGACCAATCTCAATCAAATTTTCAACATGCTTAATGTTCGGATGTGAAAACATTTTTGTAATTTCACTTTAACGGTAGATCCTAGGGAAGGGGGTTGGGAGGGGGACATGAATAAAAACTAATAACTTTTGAACCACCCAACCAATCTCGATCAAATTTTCAACATGTATGGGGGTCGGGCCTTGGGTGCTTTTTATCGTTTCACTATGACGAGCAAGTATAGAGGAGGGGAAGGGGGAGATATATGTAAAAAAAATAAAAATGACTGTCTTTGTGACTTCATCACTCTTGAACCACCCGACCAATCTAAATCAAATTTTCAACATGCATAAGGTTCGGATCTGGAAACATTTTTGTAATTTCACTTTAACGCTAGATCCTAGGGAAGAGGGAAAGGAGGGGAACGTATGAATAAAAACTAATAAAACTAATAACTTTTGAACCACCCAACCAATCGCGATCAAATTTTCAACATGTATCAGGGTCAGACCTTGGGTGTTTTCTATCGTTTCACTATGACGAGCCACCATAGGGGAGAGGGAGGGGGAGATATATGTAAAAAATAAAAATGACTGCCTTTGTGACTTTATCACTCTTGAACCATCCGACCGATCTCAATCAAATTTTCAACATACATGAGTTTTCGGGCAGGGATTAAGGCTACTCACTTTGACGATGCAACGTAGGGGAGGGGGAAGGAGGAGAAATTTAAAAATGATCAAAATGACCAATATTAGTGTTGAATCCATAGTTTTTGGGATCGATGAGAGAAACAGTGACACTTCTGATGCTGTAACAATCCAAGTTCAGCCCTGATAGTTGAGGAGGGGGAAGTTGCAACGTAGGGGAGGGGAATAAACATTAAAAATGATCGGAAATGGCTAATATTAGTGTCGAATCCATAGTTTTAGGATTTGCTAAGATTAACAGTGACAATTTTGACGCCGTGTGCCGCAGCACGGTTGAGGGGAGGAGGAGTTGTATATAATAATGATTGAAAATGACCAATATTAGTGTCTAATCCATAGTTTTCGGGATCATTATGATGAACAGAGACATTTCCAATCCGGTTTAAATCCAAAATCAGCTCCACAAGTTGAAGAAGGGGGAGAAAGAGATATATTAAAAATGGTCGAATATGTCCACTATCAGTAGAATTTTTAGTTTTCTGGGTCGCTTAGATGAGCAGTGATACTTTCGATCCCGTTTAAATTCAGATTCAAACCTTCAACTTGGTTGAGGGGGAGTAAAACGTTTAAAAATGGTCGAAAATGATAGATATTAGTGCTCAATCCACATTTTTGAGGTCGCTCAGATAGACAGTGATACTTCCGATGACATAGGCCGCAACAAGGGGGAGGGGG
Organism: Thermobia domestica; assembly: GCF_964235325.1. Classification (NCBI taxonomy): domain Eukaryota; kingdom Metazoa; phylum Arthropoda; class Insecta; order Zygentoma; family Lepismatidae; genus Thermobia; species Thermobia domestica. The sequence goes on along the minus strand of NC_137455.1, from coordinate 335,882,558 downwards.
ATATAATGATTCGAAATTAGTGTTGAATCTATAGTTTCTGGGATCGCCGAGATGAACAATGACACTTCGTATGGTGTTAATTCCAAATTCAGCCGCGCGTCTTGTGAGAGGGGGAGAGGGAAATAAAAAATAACCCATAATAGTGTCGAATCCATAGTTTCCTGGGTCACTGAGATGACCGGTAACACATCCAATGCCGTGCCGCACAACATGAAAGACGAGGAGGGGGATATATATATATAAATGTTCAAAATTATCCGACACTAGTGTCTGATCCGTAGTTTTTAGGGTCGCTGAGATGAAGAATGACACTTCCGATCCCGTTTGAAACCAAACTCAGCCCCGTAGCTTGGGAGATAATGAAATGATCGAAAATGATTAATATTAGCTGGTATCAATTTCGACTTCTTTGAAAGTATTACTGATAAAGAAACAAGTTTTACGGGAAACACTTTTCGTCATATTCTACGGTTTGATATCTACTTATGTTATTTGTTGAATTGCCACTTCAGACCAATTGTCATCTCAGTCATTTTCCTCTGTTCGTAGTACACGCAGAAACTTCAAACAACAACAAAAAACTGAATGACCAAATCGTACGTGAAGAATCAATGGTGATGCTTCTATATCAATTGACGTAGCGGGGATACATCCACGGTGGTCAACTCCAAAATTTCAAATGGAAATTGGTATCAATTTCGATTTCTTTAGAAGTATTATTGAAATAGAAACAACTTTAACGGGAAACACTTATCGTTAAATTCTGCGGTTTGGGATCTACGTCTGTTATTTGAAGTTGAATTGCTACTATCAGTCCACCGGCACAGGCATTTTTCTCTGTTCGTAGTGCACGTAGACACTTCAAAAAAAAAAAAAAAAAAAAAAGGATTCAAACTGGACCAGTAGTGTGCGTTGTGTATGCTGACATCTCCATTACTCTTGAAGGTTGCTACATCCGTCCACAGAATGTCCCGGTGGAAACATGGGTTTCCTGGCACTCATCCACTGACAAAACTAGACGGATATGTAAATCTTTTTCTCGGAGTTCCTGATTCAGATGAACATGGTCAAAATGGAGCACGTTGTTGAGCAGAATCCTCCAAACCGTCATGTTGCTTATCGCAGCATCCCTGGCGAATCGTGTTTTCGAGATTTGGGGAACCACATGGACTGCAGCAAGGATGCCGGGAGACCGTTTATCCTAAACACGGCGCCTGATCTGCTGACGTCTTTTGTGTTGAGAAGGGACATGCCCAGTCCTCTGCACACCAAGTGCAAGACGAAACGCTTTCCTCGACTGCCCAGCACGATTGAGAAACCGTTGATCATATAGCCGCGCAGCCTCGCGATAATTCTCCCGACTTCACTCAATACTATTAACATATCAAAAGCTACGATATTCGAAAACATCGTTTGGGTTCTCTCAAGCTCACGAAATAATAGGCAATAGGAGCCGTAATCAACAAACATTCAACACTTTATCTTTCAACTACAAACAACAAATATTCAACTGTTCTGTACCAGAATTTTTTCCCGTTTTCTTTCCTTCTTCTACTTTGTCAGATGACACTTCATTAATGTATTTTTCGCTACTAATAACCATCATAAAAAAATTATCCATTTTTACTCCTTTTTGCAGCTTCTTTTCCTCTTGACCCCCGTCTTCACCTGTATCTCATTCTTATGTGGAGGTGTAGCTTTGGCGCAAGACCCTTTGAACTATTTACATGTAAAATTCAATTTTTTGTATGGATAGGCATGTTTATAAGGAACAATTATATGCATGCGACAGAATGAAATACAAAGTAATACTCTGTATTATAGGTTTACAAGTGTAGTGTTCCTAGTCTAAAATGATTACAAGTGGTTTGCGTCGGATATAATTAGTGAGTGTATATGAAAGATGGCACTATTAGATGTTATTTTCCACTGGCAGCATATTTTTGCACAATGTAAAAACCCTGTATTTTGTGTGTTCAAGTGCAACGTTACTAGAAAATAAACCATTACAAGTGCTATTGAAATTCGTACCATTGACAAAACCCATTGCTTTCCATCTTGGCTTGCGCACATATCTCCGACTGCTGACAGACTTGTTCCTTTCAAACGCACTCCCGTGCTAGCGTACGGGCCCACCAGCTTTATTCTTTCCAGACCCGAGTGGATAGCATTCGTGTTTTAATGCCCACCTAACACCTTTTGGTTTGAGTTTTTGCACTTATTCATCCCTGTATTTTATCTATGCCAAGTGAGACATTTTCATGTCGCCAAGGGAAACCTTTTAGGGGACAATAAGAAGGAAATTAGTAAAAAAGAATTATAAGTTTTAACAATTGTTTCTAGTAGTGCGCCAAAAGTAAACTTGTACGCATTCCTTTTCTTTCTCTCTTCTTCACCTGTGTCTCAACGGTTTGCTTTAATTCTTCAGACTTCCATCCATCATCTTTTTATATCAATTCTTTAAACGTATCCCCTACATCTTTTTTCTTGACTAATTCCTCTATATCTTCGCCTTCTCTTTTATTTTTACACATCCTTATTATTCCACTATCTACATTTCTGAATTGTTTTCTTCTGTTTCTTTCTTTCCTAACTTTATTTTTTATTCTCACCTGTTTACCATATTTGTTTTGGAGACGCATATCATGACTAAATGGTTACGTATTAAGATGATATATTAGGTCAAAATTCTAAAATTTGATTATTTGAATTCTTTCCTTCTATTATTGTTGACCTTGTAGGTATTCCCTGACTCATACTAAGGTATTCCGTTTCTACTACCTGTTTGTCGGTGTGTTTACAGACCTGATTCCTCTGTTATCGATTTTCTGGTTCAGATTCTACTGTTTAACCCCTGAATTTCGTTTTACCAATTAAATTCGATTAATTACTAGTGAACATATTTTCTTCTCTGTATTGGCTACCGGAATGGAGCTTAACATAAAATCTCCACTGAACTAAAATTTCGTTCATCTTCTATATTCGTATTTGCTTCTGTCATCTAATTCTTCTGTAATTCAGTAAGGATGAAGATCTTGTCTTTCTTCTGAATATCTTCATCAGGTAACTCAATGATTCTTCTAAAGTACCTATTTGTATACCTTTTGGACAATAGTGTGCAAGATGATTATATTCGTTGCAATTCCTACTCCTAGCTGAACATTGATATCTAAAATGTTTTCCACATGCTAAACAACCATATTGATAACATCCATATTTTCCTGTGATTGTTTCAGAACGAAATCTACTGATTTTATGTAGTTTGTCTTGATAGATATTTGTATCTTTCATTGATCTGTTGCGATATTCACTTGTAGCGAGAAAAAATGCTTTTGTATACTGGTTTAACAATGCAAAAGGCATAGATATAGCAACTCATGTAGCATTACTGGAAAGGGAAGTAACCATGTTTTGTGAATTTTATTCAAGAGTGGAAGAAGTGAATCTAGCTGCTCTCACTGTATTATTGATCTTCATTTGGGCCTAATTATCTGTTCTATACTAGCAGCCTGTGCTGAATGGATACAAAATCATTGAAAACATGGTCGTCCCTGCATCAGGATTAGTAAAACTCGTAGTGCCGTAGCAAGACGGAAGGGTGGTGTAAGGGAGCACTGCCCCCCAATTTCAGGAGGGGACTTACTGGTGTCCAACTTTATGTTTTGCACAAATTAGTACCTAACTCAAGAGTGCTAAGCATTTTCCAAAAGTAAACCTGGAAATATAAACATGTGAATATTAGTTTACATTTTTAGGGGAAAGGAGGTAGCCCCAGACATTTTAACACATTGAACTGCCTCTTGGTAAAAAGATGTAAAATTGCCCCGAAATAAGCCTGAAATATGGAATGTGAACTTTATTAACAAACTGAACATATCGACATAAATGCTAAAATAATGAAATAAACAAATGGCAATACAGATCGCTAAATTTCACATATTTGGAATATTGGCGAGCACCAACGAACACGTAAGATGTTTGAAAAAACATCTTATTCTACACCTAGAAGGAACAATAAGAAAACCTATCCACGAAGCTAACAGTGGTACCGTGTAATGGATATCTGTTGACTCAATTGAGGTGCAGTTTCATGAACCCAGCCATCGCAGGATTCACACTGCACCAAGCATTCATTGAACGTTTCACCACAAATTATACATTTAGTGGGGCTTTCTTGTTAATATTTTCTCGTTGTCTGTGTAGTGGTTCATTAGCTTCTTGTGACCTTACTTTGCTACTTCATTTGCTAAAATCACTTTTTCTTTCAATTTGCCTCTTATATGGAATCGCGCTTTACTCAGTTCTTCTGGTACGTGACGCTAAACGTCTCTTGCGTTTTTCCGTCAATGATTATAACTGTTCACTATTGGAGAGCTCTTTAGCTCTTTACTAGATGATGGACGAGTAGATTCTGATTTGTCGGTCATATGTGGAGAACATGATTCGCTGCAGACGACAAACAAGAAGTATCCAAATTTTCCTTAACCCGTAATGAAGTTGAACATTGTGGGTCTTTAGAGGTAGATCCAGTGTATCATATTGCAACATTAATCAAGTTTGCGGAGAGATAGTCGGGTTTGTAAATATCTGAGGGTTCAGTGAATATATTCCGGTGCACGCAAATCTATTGACAGCAATATCCATGCGACACACGTTTCAATATGCCTCTGAAACAATGCCGTAAATTAGCCGTAAATTAGTTTAAAGGCCGTAAATTAGTTTGAAATAAATAATTGCTAGCTTATTTTCAGATCGGTGTTATGGTTGCAACGACAGTAACAACTAGAGATGCAAAATAGCCGGCTTTTTTGATTCTATGTTTTTTTTTTCACATAAACAGCCGGCTTTTTTGGGAAAATCGAGAATTTTGGAAATTTTGGCTTTTTTCATTTTTATGATTTTTCTATCTAAATAGCTTTATTATAGTATATTCTATAGTTAGATAAGAATTCCATGACCTAAATGCCATATTTCGCTCTGAAATTCACCATCAAGATGGATGGAGCACATAATTTACGAATTAAAGCTAACGTGAAGAATGTAGTATTTGAGGGCAATTTTATAGGCTATTTAACTTTATTTTAACTTTTGAGTTATCAACATTTTTTTCTTCTCTAAATCATTTTAGTTTGTCATCCGTGTTTCATTTCTAAGAGCTTAGTACTCTAGCTTCTAGCGCAAAAGTTAAACTTATGTTTTTCTATATATCCGTCAAAGCGTACGTTTTTTCAATATATCCGTCTAACCGTACTTCCACATTTCTGTTATACTGTAGCTGTGCAACGATTTAGCAATAATTTTCCGGATACAACCTTGAATACTAATTTATACAAATAATCAGTAGCGGATTTAGAAACGTACTTTGGGACGGTTTTCTCTGATCGTTTCATTTTCTAAAATCTCCTAATTTTATTTGGGAGGAGCTTGAAGTTTATGAGTACAGCCATAACTAATACTGTATTTCGTTTCGTTTATATATTTAGCGATAATCTTCCGGATACAACCTTGAAGATCATTTTATACTGAGAATCAGTGGCGGATTTAGAAAAGTATTTTGGGAGGGTTTTTTCTTACTAATGTTTAGTTTTTCTAAATATTCTTAATTTTTATTTGACGGCAGCTTAAAGTTTATGAGTAAAGGCATAACTAATAGATATTTCGTTTGTTGCAGACATTCCGTAATTTTGGGGAACAGGCTTCAGTCCGAAAGAACACCCCTCTAACCTTCGCAAAACAGTTACTGCTGGTAATTAGTAATAATAACGCAAGGAAGTCGGCCAACTCACAGTACATGCACTATTTCTACTTCACAGATAGAATGAAGAAAAGCTTTGTCAGAATGCTCGAATGCTGGGTTGAATCCCGAACTTCCCGATAGAAGCGCAAAAGCTCCACTCGGTCATGTTTGTTGTGCAGTTGTATTTATCTTAACTTAAATATATTCCATAGTCCTTTTTTTGGTGGTGGTGGGGTGGGGAGAGTTCCGTCATGATATGAAGGGTGTGAGCCAAGAACATGGTAACCAACCAATTTTCAATTGCTGAGTTATGCAGCAGATAGACAGCAACGTATACCGCTTCCTTCAGTCCTTCATCAGGGGTGCCCACAAGGGGGGGCTATGACGCAAACTGCGTCATTGAAATATTTGGGGGGGTTAAAAATCTATATAAATATGTTTGAGGGGGTGTAAAAATTATTCGAAAAGATTTTTGTTTCGTGGAAGAACACCTACGGATAGACAATTGAGGGGGGGTGCGTCATGGACATGAGGGGGATGGGCACCACTGCCTTCATGTATAGTATTATGTGAAAAATCAGCTTTCCGACTTTCAAAATGCATTGTGCAGCAGATAATCTCTAATTTCTTAAAATAGTAAAATTGTGGGTTACCATGTTCTTGCCTCACACCCTTCATATGTTGAATCACTCTTGTTAATTCAAAAAAAAAAAAAAAAAAACTTGAGGACTGAGTAAACCGTAATGGTGGTTATAGAAAACTATAGCATTTCAAGAATATACAGAACCAAAAGCTATAGATGTGCAGCCTTTAATTGTACCATATAAATCTAAGTATTTCTCTTATGTTTTATTTTAATTTTATTTTGTTCCAAAAAGAGGGTATGGAATATTTTGAAGTAAAAATACTACATAGAATTTTGCTAGTTGTTTGTGTATTTTTTAAAAAGAAGTATTTACTTTTAGGGTTGGCTGGTTTACACCAGCTGTTTTTTTCTTTTTCTTAAATAAACAACTGGTTTAAATCAAAAAATAAAAAGAATGAAAAATGCGAATCGTGTGAACTTCATGGTGATGTTTCCACACATCAAACAATCTGCATTAGTTTTATTTCCTTTTCACCTTTTAATCAAGGTGTCCCATGTTCAATTCTCGGTTGAACCACAACCCTTCTTTCATGCGTAAACAAAGTAGCGGTTCGGATGTAACTTTACCGAGTTTTCTCCTTGATAACCTCGGTATTACGTAAGGATGTTAAGCCTGAACATACGAAACGAAACCAAATTGTATATTTCTGCATGCCTGAATGCCTGTTATTTTACAAAGAAGCCAAGGTTGCTTAAATATATTGATAGAAATTGGCATAATTTATCGATTTCCTACGTAGCTTCCAACATTAGCTTGGATTGGACTTTCAATGATATGTACGTACTAAATTAGTTATTTAATACCTCAGTTTTAGCGTATTGATTATGATACGTTGACCTTTAAATTTTACATGCAAAGCAATAACAGGATTTTTCCATTATTGTTTTTCATTTAGAGTAATGACGGGATTTTCCCGATGGCTAGGGCGGGAGTTTCCCAATTTAAGAAATTTAATGACCGGACTTCTTAGGGCTTATGCGACCTCTTCAAGAATAACCCTGTTGTTGCATAATAACACCAAAGCGAAACAAACTTATTTCCGTCAATATGTAATATAAATACATAAAGCAAAATATCTAAGGCCAAAAAACCTGATTTAAGCCAAAAAAAAGCCCAGTTTAAACTTCCCCCCCAAAACGGGTTTTTGGCATTTTCAAAAACAACCATGGTTCTTCCCAACCCTGCTTACTTTTATATATAGGAGGTTTAAAAAATTCTTATTATATACATTGGTTAATCCTTTGGAATTCATAATGTAAATATGTTGAGAAGTAAAATTGTTTGAAATATCTTTTCGAAATTCATGGTTTATTTTCGAGGTTTTATATTATTATCGGCATCAGCCACTAATTAAATGACTTTTTGTGTTACAGAGAAGCGAAACAAAATCTGCTTTATCAATTTAAAGCAGAATTGTGAAAAAAAACCAAAATTTCCCAAGCAAAAAAGCGAAGCAGAAAAAAAACGAGTTTTTTCCAAAAAAAAAAAAAAGGCCGTTTTTTTCCGAGGCCTTGCATCTCTATATTATAATAATAATTATTATTAATGAATAGGATGTTGCAATTAGGTTTTGTTCTATGAAGTTGGGAAGTCAACTACAAAATCTCATAGGTAGTTATATAATGCTTATATGAATCATTTAGTAGCATTTGAGTTTCGCAATAGTTCGTAAGGGCAGTGAGTCTTTGAAGCAAGCCGGTAGGACAGAAAACCGAGAGAACAATGGTGCATATGTAGAAGCCAGGGACCAAGTTTTGTTGGTCACTAATTTTGGATTCCAATGGTCTCGACATTCTCTCATTAAATTAACAGTTGAATCCCTTGGGAGCAAATATATGGATTTCATGGAGAGACCGAAGTAAATATGTATACATGTAAATATATATATATGTAAGAGTACTGTAAATATGTGATGACAGACGGATAAAAAAAGTTGTCAAAAAAGTGAATGCACAGATTATTGCTAACCATTCGCATTAAAATTGAAAACATTGCGTATTTAGAATAAGCTATGGTTTGTTTCATAGTTACTACGGATAAAATAGTAAAATAGATAAATTGATTCGATTAGACAAATAAATTATAATATTCCAGAGCAACAGAAGTTTTAAGTGATGCAAGATTACGACGTTCAATAGTATATCAGTCATATTATATGAACTAATAGTATATTAGTTCAATAGTATAATAGTATATTTGTGTGTTGTTGCTAAGTGTTAATGCAAGTAACATGATAATGTCTTAAAGTTTTAAAATCCCTCACTTGTCAATTTTAAACTTACTGCCTGTTTCGTTTTATTGTTTTATATTATATCTTGTTTTGCAGTATTCTTGCCGTATAGTACTTCATTTTCGACGTTATAACAAAAATATTAAATTCGATGGTACGAATAGTTGAGTTGATTTTGTGTTTAACGTCCCTTTCAGCAGTGAGGCTATATGAGACGGGACCTACTGATAAAAATGGAATCCGAATCACATGACCTCCCGCCGGGAACCCGGGTCTCTTACCTGGTATGAATAATGTATCTTGTTTCGGTGTTTCTTGTAGGCATATAATATTGTTCTCCCGCTGGCTTTGTAGCTGGCACGTGTCTCTTTGGTCACATTGTCTCATGGAAGCAATTATAAAATCTGAACTATTATAGTGGTTCGGATTCCACCTTGAACTATAGGTCTCCCTCTTATACAGCCTCGGTGCAGAAAGAAACAATAACCTTCATTAAACACACAAACAGATATAACCCTACTTTAGTCTCGCCATTCCATTTCAAAATGAAATGAAATCTTACAGTTTAACGTCCCACGTGTATGCCCATTAGGTTACGGGAGGCGATGGCTAAGGCAAGTGAATGGTGATGGAATAATTAGTGGAATGAGAATGTGGAAGGAAATGGGAGTACTCCGAGAAAACCCATGGAAACGATGTTGTCCACCACAAACTAACTTCCCCGGGGGATTGGATCAATGCGCTATTCCATTCGAAATGAAATGAAATGAAATTTTTAGTTTTACATTCCTTGGTTATACTCTATAGCTTATAATAGACGTGTGATTAATGAGAGTGAATGATTATGAAATAATTGGTGCAAAGGAAATGTGGAAGGAAATTGGAGGACCCAAGAAAGTCAACAGCATTAATCCATGTGTTTCATTTGTTACAAAGTTAACTAGTGTTTAAAGCAATTGCTCTAATTGCATTGCTCAAATTTACTCACTGAACTCGCATTTTACACATTTTACACACAATATCTTTGTTTGTTTGTTAGTGTCTTCGTTTGTTACATTTACTCGTTTTGCAAATGCCCAGTTGGTTTGGGTGCTCACTTGTACGTACCCAGTCAAGGACGAGATACTGCGTTCTGGTGCTTCTGGAAATGTAGTTTTATCGATGACGCAACTTTTGGGAGCGTATCAGGAAAATAGCTCCATTAATAAAGCAGATATGAATGCATACTCGGTTTTCCTATGGCCCAGCTCGCATACGCCTTTTGTAGGGTAGACAAACAGGGGTGTGTGCATGTGTGTATGTGTGTGTGTGTGTATTATGTATTAAGCATGCAATAAATGGAACTTGAAACTAACGTCACTAACAAATATACCGTTCATATACTAATTAATATTACACACTGTCTGTTTATAATATACGTTTCAAATTGAAAAAAATTATAAACCTTTCAATATTAATATCCTTTATGTATAAATGAACTAAATATAATCAGTGTCAAAGAGTTAGTTGAAACGGTTTTACCTTTGAAAATAAAAATAAAAATATTTGAAATACGTTACGTAAAGAAAATGACTGATTTAAAAATAACACATTTACGCTAATATTAAAAACGTAAGCCTTCTTCCTTCATTACAGTAAAGAGACAGAAAAATGTTTATTTGAAATATGAAAAGTGTGCATTAAAATATCCTTCACTAAGCGGGGAAGATAGAGTAGACTGTTAAAAAGCGTATTGGAAAGATCCTGTTTCAACATATTTCTACCACAAACAATACAGAAATGCAATTGTGTTCCACGTGCGCACAGGAAGTATAGAAACTGCCTAACGGCAATATCATAGATCATCAAACGTTTCTTGATCGATACTAATTGCGTAAAAGTAGTTTCACATTTAGGCTAAGTTAACAACAGGACATTCAAGTAATGAAAAATTCAATATTAAGGTCTTAAGAATTGATTTGGAATCAGTTAAAAAGATGTTTTCAACCTCAAAGATAATGTTAAAAACTTACTTTAGTACAATAGTAGATTGTTTTAAAAATCCTTTCTAACGAGAACTTTAAATTCCACGTAAATACTTTCTGAAAACGATAATAGTTCAATATTTTTATCCCTCAACTGGAAATTAATTTACATTATCACAAGTAGCATCAGCTTTCATTTACCTATACTGAATTGTTCAAAGGGATAGGTGATAGGAATGAAACTTGCACTTCAATCACAAATGCATGCAACAAATGTAAAGAACACAACTGATCACAACAACTTTCATTAATGCAAAATTTGCAGCTCAACAAAATAAATAACTATTTGGAACACTGTTGTAAAAATGTTTTAATCATCATCATCATCATGTGCATTCTACCACTATTGGCAAATCACTTGCTGCAACTGAGAAGCTTCCACGCTCCGCGGTCTTCAAGTGCGATTTTTCAATATTGATATTGTCCTTCTTCTTCGCCCCTCGTCTTTTCTACTACCATGCCCTCCACCACGTTCCTCATGATACAATTATTTTTTTTCTAATGTCCCAATCAACTTCTCTTCCTCTACTTAACAACAATTTAACGTGTCCTATTGTCCCCCAAAATTTCCATATTTGTAAGCTGTGTCATTCGCAATAAAAAGTTCGCATATAAAATAACTTTCACATCTTCATTAATAACTTAATTTCCTTAATATATTATCGTTTTTTTGTGCTTTACTTAACAAAGCAGTTTAGTAATGAATAACTATTTATAATTTTTGAGAAAAATAAAACAAAATAAGAAAATTATAACCAAAAATCTTTGATTGTTATGAAACTTCAGTGTGTCAGATAATTATGCAAAGAATATTGCGATGGACATTAGAGGAAAAATGACTCCATACAATGCACAGATATTAGGAACACTCACAAATAGTAAACGTAAAATTGAAACTACAGAAAATAATATATTTTTAGATAAACAGACAATCCACGCTTCGAAAAGTTCCAATATGGGAAATCAATCAATATCTACAGTTGGAATTACTGAAAAAGTCAGAAAATGGCTATTTAAAGCTCCCAGTATGAACTGCGCTATTAACTATATCTATTAGCTATTCTATTGACTATTAACTATATCACAATGCATTTTTAATGAGTTGCCTTTGTGGTCAATCCTGTTTAATATTGCTGTTGAAGTTCTAGATACGGAGGGCGGAAGTTCGAGCCTGAGTACAGTAAATTCCTTTTTTTATTATAGGAATGGCTTTTTAAAAAATATTAAGTTCTATTTAGAAGTGCTTGAAAAAACAAAATTAGATTAACTGTCACGTTTCAAAAGTTTAGCCGTATTCATTCGCCATGCCCATCAATTTATACAAAGACGATAAACTAAGGAACGTTAACATTCTTACAATGAGAAGAGATTTCAATTTATTTCTCATCATCACCGTCTCCATCAGATAGCCGACATAAGTGTGGGACGTCAAGCTTAAAGATTTAATTTCATTTCATTGAGAAATTAGTATAATTCATAATCTACATCTTTATAAAGCAACTTGAACAATCACATAGGTGTATAATGCTTAAAATTGAATTAAATCGCAATTTCAGTAATCTGCAATATCTTTTTTTCATTTATTTACATCAAATGTTTAGTTATTTTATTCTTTATAGCAAGAATATTAGCAAGACTAGTAGGGTATGTATGTAGGTTCTAGGACACTTTTTTACTTTTCCAATATTTTTGACCAGAACAGAAGAATAGTACAAAACTATTTACATAAGGGGTCCAACTAACTATATATAGTGCAAAGTATTAACATAACAACAATTCTAAAGTGAGATTGAATAGGCTTTTATGACATTTAAAATCATAAATACTCACATCTAAAACTTATAACTTATAGTGCTATCTTTGATTGAACAGATAGTTTTTGTTTGATCCAAATCGGTCCATAGATGGCGGAATGATGAGAAGTTAAACTTTGGTATGCTGAACACAGTCAATTGTATATATTGTCTCTCATCCAACTCGCTGTTACATACATATACACTCTTGCCACACACGCACACACATACAATTCAGTTGAGAAGCAAGAGCAGTATAACCTTTCTTTTTCTTTCTTTCTTAGACGTGACTCACAATCTGGTTTCTCCCTTCCTTCTTTTCTCTTTCCTTCAACAGAACTTCTAGCTGCCAGCTGTGAGATGGCGCTATATCAATGACGTAGTCCTCATGAACGAGACAACGCAATACATGACGTCATTGAATCCATGACGTAGTCTCCATGAACGAGACAACGCAATACATGACGTCATTGAATCCATGGCAAAATATCTCTTAGGTCTCTTTCCTTCCCATCAACATTCAGTAAAACTTAGTTAAATCCAAAGTTGTAAGGGAAATTATAAAAACAGGGTTAAAAACTAATTATTTTAAACATGATTTTCCAGAATTGTTAAAATTACGAATTAAGCTTTGAAACTATTACCAATGAATTACCACCAAACATGATAATTTTTTTGAACACGATAACCAACCCTGTCATCAGTGGCGTATTGGAGGGTACTATTTTAAAATCTTTATATCTCTGTTGTTTATTAGCCGATTTTCAAAATTCAAACGGCTATCAATAGAGAAATAAATCCACTATCTTCTGAATGTATTGTAGGTTGCATAACTATCAGGATACTATTTGTTATAACTTCGCCAAATATTCATCGATTTTCAAAATTCAAATGGCAATCAATAGACAAATAATTTTACTATCCATTGAGTGTCTTGTAGGTTTCGTAATACTAAGGATACTATTACAAAACTTAAATAAATCTCTTATTTATGTATGGATCTTCAAAAATCAATTAACATAGCGTTGTGTATGTCGAAAGATCTCAGCTTTTATAGGTTTGTACCCATAAAAACACTTATACACATAAAACATACTTAAAATTACAAGTTTGGGTATTTATAATGTAATCTTCTGTTAACCTCGTTATCTATGGGAAACAATGACTTCTTAAACTCAGTCCATTGGTCATAGTTTAAGCTGAATAAACAACCATTACTTTCGAAGACGACTTCTGTGCTTTCTTGAACATTCGTAATGATTACATTGAAATTATTCGTAAGAATAAATTTCTTTTGCGGCTCCATACTTAACACTCCATTTTTTACTTCCGAAAATTTTTTTAATCATTTTTGTTATTTTTGGGATTCATTTCTAAAGTAAAACTGATGTATTTTATAACCATTATCTAAATCTTTCAAACCTTCATACTTAACAAACAGCTTATACTTTTCATGTCTTTTAACACTTGCTCAATAACATCATTATATATTTGTGGTAATAACATCTTATATTTTTCATCTAAATGTACTATAACTTTGTGTTTGACCATAACCTTGTCTCTTTGACCATAACCTTGTGTTTGAATCAATTTCCATAATGTTATCACATACTGTTTACTTTTTCTAACTCACCTATGCGAAGGAAACTCAATGCTTTAACGTCATTTTTCTTATTCAAATAATTAGCCATAGACCAGTGTATTTGATTTTTTATCCATCTTTAATGATCTCATCAAACATTTTATCTGTTAAATGTTTTGTAAATCTAGGTGGAAGAAAGACGTTAAACTCCTCTTTCCAACTAAAATCCTCTTTCCAAACTTAGTTTTAATCTTTTCCATTTTCACAATCTTATATTCTGTATCTAATTCTAATTCTCTTAATCCAATAACTTGTTTTTGCTCAAAACTTCCAAGTTTATTTAAAAGCTCAATATGACTCGCCATCGTATTTATTATATAGAAAATCAATGATCACTCTTCAATTTTTATCTTTAACAAAAAACTTTTTAAACATTTTTTTCTAATTTTAGAATAACGTGTATGGAAAACTTCCATAAACACTACAAAAATACATTTAATCATCTAAAACTCTTCTACTACTTTCTCATTCTTAGGATCATATGTAAAGTTTTTTGTAGAATTAAAATCGCATAGCATATAGTGTTATCAGCCACAGCTGCAAAGTCTACTACAATCTTTATGTTTGTTCTATCATTTACCGATACATTCTTCCTCTTAATACAATTAATCACATACATTGGTCTATTATCTATAAACTCTTAAGGATCATAGTATATTTCGGTATTACCACATGTTATTCACTTAAATGCAGTATAATCTTCATACATCGTTAAATAATTCTTGTTAGCAATATCTAAGTTTCTTGATTCTTTTGGAAATACCTCATTCCTTCAATTCTTAAGATAGATATTCTTTACCTTACAATGATCGAACTTACTTGCATTTGCTGTTTGGTTACCACTTCTATCAGTTTGGAACATTACAACTACCAAATCAGGCATATCAAATTTTCTAGAATTAAATTGAGTAGTAACATCGAACTCCAAGAAAGAACCTACAACAGTTTTCTGAACACACTGTTAAGTATGGAATGAAAACATGATTTTAGGTTCTTTAAGAATATTCAACTTTAACTTGTTTTTGTAATTAGATTCGTATTCAATAATAGGCATTCTTATCTCCATATTCTTTATTGTTATTTTTCCATCATGAGGAGCTGTTGCACCTGCTCCTGTTCCAGCCCATTTGTACAAGACATCGTTAATGTTGTTAGCTTTTGTTAATGTTATTCTTAATCCACCTTTCCACATAACCTCTTTATAATCACTTAAAGAGCCTGGAATGAATCTTAATTGATACAAAACGCTAAAGTCCTTTCGTAGACCAAGTTTATCATCTGTTTCAAATCCTGCTTGTTTTAGATATTCAACTTCTGGTTTGGAAATCTTTAATGTTCCAATAGCTGTAGATGTTATTCCAGGTAGTTCAATCTTATCTATAACAACTCCATGCTTTCAAACCTCAATTTGAGAAAAGAAGAATGGTAAGAAGTTAAATACAAGTTTTATAGTATTATTTGCACCAAATGTTCCTCCAGCTGATGCACCAACTTCAAAAGTCATATGACAATCTGCTTTGTGTGGATGTATAAAACCATTCCCCACATCGAAATAAAACTCAATATCTTTCTTAACTTCATTCAAATTATTAAATGTTCTTGTGTTATTTTTATAATTCTGTAACTCATAACTCTCATTACTATCCATTTATTATAAAGAAAATCTTGAAACAACGCTTTTATTGGATGTACCCATAAAAGAATTATACATAATAACATTTAAAAACTTATAATCCCCATCTTAACTTAACCTTAGCATTCATAGCAGTACCAACTCCAAAAGCAGCTAATCGTTCACCAATTGATGCATCACTACTAAATGCTCTATTCCATGCTTTAGTTTCAAGTTCCTTATTTGCAATATGTCTTGACTCTGTATCTTTATTATCTCTGTAGTATATATCGTGTTCTTTACAAGTCTCATCTAATGGGTTAATACCTTTATCACCTCTTTCTAACCTTTCTTCTACCTTAGTACCCGGACCACAGTACGACATTCTAGGAATATGTAGCTCAAACGGTATTTTATTAATCAAATCATTTACTAATTCTTTTCCAAGCTTCTCATCATTCCAGAATCGTGGTGGTAACGTATTTAAGATCTTAATCAAATAACCTATACCTTTCGAATCATTAGGAATAAATTGCGAAAGTTTATTATTAATCATAATCACTATACTTACTTTCTCATTATAAAAGTTATTATTACCAGCCTTTTCTTCTCCATCTATAACTATTAACCGATCAATTAACTTTCTCACATCGTCCATCCATATATATTCTTTAGGTAATTCGTTGTATATTTTATTCCTTCCCCAGACGTTGGTGTTTTCTTTCTTGTTGGAGTTGGAAATAAATATGGCTTAATATAATCATCCCAAATAGGCTTGATAATATTAATGTACTTAAAACCTCTATTAGATGCTACTTTTTATCTCGAATATATTTTTGGAATGCAGCATCTGATTCTATTATTATTTCCTTGTACTGTTCAAAACCGTCATTATCATAATCTTCAAAGGTTTTATTAGTATTCATCGTTAACAATTCCCATAGACATTATGTTCCTTTATAAGTTTTACCATTAATTATCAAATCATCGCCACTCACGTTAACTGCAGAGTTTTTTATCTTATTTATTATTCTTCCATTTTCTTCAACAGCTGTTATTCCAAATACACTATCATTTCTTCTACTATAATATTTTGTTGCAATCTTTCCAAATGATTGTGCTGTTGTTAAAGGCTCTACTCCTTTGACTTTGTCTTTAATTTGTTTTGTCATTTGCTTTATTTCTCCTGTTATAGGTGTATCACTACTACTTGGAGGACTATCATAAGTTATCTTTTTAGGTGTTTCTAGTAGACTAGGATCTATTGAAGCCATCTTATGTACAGCTGGAAGAAGTTCAGTTTTTAGATTTTAATTTTGTTCTGCTACTTCTTTGATCTCACTTCCTAAATTTTGGATAGCATCAATTACAGGTTGTTCTTGTGTCTTAAATTTATCGTATATACCTGCTCTTTCTTTCTTCCTAGATTTGAAGCCCATTATCAAGAACTCCTTTAACTTAATATTCTTATTAATTTCTTTCTCATCCATTTATTATATAGAAAACGAAGAAACGTCAAAAAACGTGAAAAAACGTGAAAAAATGTCGAAAAACGGAAAACCGTTAAAACGTAAAAACGTAAAAAACGTCAAGCGTTTATGAAGTGCTTTATCTTGTTCCTATACTTCCTATTGTTTACATTCCTTGTCATATCAATTACTATAAAACCATAATCTTCTTACCAACATTTTGAACATATCTCTTTAAATTTATTATAAGGCATATCTCCTCCAACAAACTCATTATAAACATATTTAAGATTAGTATCATCTTGACTAAATACGCATAGGAAGTTAACGTTATCTCTTATAAGCTGTTTAGGTACTTTTGAATATGTCTGTGCAAGATAGAAACAGTCTAAATGTCTATGTCTACCTCTCGTAAAGTAATTTCTAATAGTATCTTGGTTCTCCAAAATGTAATTATCAAACACAACGACAGAGTATTTTTCACATTTATCAATAGCTACAATACAGTCGTTACTGTTTAAGAACGTTGCTATTTCCTTCTTGAACTTTAGTTCTGCTTTTTCAAATCGTTGTTTTAATTGCTCATACTTTGGCTGGTTCATGCTTTTAGAATATATGTAGAAGTAATTATTGTCTAACCAACCTGGCTTAATAAGAAGTACAGAAAAGTCTTACCCCAACCAGATGGACGAACAATAAGACATCGAATGTCATCAGGTACAAGTTCTCCACTTTTTTTCTTAGCTGTTGTTTCTTTTTCATCTCTTTTACATCCCAAATAATAGTTCTCTTATCATTTATTATATAGAAAATTTTTATTCAGACCTGACAAATCGGCGGGTCTTTATATTATAAGTTAAGCCCTGGGTGTCAGCATATTTTATGATTTTATATCTTTAAGTTGTTCTCTGATCTTATGCAACGTATTTTTTATATATTCTTCATCCATTTCGCCATTTAATGTTATCATCATCTCTAACTGTTCCGTAAATGACTTAATACAAGTGACATTGGTCTTATATTCATATTTTCTTTTGCTTATGTTTAACTTAGAAGACAAACCTCTTATAATAGCGCTTCCAGTTGCAAGACACGTTGCCAATATTGAGTAATTTTTTACGGGTATAAAAATATTAATAAACCCAGTTGTTGCAGAAAGTATAACCGATAACGTGATCAAAGTGTAGTATGCATATCTAACAATTCTTAGTTTTCTCTTTTTTTCTTTAAGCTGTATTCTAACTTTTGAATGATATCTTCTATTAACTTGATTACTTTCTCACTTCGAATATCTCTAGGTAAATCAAACTCGTTCATTTATTATATAATAAATGGCTAAGGTATTTAAGTTAACGAGTGATACTTCTGTTCTAAAGAAGAAACTCCATTACGAATTAGACAACAGTAACAACTATTTAAGTATAGGACTAGTAGGGTTTTACAGTACATATCTAACTCCAAACATTAAACATAATACGTCGTTTAGCTATGGAGGTTAAATTGTTAGTATACCAAATGGACAATACAGCTTAAACAGTCTTAATGATTATTTAAAATCTCGCTCCATAAACATAACGTTAAAAGAGGATCATATAACAAATAGAGTAAAAATAGAAACAGGTGATATTGATATCATAATAGGAAATATAGATACTGTTCTTGGATTTAGGTTTTATGAATTTTTAGAAAAGAACAAAACACATATTGGAAGTAAGTTACCAAAGTTTCATCCGTTCGATACAATTAATGTTCACTGTAATATAGCAGATAGTATCTTTGTTAAAGATACGGAGAACACACATAGAGAAACAGGAATTAGAGCATCATTTAAAACAGATGCCGAGTTTAAACATAGTATTATTTATGAGCCTACTTATCCATTATTTTCCCCTATATCTAAAGACAAGGTTGATAATTTTGAGATAAGGATAACAGATGAGAATGATTCCTTAATTGATTTTGGTGGAGCTACAACAACTGTACTTTTACAAACCAAGATTTTCTCTTAAATAAATAGGAAGATGTGTTCTATTAAAGGTTGTATGTTTAGTGTTCCTTATAGTGAACTAAAGAATTTAAATATGGATCATGTATTAACAAAGAAACAACTTAACGATAAATCCAAGAAAATTAACGAAGGTAAGGGAATGGATTTAACTCTAACTACTGCACAAATGAAAAAGATTAAGAAAGAGCATATGCGTGGTTTTATCTTTACAATTCCAGCATTTCTAGCAGCTTTAGGAGCAGTTGGTTCATTAGCAGGTGGTGCAGCAGCGATTACTAAAACTGTGCTTGATGCTAAGAAAAATAAACAAGAACTTGAAGAACAGAAAAGGTACAATATGGCTATAGAAGAAAAACAAGGAGCAGGTAAACCAAAGAAGTCAAAAACTAAAACCATTGACCAACTTCGATATAGAGGTTGGTTAAAGAATTAAAGATAAAACGATTTAGAGGTGTATTTATGAGTGACGAACTCCACAAAAACCCTGTGTAAATGAGTGTGGTATAGTTAACTTCGATAAATCAGAAAACATTTGTACTCATTGGATATGCTATTGGAAAGATAACAACGACAAGTACGTGTCCGATTCTTAAGGCGGTGTTCCTCCTAAACAACTAGTACAATATCTTGGTACCAAGAACTTATTTTACAATGACGAACGAATACAAGACTTTAATTCAGTTATATGTGGTCATCTTTCTGTTAAGGTTTTAATTCTTCTAAATCAAGGGTATTCTTTTAGTGACGTTATGTATATGAATAAAAATGATTAAATATTATTAAGTTTAAGTGTTTTTATGGCTTGTATCCATAAAAGTTTTGTTCAAGATAAATATGGAAGATATACACAATAGAGTTTTAGATTATTTTAAGAAGCATGGGGATGAACTAGATGCACTAGATAGATATAATTTATATGAATATTTTCAGTATGTTAGTGAGATATACTTAAAAGATAGAAACAACGTATATAAAGTTATTGATTTATGGAAAACGTTAATACCTAAATTTTTGTACACAATTGAAGAGTTGAAAAAGTTATGTCCAATAATTACCTTAGAGGAGTTGTTGTCAAATTATAGCTCTAGACCATTAGGATGCAGTAATTGTGTTAGTAAGTCATTAACAAAAAGTATGAATAGCTACATTTGTAATGATTGTTCTGTAGAGAGTGGTTGGGTTTACAGTACTAATGAAGAAATGAAAGTTGCTTGTGCAAGAAAATCACGCTATGATACTACAAAAAGATTTAAGTTACAATTATCTCGTTTAGAAGCTTTACAGGATAGAATTATTTCCAAAGATGTGTTCAAGGTGTTAAATGATGAATTTAGAGATATGCTAAAATATTTAATATCAAAAAAATATGTTCTAGAAGTAATAAAGAAAAACAAATACATAGAATATTATGATGATGTCTATTTAATACACTATCACGTTACCGATCAAAACCCATTAAAATTACAACATATGAAAGAAACACTTATAAACGAGTTCGAAAACTTACACGAGCTCTTTAAAGAACTGTATCCGAAAAGAATAATGTTTTTTTTAAACTAAAAATGTGTTTTGTACTATCTGTTGAAAAGCATGATGTTCATGTTGATATTGATTTTAAACACTCACCTAAACAAATAAAGATGTTAAAGAAATGTTTTGAAAAATTAGGATGGGCATTTTCTTCATAATAAATGTGCATGGATATATTTGGTAATGTTGTAAATAGAAAAGGTGAAGTTTGATATTAGTGAAGAAAAATTAAAATTGTTGGAGAATTAATTGATGTTGTTAGTGTAAGTCAACTTAAGTCAACAGAAGCTCAATTAGAGAACGATAGAAAACGATTTGAAGAGGTATTAGAAACGTTACAAGACACATACATAAAGAAAGAAGAATTTCAAAAGATTAAAATGGATACTAGTAAATTGATTATGCAGAAAGAAACCATACCTCTATTATCTCGATAAGAACTAAGAATGTTAAAGACCCAATCTTTAGAATATTCAATCTTTCTAATGGTTATTGGTTCCGCTATAATGGAAAAATAATACATATGGAATTAAGTTTGGATAAATACTTTTTTGAGATATATTTGGGTAATACCTTGATTGAAAATTTACCTTTTAGCTTTAACAAGAGTGATAAAATTACGATTAAACCAAATAAAAATTCTGCTATGGAAGAAGGACAATTATTGTTTGTTGTAATGTGCATAGAAAGAGAGCTTTCGTAAAGGCGTTTACTATATAATAAATATGGATATCTTTGGTAATGTTAAAAGTAGAAAAGAAGAATCTAAAGAATATAAAATAGATAAACTTTTTACCTCAAATTACACATCCTGGGTTGATTTTAAAAACAAAAGATTGGTTAATGTATCTAATGCTATTGATAAACAAGATATTATAACATTAGAACAGCTTGAATCAGTGAAAGAAGAGTTTAATTTACTTACGCGAAAAGAAATTTTTGAATTACCATGTCGATTGGCAGAAGATGAAGTTGGGAAACCAGTCTATTATATATATAATTTAGCTGCTGCGCATACAAATTTCTTTATAGAGGTAGGATAATGCATATATAAGCAAACCTCAATAAAAATCTTATAGACCTATTTTTAAATGAGACACTAGTTGAAAGTTTTCCATTACACTTTAATATGTATGATCAGTTAAGAATTAGACCATCCAAAGATTCTGATTTGAAAGAAGGTAAATTATTATTGCTTATTATATATATAGAGAGAGAAGATGAAGATGAAAAACGAATCAAGTGATGATGACGATAATGTTAAAAGTATAGTATTAGGTAATGATAAATTTTATTTTTTTTCTTGATTTTCTATACAATAAATAATAATGTTAATGTATTGTGTTAAATGCAAGAAATCAACAGATACGAAGAAAGATACCATTAGAATTGAACAAACAAAGAATGGAAGATATCTAAAGAAAGGTATATGTAGTATATGTGGAATTAATAAAACTCAATTCGTTAAAAAGAAAGATTGACTATATGATGGTAAAGGTGTTAGAGAAGACATTATAGAAGAAATCATCTAGAAAAAACTTTGACAGAATAAGTGTGGTTATAAAAGGTATCAATGATCTTTGGCATGCTGATTTTGTGGAAATGGATAGCGGAGTATTAAAAGGTCTTTCCAAATTAAACAAAGGCTATAAGTATCTGCTAACGATTATAGATGTGTTTTCGAAATATGCTTTTGCTGTTCCTGTTAAAGATAAGAGCGGTAAGAATGTTACAGAAGCATTTGAATCCATATTAAGAGTGAGAAAACCTAGTAACTTACAAACAGATCAAGGCAAAGAGTTTTACAATAAGGAATTTAAGACGTTCATGGAGGTAAGATTGATCATTACTCAACCTATAGTGGTAAGAAAGCTCCTGTTGTTGAGAGAGTTAATAGAACACTTAAACAAAACATGTGGAAGAAGTTTACGACACAAGGAAATTATAAATGGATAGAGATATTACCAACACTAGTTAGCGAATATAATAATCGTGTGCATAGAACAATTGTTTTAAAGCCTATAGAAGTATGCAAGAAGAATGAGCGAACAATATTGGAGAAAGTTTATCAAAAAGAATATAAGCGTCTTAAACCCAAATACAAATTAAGCGATCATATTCGTGTAAGTAAATCGAAAGCATTATTTGTGAAAGGATATACACCTAATTGGTCAACAAAAGTATTAGTTATTAGCGAAGTTATTCCATCTAATCCAACTACGTATAGAATTAAAGATTTAAAAGAAGAGGATGTACACCTTGTCTCAAAAAGGTTGAGCGCATTCTTTATTGGTGTTTTGAGGCAAACATTTTCTAAATCCAACTTCAGGTATCTTCGGAAAAAAGTAAACCAGGTTCGAACCTCCAAGCCAGCCTTTGCAATCGGGAAAAAGTTGAAGATGTGTTTTTCTTCTTTTAAATATAATAAGACTTGTTATAAAGTGTAGAAAAAAGCAACATTGATTGAAATATTTAATGATACAATATTTCGAAACCTTGTATTAATTCAGCACATGCTTGTTTGTCATTTAGCTCTTCATACGTAATGGAACATTTAGATACATTAAAGAATCTTTCCATATGTAAAAGAATGCTCAAAGTTAAGACATAGAACATAATTATCGCCTGAGTACTAAAACAAAAAGTTAAAGTAGAACAAAAACAGCGTTTGTAGTGGATATAAATGTCATAATTTTCTTGAGAACCGTTATATATGTTTCACTAGAAGCATATTTCCGAAAGTCCTTCTGTTAGCTCACTGGTAAGTTGTAGGATTTCAAATCATAAGGTTGTAAGTTCTATTCTTATCTCCGTCAATGCTTTTTTTTTAAAATTGTATTTTCCGCAATGCACGAAAAATTTTATAAAATAATTACATTAAAATACATCAGTTGTGTATATATATAACATAATCATTGCAGAACATAGTAATTATTATGTTTAAAATATAACATCTGAGATAGGTAGGTGTTCACAGTAGGTCGGTATTATATATGAGAATGTTAAATACAAGTTAGGAAAATCGTTCAATAGCAATAAATAAATTATGTAGTGTATTTATTTGCAGCTATTTGTCATACAGATGTAACTTCTCAATATTCTCATTACAGCATGTCATTTACATCGTGAAATACAGTATATTCCTACGGATATAGAAAGTGTATAAACAGAGTATCCAAAGTCGGATCCTGCTTCAAGACCCACTAATTTTTCCCGATCCTCTTAACGTCACGGGAAGAAACACAAATTCTCTTTAGAACAGAATGTCGTTAGTTAGAGTCTCATTCGAATATGTTGAATATGCTTTTGTATATTCATCTCTCTCTCTCTCTCTCTCTCTCTCTCTCTCTCTCTCTCTCTCTATCGCTTTGTTTATGTGTGTGTGTGTGTGTGTGTGTGTTGCGGAATATCCCAAGTTGAATACAACATTTGCAAAGTATATGAGCATCATTGTCATCGATTACCAGAAATTGAAAGTCGTGTTTGGGTTGCGCGTTCATGTTTGCTCACTGGTAGAGTACGGGCTTGGTAATAAAGAGGTCTTGAGTTCAAAGCCTGCAGCGATTTATCATTTTTTTGTTAGTAGAATTGCACTGAAATCGGATACAAGGAGTGGTTTACTTCTAGAAATATTTTCAGAAGCGTTTAGGTAGCCCTGAAAAGGGCTGTTTTCGGGAGTTAAGGCGGGGACATTAATATTGTGTCCAAGACCCTTCTGAATTTATTACACGCCCCATTCTTCTGGGCATGAAATCTATTAAATGGGTGACAAATCTATCTTCTTCCCCTACTTCCAGCCATGCTCCGGAAACAAGATGCCACAGGTCATCCTGAGTTCTTGGTGGATCTGCCTCAGACCAACTGTCCCTTAGAGTATGTTTCACTTCTGCCCACATATTTCCCATGGGATTGAGGTCTGCTCCACGAGGCGGCCAGTCAATTAAATCAATCTCAGGCGGCCCTGCGAACCATTCCTGAACCACACGGGAAGTATGTATTGGCGACTGGTCTTGCTGGAACTGAATTACACCATCAGGCTGAAATACTCGTACAGATGGCACCATGATATTACTCATAGTGTCTAAGTACTGAGCACTGTCCAGATGCCCTTTAATTCTGTGAAGCTGTCCTGCTCCGCGACTGGAAATCCATCCCCAACATGAAATAGACACATGACCACTGCGATTGCAAGCAGCCCATATCCAGGGTCATATCGGGTGCCTCTCGGACGATACACAAAACGGCGTCCCTCATTTGATGTTGTGAATATGGATTCATCTGAGAAAACTACGTTTTTCCAATTGCGACCCACATTCGCCTGTGCAAACGCGAGACGGTAAATTTTGTGGTCGTCTGAGAGTTTTTCCTTGACGGCAGCAACACGGCCACGTAACCCAGCATGACGAAGCCTTCGCAGAGCTGTATGCTTACTACTAGGAAAGAGAGAAGCTTCCCTTAGCTGTCTAGACGTTCTTAGTGGGTCTATCCTGGCTTCGTTTACTAATCTCGCATCTTCGGCTTCGGTTGACACATGCGGATGACCAGGAGATCGTAAATTACCAGTCTGACCTGTAGCACCATATTTCCGAATCCATCGCCTTTCTGTAGAGGCCGGGACACTTACTCGCCTGCTAGCTGCAGTTGCAGAATAGCCTTCCAACTCCCATAAAGTAATTACTGCTGTACGTCTATCCATAGTTACCAATGTTCTGAGCTGTGAGCAGGAAGCAAAAGGTAAAAGCTAGAAGCTGACGTGTGATTGGTTACTTGCACGACACGCCTATAAACTGAAATAGTGTGACGTCACATCCTCTTCGTTGCCATGGTGATCGCCATTTTATTTTCTAAACAACAAGGAGCCTAAATATCTAAAAGACCTAAATGCAGAGCAAAATCAGTGATGAAATATTTCGGAATTGCAAGCATTAGAGTAAATGATATAATTTTGTTACTTTTTAAAACATGTCTAATCAATGAAACTAAAAAATACAGATATAGAATAAAATAAAGAGAAAAATAAATGCACTCATCTTGGTCATAATCAGATATTAACAGAATTCATGTTGTTTAGAATATATGCTGAACCGTTCATAATAGGATGTTTTTTATTGCACTGTTTTTTTCTTTTTTTATTTTTTTAAAGAAAATTTCGTAGGGAATATAAGAAAAGATCTGACCTGTATACACTGATAGTCCAGATTAAAAATTTCCAAAGGCTTGGTTCTTTCCCCTTTCTTTCGTAATAATAGATATTAATATTGTGTACTTCCATTGTCAAGAGTGGGCATGAGAAAAGTAAATGTTCCAATAGAATTGACATTGTTCTAAACGATTTTTCTTTTTAAAAAATCATATATTTTAAAAATTTTTCTTGTGCCGACAGTTTGTCAATCTGCACGTTAGAGACTTTATATTGTGTATAATTACTTCTTAAGGTGGATTACGTGATAATGATGTTTACATTAATTATTGATTTCTACCTTATCACTTAGAGATGTGTCGCTTTTAGAAATAAGTTACTTCGATATTAGCCTTTCTTTTTTAATTTTCTTGATTTTATTCATAGTTTCTAAATGTATTTCAATATTCTAAATCTGTATCCTTTTTCATCAACTTTATTAGTCGTTAAAACATTTTATAATTGTACACCTTGTCTCAAAAAGGTTGAGCGCATTCTTTATTGGTGTTTTGAGGCAATAATTTTCTAAGTCCAGCTTCGGGTATCTTCGGGAAAAAGTAAGCCAGGTTCGAACCTCCAAGCCAGCCTTTGCAATCGGGAAAAAGTTTGCAGATGTGTTTTTCTTCTTTTAAATATAATAAGACTTGTTACCAAGTGTTTAAAAAAGCAACATTGATTGAAATACTTAATGATACAATATTTCGAAACTTTTTTTTTTTTTAATGTCAGCACATGCTTGTTTGTCATTTAGCTCTCCATACGTAATGGAACATTAAATACGTTAAAGAATCTTTCCATATGTAAAAGAATGCTCAAAGTTAAGAAATAGAACATAATTATCGCCTGAGTACTAAAATAAAAGTCAAAGTAGAACAGAAATAGCGTTTGTAATGGATATGAATGTCATAATTATCTTGAGATCCGTTATACATCGCTAGAAGCATAGTTCTAGAAGTCCTTGCGTTAGCTCATTGGTAAGCTGTCGGATTTCTAATCTTAAGGTTGAGAGTTCGAATCCCGTCTAGGTTAGTCCTTTTTTTTTAAATTATATTTTCCGCAATGCATGAAAAATTATATAAAATAATTACATTAGAATACATAAGTTGTGTATATATATAACATAATCATTGCAGAACATAGTAATTATTATGTTTAAAATATAACATCTGAGATAATTTTCACAGTAGGTCGGTATTATATATGAGGATGTAAATACAACTTAAGAAACTCGTTCAATAGCAATAAATAAGTTATGTAGCGTATTTATTTGCATCTATTTGTCATACAGATGTAACTTCTCAATATTCTCATTACAGCATGTCATTTACATTCGTGAAATACAATATATTCCTACGGATATAGAAAGTGTATAAACAGAGTATCCAAAGTCGTATCCTGCTTCAAGACACATAACTTTTCCCGATCCCCTTAACGTCACGGGAAGAAACACAAACTCTCTTTAGAACGGAATGTCGTTACTTAGAGTCTCATTCGAATACGTTGAATATGCTTTTGTGTATTCATCTCTCTCTCTCTCTCTCTCTCTCTCTCTCTCTTTCGCTTTGTTTATGTATGTGTGTGTGTGTGTGTTGCGGAATATCCCAAGTTGAATACAACATTTGCCAAGTATATGAGCATCATTGTCATCGAATACCAGAAATTGAAAGTCGTTTTTCTTCAGGTTGGGTTTGCGTGTTCATGTTAGCTCACTGGTAGAGTACGGACTTGACAATAAAGAGGTCTTGAGTTCAAAGCCTACAGCTAATAATCATTCTTTTGTTAGTAGGATTGCACAGAAATCGGATACAAGGAGTGGTTTATTTCTAGAAATATTTTCAGAAGCGTTTAGGTAGCCCTGAAAAGGGCTGTTTCCGGTAGTTAAGGCGGGGACATTAATATTGTGTCCAAGACCCTTCTGAATTTATTACACGCTCCATTCTTCTGGGCATGGAATCTATTACATGGGTGACAAATCTATCTCCTTCCCCTACCTCCAGCCATGCTTCGGAAACAAGATGCCACAGGTCATCCTGAGTTCTTGGTGGATCTGCCTCAGGCCAACTTTCCCTTAGAGTACGCTTCACTTCTGCCCACATATTTTCCATGAGATTGAGGTCTGCTCCACGAGCGGCCAGTCGATTAAATCAATCTCAGGATGCCCTGCGAACCATTCCTGAATCACACGGGAAGTATGTATTGGCGACTGGTCTTGCTGGAACTGAATTACACCATCAGGCTGAAATACTCGTACAGATAGCACCATGATATTACTGATAATGTCTAAGTACTGAGCATTGTCCAGATGTCCTTCAATTCTATGAAGCTGTCCTGCTCCGCGACTGGAAATCCAACCCCAACATAAAATAGATACATGGCCACTGCGATTGCAAGCAGCCACATATCCATGGTCATATCGGGTGACTCTCGGACGATACACAAAACGGCGTCCCTCATTTGATGTTGTGAATATGGATTCATCTGAGAAAACTACGTTTTCCCAATTGAGACCCACATTCGCCTGTGCAAACGCGAGACGGTAAATTTTGTGGTCGTCTGAGAGTTTTTCCTTCACGGCAGCAACACGGCCACGTAACCTAGCATGACGAAGCCTTCGCAGAGCTGTATGCTTTCAACCAGGAAAGAGAGAAACTTCCCTTAGCTGTCTAGACGTCCTTAGTGGGTCTAACCGGGCTTCGTTTACTAATCTCGCATCTTGGGCTTCGGTTGACACATGCGGACGACCAGGAGATCGTAAATTATCAGTCTGACCTGTAGCACCATATTTCCGAATCCATAGCCTTCCTGTAGAGGCCGGGTCACCTACTCGCCTGCTAGCTGCAGTTGCAGAATAACCTTCCAACTCCCATAAAGTAATTACTGCTGTACGTCTATCCATAGTTACCAATGTTCTGAGCTGTGAGAAGGAAGCAATAGGTAAAAGCTAGTACCTGACGTGTGATTGGTTACTTGCACGACACGCCTATTGTGGGGAACAGCGTTGCCAGATCTAGCATAATGATGCTAGATCTAGCATAATTTGCATGTCTAGCATCTTGCTTTTAGCATCCTGCCCAAATCTAGCACAATTTCAGCAAGTTTATCAGAAAGCCGTAAAACCTGGAGATGAGAAAGAAGTTGGTCGTGGGAAGAAAAAGAACGGCAGAAATGTATCCTCTTCCATTGATTCATACAGTCGGTAAACCATACAGGCAGTCTTATTTTCCGAAGTAAGTTCGAAACGTCTTTGGGATTTTTTGTGGCTCCACCCAGGGTTTTCTAATCCTTTAACTCCGAGGCATGGGCGGAGCCATGGGGGCCATTCTCCCCCCAACTTTTTGACAACTTCGCCATCTTTATTTCTGACTTCATGATCATATTTATTCCTGAAATGACAGCTCCGAGACCGACCAAAAATCTGCCGCCCCCCCCCTAGCAGACGATTCCCAACTCCCCTTATGCTGCGAAGTAATTTTCTTTCAAAATATGTAAACAAAAACTTTGCATTCATTTATACGATATATACGCCATTGAGTCTGGCAACGACTGCATTAATTTAGCTGAGTTAAAATTTTGGTGCGTGAAGTATTGCATTCTTGCTCTCTGTGTATTTTAAGTTACGTTATCGTATCTCAACTTCGTTTTTTTAAACTCCTGAATTAGTAATTATGAGGATCTAGCATAATTTGACCGAATCTAGCATAAGTTCGATCAGGTTTTGGAATAATTCCGAGCTGTGAGTCTGGCAACGCTGGTGGGGAACGACTTGGTCAACGACTCGCGAAAGAAATCTGAAAATGGTGTGCCGTAATAATAATATCAAAAACAGTTTTTATAAAGGAATATTAATACATACGAAAAGCTGTTTAAAGAATGAATTGTTATACTGACTTTACACGTATAAAAACATATACCAAACAGATTGAGCGATATGATGATAGCTGTTTTGAGACAAACTCTTTCGAAGTCCAACTTCGGGTATCTTCGGAAAACAGTAAACTAAAGCTGCTGGTTCGAACCTCCAAAGCCAACCTTAGTAATCGGGAAACGATGTACAGATATGTTTTTCCTTCTGTTAAATATAATAAGACATGTTGAAATGGTATTAAGTGTAGAAAAAAGTAACATTGAAATACTTAATGATACAATATTTCGAGACTATGTATTCACACTCTCGTTTCGTCATTGTGATTTCCATACGGAAAAGAGCATTTACGTATGAGCTCAGTTATATTTCAGAAGCAGCTTCCGAAAAGCGGTCATGTTAGCTCAGTGGTACACCACCGAGCGTTTAAATCGTGAGTTCGATACCCGTTCAGGTGAAATTCTTTTATGATATTCTACTTTCCTCAATGCATGAAAATTATGTAAAATAGTTACATTACAATTCATCAGTTGTATATATCAGTTGAATATATATATTCATATCATCAGTTGTATATATCAATTGAATATATATATTCATATCATTTCACGACATAAGTAATTCTTATCTTTAACATCTGAGGTATTGACAGAACGTCGGTGTGTTATGTGTGAATATTGAATACAAATTTTAAAAAATCGTGTAATAGCAATAAATAAGTTATGTAATGTATTTATTTGCAGCTACTTTCATCACAGATAACTTCTCAATATTCGCATTACAGCATTTAGGTAGAGCATATCGAAAATCGGATCGTGGTCCAAGACAAAAAACTAGCTAGCCCCAAACTGTCACGTAAGAAATTCGCGAATCGCAAAAGTAAAGTGAAGAGATTGAGAGCGGTAATTCCTTAATCGCTCTCTCTCAACTCTCTCTTATCTGCATTTATACACATAAAAGTGTATGTATGTATGTTCCAACATAACTCATGTATGCCTAGGGCAGGGTTTCTCAACCTGGGAGTCGCGGCCCCTAGGGGATCGCGAAGATAGGCGGAAGAGATAAATATAGTTAGAATCTAATACCAGAAATTATTTTTAAATATTATTTTTAATTTTGTTCTGATAGGCATACTTTTGTTTTTTATACACACTGTAAAGAACAATAAAAAATAAGTCTACTGAACATTTTCAAAGGGTGTAGAATTCGTGTTACTATTCGATTCAAAGTCTTGTCGTCGCGAATTCTGTCGAGAAATTTGAAGCTTAAAATATACAAAACGATAATCATGCCTGTTGTTCTGTATGGTTGCGAAACATGGTCGCTTACTTTGAGGGAAGAACATAGACTGAAAGTATTTGAGAACAAGATCCTTAGACGAATATTCGGACCCAAGAGGAACGGGAATGGGGAATGGCGGAAACTTCATAACGAGGAACTACATAATTTATACGGTTTACCCAACATTGTTAGGGTCGTCAAGTCTAGAAGGCTTAGGTGGACAGGTCATGTAGCTAGAATGGAAGAAAGTAGAAACGCTTTCAAAATCTTGACTGGAAGACCAATCGGAAAACGACCATTAGGAAGACCTAGGCGCAGATGGGAGGACAATATTAAGATGGACTTCGCTGAGATACGAATACAAAGTAGAAACTGGATCCAATTGGCTAAGGATAGAAGTCAGTGTAGAGCTTTTGTGAACGCGGCATTGAACCTCCGGGTTCCATAGGCCATAGAGTTAGTTAGTTAGTAGAGTTGTTTAAAAATGAATTTAAATCAAAGAGGTATGATATAAAACTAATGAGAACTGTATATAGAAATACTAGAAAAATACACATGCAACAAAACCTGCACATTGAAATACAATTAAAATTAAAACCTAATGAGACACCTAAGCATGGTGTAATTTCACTAGTTCAGCAATGTCCGGTTCAATCTTCATGACGAACATTATCAAGCCACTTTCAACTGATAAGCGATTTCTTATCTTTGTTTTAATGTTTACCATAAAAAACACACTTTCGCACAAGTACGATATAGCAAATGGAATTATTACTTTTAAAGCAGCAATCCCCAGACCAGGATATTCTTCTCTCCTCATCAGGCAGAACTTGTCCAAGTCTTCGTTACAAAAAAACAGTTGCAAAGACTTGTCGCATGATCATTCTATTATTTGGTAGAGAAGTTGTGGGCTTAGATCGGATACGTTAATGGCCTCTTCAATGAAGGAGTTTAACATCCATCTTGAACCAGCACCTTCGTCGTTGGGAATATTGATATTACAGTTACTGTATCCACTGTCAGTGCCGGGCGCCGAAAAAAAGGGGCCACACATTTCGGAGGAAGTGTGTTACTCATGTTAGGAAAGTGCATGTGCACATGGGTAAAATAGAAGGAAAAAACTAATAAAATGTGCTCAAAATTAAGGAAAGGTAGGGTTTATTTTGAAAATGTTATTGAGCTTCGTGCCAACCATGGTGGCGCTTCGTAGCTAGTCTGTCGACGTCACTCATATATACGGTGACATCGTACTATACTCTCGCCCCGGGCGCTGATTTTCCATGGCACTGTTCACTATAAACAAAAAAATGGATTCTACTATTATAGAAATAGGCATGTTAAAAATCCCACACAAGCTTATTATAAAACAAATTATAAAAGGGTCGCTGGCAAGAGCGTGTGATAAAAGGGGATCGTGATAGGAATTAGATTGAGAACCACTGGCCTAGAGTAATTTTAACCACATTTCTTATAGTTTCGAAAAGAGTGCTGTCGGGTTACCTATGGTGAATGGGAGGGGGATACATATAAAAGATTGGTAGAAAATGATCGATATTAGATTCATAGTTTTCGGGGTCGCTTAGATAAATAGTGTGACTTTCAATTTCGCTTAACTCCGATTAAGCTCTCATTAGTAGGGATGGGCACGAACGAGTTTTCTTTGAAACTCGACTCGACTCGAAACAGACATCTTTGAGGTCTACTCTTGGACTCGGCGCGAAAAATATCTTCCAACTCGACTCGGATTAGAGTCAAGTCGAACCAAAACGAGCAAAATCCTGTGTGTAGTCCTACCTGGACAATACATAGACAATAATTATTCTATCATCAATTATACTACTATTACTACAAATAATAATAATAATAATAATAATAATAATAATAATAATAATAATAATAATAACAATAATAATAATAATAATAATAATAATAATAATAATAATAATAATAATTATTATTATTATTATTATTATTATTATTATTATTATTATTATTATTATTATTATTATTATTATTATTATTATTATTATTATGACAACACCGTCTACAAACATGAACAATAGATGGTTAGTAAAGGAATACTAAAAGCTAGTTGACTGC
The DNA here is from genome assembly GCF_964235325.1 of Thermobia domestica. Lineage (NCBI taxonomy): Eukaryota > Metazoa > Arthropoda > Insecta > Zygentoma > Lepismatidae > Thermobia > Thermobia domestica. Next base: position 335,849,444 of record NC_137455.1, on the reverse strand, counting down.
CGACGTCGGTAGTCATGAACTCTACAAGGCAAAGACATCGTTCATCACTCTAAGCTGTAAGCGTCGGTGGACTACAGATGGTCAACTATTGACCTCTCGCCAGAAATTGGTGGCCCCGCAGCGACGATCCGTGGTGGCCCAAGTTTCATTTTGAAAACTTTACTACCAGCAGCAGAGACGCGATGAAACGCCAACGAACCACAAAATTACTCTCCCAAAATATGTCAAAATGCCTATATGTGTGATTTGTTTATATTTAGGTGAATCAAAAAAACACAAAACAAATACCGCAAACTATCAATATTACGATTACTAGGCACGTGTTCTTCTGACTTCCCCACGGAAACGATCATAAAAAGCTTGGTTGTTGAAGGATAAATCATTGACGTCTTAATTTAGCCAATCAGACAAACCCCTACATCTCGAGTTCTAGAAGGTGATACCGTGAACCGTTTCAGATTTATTGCTTCCTGGTGGAGTACTATCCATGAGCAAAATTTGAGCATAATAGCCGACATGCATCTTCGGTGCCTCTTATCTTTAGTACAATTTTAACCAGAGATGGTGTGGGTCAATGAAAATTTGATCCACGACCCACCATGACCCACTATCACCCACCACCCAAATGCCCCATTGGCCCACTCTGATCTATCAACCATCGTGATCCACTCTGGCCCACCACCAACTATGAACCACTCTGAACCATTGTGACCAACTCCGACCCACCAAAACCCATCGACATCAACTCTGACCGATGGCCCACGTCCTCCTCTCCATTGGCTAAAGAGGTTACACTTGTAATAAAACAAGACTGTGAAATTATCACTTATCGGAGTTTGAATTTCTACCGTTAATGGCTCAAGCACCTCTCTGTTACAATACTGGTGGGTCTGACCTTTACGATATATAATGGCAAAGTGTTTCTCATCTTCCAAATTAAAATGAATTTAAATTTATCATATATAATTATTTCTTTGTTGCCTTACAGACACATTTCAGTAGAAAATAGGGTGAAATTTGAAAGTTTCAAATCAAGGAAAAGTAGACCAACGTAAAAAAAACAGAGAGAGAGAGAAACTAATTTTCTATATAATTAAGCATGCCGTACTAATTGAAAATGCCCATGTAATTAAGTTTAGAATACAAATTTTATGGCCATTTTTCTCTAACTTTATGGCTTGATTGCCTTATGCTCGGAACGCTCCATATATTAAACACCAGCTTCAGCAATTATAAATAGAAAGCAGTGGGTATAAAATTCAAAAAGAACTTTAATTTGCATTACTCAATCTGTTTCTCAACTAATATCAATCGTTTTCGATTATTTTTACAAATCAACCCACTACCAATTTCCAATATATAGAAAATGCACCCCCGTCCCCCCGCTCATAAAAGATAATTTTAAAAAATGCCAGGACATATTCTCTTTATTTTTAATAAAGAGTTATATGCTGAATTTCAGCTCTCAGTTGAACGGCTTGTGAGATACTCAATTTTTCGCTCATGTGGTTCGGATTCCACGTTAATCAGTAGGTCCACGTCTCATATAGCCTCGCTGCTGAAAGGGACGCTAAACTCAACTCAACTCAACTCAATTTTTCGCAAAAATTCGGACTTCTACTCCCCCTAAGGATATGTATTATAATGAAAGTGACACGCGTATGATAACTTCCCAGTTGGGATTGGAGCCTGATTATATACCAAACGTCAATTTATTTGACTTTGCAATTTGACCGTGATGATTACGCAGACATAGTTACTTTCAATTTTTTATGATACATATCCTTATTTCATATGTTACAGATGATTCAAAAATACTTTTTCAAGCAGTTAGCTCCTCTAGAATCTCACAGGCTGCATCCCAAAATCCAACTCCTACTATCCTATGACAATCCAAAAGTGACTGAACTGTTTTTATTAGGAGCAAATGACAAAAGAAAAATGGAGATCTTGAAAGTAAAATGTAGAAAAGCTCGGTGCCCCCAATAACTACATATTTCTCCGCCCCTTCATCCCGAACTTAAAAATAAAACTTAATTCGAATATGGTTAATTAGTGAATTTATTACAGTTAAATTCCACTCACTACATGCTACAGCTACAACTATGTAACAAAAAATAACAACTGTGAAACATGTTCTGAATTACTATTAGATTTCTTACGCTATTATTAAACATATTAGAATAGTAAAAGAGGATTGTTCGTGAAATAGTATATTTTCTCTTGATTTATAACTTTTTCATACGGAAAAAAATAAAATATTATTCAAGTTTTAAACTTTGCACTCTGCAAATATGTTGCCCTCTAGGCAATGGGACTAATGTGAAATGTGGACTATTGTGGACTAATGGGAAATGCTGCACTGTTAGCGGCGCTGAAAACTTACGATTCGATTCTAATATCGAATGATTTCGATATCTTTATGTCGCTACGTAACCACCCTGGGTGCTAATGGGAGCTTAGTTGGACTTGAATTGAAAGTAGAAACATTCACCTAAGCGACCACGAAACTATGGATTCGATACTAATATCGACCCGTTTCTAGCATTTTTGATATGTATCCCGACAGTACTCTTTTTCCAGACTGTAAGAAATATAGTTAAAATTGCTCTAGATATATCAGAATTATGTTGAAATACACACATAAATCCACTTTTATATTCTGTATAAATAGAGAGTGAGCGAGCGAGCGAGCGAGAGAGAGCGACTGAAGGCATCACCATTTCCACATTGCAAAAGCATATATCAGGAATTGAATTGAAAATCTATGTAAAGACTTTCTGCTGTGGCATGCTTCATAAGGACAATTCCAGTCTGCTCACGTGACCTTTGGGGTTCATGAATTTTTTTGTGAGCGTTCCGACTTTGGATTCTCTGTTTATACCTTCTGTTTATGCATCGAATAACTTTTCAAGAACATAAATGACATTCTGTATTATGAATGTTGAGAATTACCCTCTATATGACAAATAGCTGCAAATAAATACACTACATGATTTATTTATTGCTATTGAACGAGTTTCTTAAGTTGTATTTACATCCTCATATATAATACCGACCTACTGTGAAAATTATCTCAGATGTTATATTTTAAACATAATAATTACTATGTTCTGCAATGATTATGTTATATATACACAACTTATGTATTCTAATGTAATTATTTTATATAATTTTTCATGCATTGCGGAAAATATAATTTAAAAAAAAGGATTAACCTAAACCGGATTCGAACTCTCAACCTTATGATTTGAAATCCGACAGCTTACCAATGAGCTAGCCCAAGGACTTCTAGAATTATGCTTCTAGCGATGTATAACGGATCTCAAGATAATTATGACATTCATATCCATTACAAACGCTGTTTCTGTTCTACTTTGACTTTTTTTTTAGCACTCAGGCGATAATTATGTTCTATTTCTTAACTTTGAGCATTCTTTTACATATGGAAAGATTCTTTAATGTATTTAAATGTTCCATTACGTATGGAGAGCTAAATGGCAAACAAGCATGTGCTGACATTAAAAAAAAAAAAAGGTTTCGAAATATTGTATCATTAAGTATTTCAATCAATGTTGCTTTTTTAAACACTTGGTAACAAGTCTTATTATATTTAAAAGAAGAAAAACACATCTGCAAACTTTTTCCCGATTGCAAAGGCTGGCTTGGAGGTTCGAACCTGGCTTACTTTTTCCCGAAGATACCCGAAGCTGGACTTAGAAAATTATTGCCTCAAAACACCAGTAAAGAATGCGCTCAACCTTTTTGAGACAAGGTGTACATAAATTTACAGCCATTGTTCTTGTTTGTACTAGACTTTAAAATACACCATTCGCTTCACTTGTTTGTATAGAAAAAAACATGGCGATCACCATGGTAACGGAAAGGAAATGACGACATCACTATTTCAGTCTATTGTGGGGAACGACTTGGTCAACGACTCGCGAAAAAATCTTAAAATGGTGCGCCGTATTAACAATATTAAAAGCTGTTTTTATAAAGGAATATTAATACATACGAAAAGCTGTTTAAAGAATGAATTGTTATACTTACTTTACACGTATAAAAACATATACCATATACCAAACAGATTGAGCGATATGATGATAGCTGTTTTGAGACGAACACTTTCGAAGTCCAACTTCGGGTATCTTCGGAAAACAGTAAACTAAAGCTGCTGGTTCGAACTTCCAAGCCAACTTTAGCAATCGGGAAAAAATGTAGAGATATGTTGTTTCCTTCTGTTAAATATAATAAGACATGTTGAAATGGCATTAAGTGTAGAAAAAAAGTTACATTTATTGAAATACTTAATGATACAATATTTCGAAACTATGTATTTACACTCTCATTTCGTCATTGTGATTTCCATACGGAAAAGAGCATTTACGTATGAGCTCAGTTATATTTCAGAAGCAGCTTCCGAAAAGCGGTCATGTTACCTCAGTGGTACACCCCCGAGCGTTTAAATCGTGATTTCGATACCCGTTCAGGTGAGGTTCTTTTATGATATTCTACTTTCCTCAATGAATGAAAATTATGTAAAATAGTTACATTACAATTCATCAGTTGTATATATATATATATATATATATATATATATATATATATATATATATATATATATATATATATCAGTTGATTTTTTATATATACTTATCATTTCACGACAAAAGTAATACTTATCTTTAAAATATGACATCTGAGGTATTGACATAACGTCGGTATGTTACATGTGAATATTAAATACAAATTAAGAAAATCGTGTAATAGCAATAAATAAGTTATGTAATGTATTTATTTGCAGCTATTTTCATACGTAGGTAACTTCTCAATATTCGCATTATAGCATTTAGGTTTGAGCATATCGAAAATCGGATCGTGGTTCAAGACAAAAAACTAGCTAGCCCCAAACTGTCAAGTAAGAAATTCACGAATCGCAAAAGTAAAGTGAAGAGATTGAGAGCGGTAATACCTTAATCGCTCTCTCTCAACCCTCTCTTATTTGCATTTATACATATAAAAGTGTATGTATGTATTGTTACACAGTTGTGCCTCGAAGTCCTAGGCCGGACTCCAAATTATAGGGCGAGACGCCCGCGCGTTTCAAATTGTGTGTGCAGTAAGGGAAAGAGAAATAGGGAGAACGGAGTCAGGTGAGGTCCAGATTGAATTATCAACCTGATGCCTCATTGACACCAAACCACACGCATGGAATAGTGGTATGACCCTGGCTTTGATTTTACTCAGGTCACAGAGCCGGGTCCTAGATGTAATATTTAGGAAATACCACGCAAGTGATAAAGACATGCAATCTATTATGTAGTTAGAGTTAGGTGTAAAATAAACGGTAAAAATAAATGTAAAATCGTAATTTCAATCCCGGCGTGACAGAGAAAAAATCATAGAAAAACCTAGAAGTCTTAACCACTATTGAGCATGCGCGTGAAGAAGTCTCTCCCATGCTCGATGAGGCTCGTGACGTAGCGTTCGAGCTACGTCAGAAACTGGCAGAAATGCGTGGGACGTAACGCCTATATAAACGAGGCTTGTTCGCCACTCCGGTTGATTCTACGGACGGACGGCTAACAGTTAACTTCGCTCTGGTTAGGGACGCTCTTCAGAAAAATCAGGAGGTTCCCCCTCCACACGGGATGAGCACTTTGAGATTGTTCAGTGATCAATATGAGTTTTATTTTCAAGTCCCATCAATCTGAGACCACATTCCCTCTTCGAGACTTAACATTTCTTCCTTTCGGGCCAATGCAAGTTGCGATGTACAAAGTTCACACTTTACTATTTTCAATAACTCGCGGTTTAGCATAAAAACCTTCTAGCACCCATTGAGTATTATAGGGTTGTGCTCCCACTTGAATAATGTAGAAAAACTTCCAAGTTGTAACTCCAAGTAACCGATTTTGTTAAATTCATCTGTATTCTTATTTTTATTTTTTTTAATAAAAAGTAAAGTGAAATGGTCTCTTTGATTCAGTCAAGCTATCCCATCTAGTTAGATTCAACTCACAGTCTTCAAGCGTTACCTGGGTTTCGATTTCCAGTACCAAGCTCTACCACTGTTAGTGCACTTTCTCATCATCTTCGAACCAGTAGGCTAAAGACGTTTTCAAAACCGAGGCTATTAGGGAGTTGGACTCCGAACCAACTTCGTCGTACTGGGTGGAGAGTGAAGAAGTGATCTCAATTACGATTTCACAAAGGAAAGTGTACACATTTGCTACGCCAATCCCAGAACCAAAACATCATCATAACATTTTATGGTGGAGGCGCCGGGTAACCAACTGTGTGTTCTTGAATCTCTAAACAAATCTCTGGTGCTCATTCACTTTATAGGGGAACCAAATATCTCAATTGCCTGAAACGCGATTTTTGCAAATCGGGAGTGATTTTTTTTTTTATCGAAAGAGTTTTCAATAGATAAAAGTGAAACGTATACGCGAAGTTTTCTTTTGACTAGTCAAGTGGTGTATCGGTACTATGTAAAGTCAGTACAGTTCAGTGGCGTACTTGGACTAGGCGGTGTTCAGCCTATGACTCTGATATACAAGTATAATTTTTCTGCTCTAAATAATGCGTTTCACAAGTAGTGAAGTGGCGACGAAAAAATTTTTTATCCTCAACTTCTCTCGCTTTAAGTTGTTATAAGTCAGCGGAATAGTTGCTAGGTTCCGCAGAGCAAGACTCAGTTCACCTCACGACGTTTTTTGTGTAGTAAGGGAAATGGAAAATCGGGACGCGAGTGTTAATACAGAATTCAGCTCTTGTCTCATGTACTTGCAAAACCCTAAGTCTGCTTACGCTTCTGCTCGCTTTGGTGGGGTCACAGTCAGTTTTATCTCTGGTCAACAGAACCTCCCGTTTTACGGGATGAAAGTTCGACTAGTTTGTCCGGCGATAAGTGGCTAATACCCTTACCACTTAATTGGGGAGGATCACAGGCAGTTTTATCACTAGACAGCAGAACCTCCCGTTTTACGGGATGAAAGTTCGACTAGTCTGTCCGGCGATAAGTGTCTAAAATCCTTTCCCATGCAAAGCTTGGGGGTCACAGGTATCTTATTCTCCAGGTCCAGCAGGGCCCCTCTGTAATAGGGGTGCAAGCCCGACGGCTGCCTGGGAATAACTGCCTAAAACTCACCTTTATGCAAATGCCATACCTAAAATCAAAATGCAAGTACATGATCCAATGGTTGGATGATCGTAATTCCCCTTGTGAATTTAAAAAAAAAAGTTCTTTTAAGAAAAGAAAAGAAAAAGAAAACAAGTTAAAGAATTGAAGTAAAAAGTAAAACTCCTCATAAGTTAACAAATAAGCATTAATGGTATCAACAGCTGTCTAGTCACTTTCCGTTTCCCGTTCTAAAAAGTAAAGCAAAATTTATAAAGAAAGGGAAGTTGAGTATTTCAAGTTCAAAGGAAGTTAAATAAAGATATTGAAATAATAATAAGTCGCAAAATACGTAAGAAATTTTGACGTAGCATTTCCGAGGGAAGTAGCTATCAGTGATTAAATTTTTACCATATCAGAGGAAATAGGTTGATTACCCACTGCCCTGGTTTGAGAGGCCACTGACTTGCGAAAAACAGATTTATTGTCAAAATGAGTTTCGCGCAGAAAATAAAAGAAAAGCTATTAGATTTAGGGCAATCTCACTGTCCTAAGACGCCCACGGGCAAGCACCGTTATATTTTAGATCGGTGGAATAATTATTATTGTATTGAGTGCAATAAGATAAAAGTACACGGGCATTCTCCTCCTGAATTTGGTCGTTGGAAAAAGAATCCATTACCGAGATACTTGGATACGTGGAGTCAGCCAAGATATCGTGAACCAACGACCGCGAGCCCGCAAACCCCAGACGCACCAGCGAGTGGTTGCGATCTAACGCCGCTGGCCGCGTCTAGCCCTATCCCGACTAGAAATGATATAGAAATACAAAGTGCTGGTTCAAGTGAAAAACCAATGCCAGCTCCTAGGACGATATATGTAAATTCAGATACGGACGAGACCCCACCGGGGGTAGATCCGAAAACTCTAGTGAATGATGTAAATTTAAAAGATGAACTAGAGATAGCCGAACTAATAACTGCAGGTCAGGAATGGCCTCAGGCAACAATTGAGATAGAAACAACAGCAGGTGTACTACCTGATGTCCCCTCGAACCAAAGTCTTTTAGATAATAATAAGTTAGCTGATAAGGAAAATAGAATAAGTGACTTAGTGTTAAGTTCAGAAAATAAAGATATTGGTGTATCGAAGGGACCAGATAGCCCAGTAGCGCTATATTTTCCTATAAAATACGAGCTATCAGATCCTAGAACGCCGTTAGAAATGCAAAGACCCACCTTTCAATCTTTTTATGCTGGTAGTAGTGATGAAACGGTTTATGCAGAGATCGGCCCTAGGACTATGTATGCTAACTTAGATACTGAATCACGAATCTCAGTGAGTAAAGAGCCAATTTACGAAAATATTGGTCTCGAACTCAAGGCTTTCACGAATAAAGAGCCAATTTATGCAAATATAGGAACCGAACCAAGGGAAACGAAAATTGAGAACCCTGACGAGAATAATGAAAATGAATCGCGCTCTTTGTCACAATTTAACGATGAAGCGTTAATAGACCAGATTAAGCATTCATTACAAACAGAACTGTCCCCGGCAGTAGGAAACTTAATTCGACCCTTAACTAGACAACTACGAAACAAGAAAGTACAGGTCACAGTTGTTTGTCGCCAAGGTGACGAAGAAGAGAAATTAGGTATTTTATTCCAAGCGGACCCCTCAGCCCCCTTTGAAGATTTATTACCTGAGGAAAATGTAGTTGGAAATTTTGATATGGACATACAGACCGACGTTTTTCAAAAGAAAGATGTTAGCGTTCAGACCGAATATAAGTTTCCTAAAATGATCCGAATTGATACAGACCGTGAACTTAAGGTTCTTCGGACAACAGCTACCCAAACCAATCCTGTCATGTTTGAAGATAACCTTACTCTCCAAGAGAAACTGCAATATTTGGACAGTATAGATAACGTACTCAGTGTAGTTAGTAAAGTTAGGTGGTCAAACGGAGATATTAGTAGTGCAGATTCAGATGGGGGCGAATCGTTGAAAGACGATTGGTTAGGTTACGAACTAGAGAAATTACAAAACGAAGAAATAGCGAAATTACAAGACGACAACCCGGAGTCTTCTCCTGCGTCATCCCTGGAGGATGAGTCAAAACCTTCGTGGAACTCCGAAGAAGAACTCCGATATGACCATTGGGATCCTCCCACGGTCTCTACTCCCCGAGCAACGAACCAAGACCCTCCCAAAGAGGACGCTGACCAGAGAAATGACCTCGTCGCCCCTGCTCCAATTGAGAGGAGGTTAGGCGAAGAGAAGAAAAGTGATGATGCTTTTCCCTCAGTTTGCTCTGACCACCAGAAGCAAATTGAAGAGGAAGAAAAAGAAAATAGCGATTCCTGGTCTGAGAGTAGAATAAACGAAAATATTGGTAAAATATTTGATTACGTGGAGTTTGGTGCGTCGGTAATTTGTTTAGATGAAGTAGAAAATAGAGACGATCCCTCAACCTCTCCACCCACTGAATCAAGAAAGAGCTCTCAATCTGTCAATCCTTCCAGTGTCCGGGCCTGGTGAGGTTTCCCGTGAAATGAACACTATCTGTAAGGGATTTAACTGTTCCTCTTGTTGGTACTTTTTCATTTCTTTAGTCGCAGGTGATTCACTAGGTTCATTATAGGAGCTAAATTTAGAACTAGTACTAGCTGAAGGTTGTAAACCACTATTCTTAACAGTATCAGTCAGTTTGTTAGACTCTCTTTGGGTTGGAGAGGTTGAGGGACGAACTTTTTGATATCTATCCGGACAATACCTATAAAGTATACCTTCCAGCAAATGTCCGAGTGCCGTCCAAGGCTTCATATGACATAGAAATTACCGCCCCAACCGGAAACGTGCAGATTTGGGAATTTTTACCGTCCAAAGGTATTCGATATTGGCACTCCTGTTTGATCCCGAGAGGTCCAGTTTTTACTGAGAATGAAAATATTACTCTGACTATTTTTAATAGTTCAGATCGAACCAGATCTTTGTCTAAAAATCTTTATTTAGGGAAACTTGTACCCCAGGCCGAGTCCTTAAATGATGAAACGGAGACTAACGTACAGGCCGTTAATCAGATCATACACCTTGCTAACAAAGATGAAACAGATGACGTGGAAGTCCCTGAACAACCCCAGAAAGTCCCCCAAACCAAGGAAGAATTAGCTCAAGTACTAAATATTGGCCCAAACTTAAACCCCGAAGAAAGAAACCAAATACTGGACTTATTGATGGAATTTAGGGACGTTGTAGCCTGGGACAAGTCTCGTCTGACTGCGGCTACCGATAAATTTATGTGTCCCCTAGAGGTCATTACAGATATACCTGTTTCTCATCCACCCTATAGAGAAACACCAAAACAGAGAGAGATAGTCGCGGCAGAGATTCAGAGAATGTTAGATAGCAATATTATCCGAGAAAGTCAAAGCCCATATTCTGCACCAATTGTGATAGTAACTAAAAAAGATGGCTCCCCGCGTATATGTGTCGACTTCAGAAAACTGAACTTAATATTAAGGCCCAATTATACGCCAGTGCCGCGTATAGATGATATATTAGCATTTCTGAATGGTACCAAATACATAAATACGCTCGATATGCAAAATGGTTATAACCAATTATTAATCCGTCCGTGTGATATAGAGAAGACTGCATTCATCTGCAGCCGTGGAAAATTCGAATTTTTGAGACTACCATTCGGACTAAGCACGGCCCCGGCTCTTTTTCAAAATATGATAAACGTTATCTTTGGTGACATTATGTGGAAGTATGTAATTTGTTATTTAGACGATTTGGTTTGTCCTAGTCCTTCTTTCTCAGATTTAATAGAAAGAACGAGAATTATTTTATCTCGACTCCGGGAGGCCAACCTAAAACTCAACCCTAAGAAATGTTACTTTGGTTACGAAGAAGCCTCTGTGCTTGGTCACATCGTCGGTAGACGAGGAATTTGTGTAGATCCCGCAAAAACGGAAGCTATAGCAAAGGTACCATACCCTACTACAGTCAAAGAAATACGTAGTTTTATTGGACTTTGTTCATTCTACAGAGCTTTTGTCCAAGAGTTTTCTACTATTGCCAAACCACTCATTTCATTGACTAAAAAGAATGCCAAATTCGAGTTTGGAGAAACTGAGAAACAAGCATGGGATACTTTGAAATCTTGTCTTATATCTGCTCCGGTCCTTGCCCACTTTGACCCGAATCAGGACGCCATAGTCTATTCGGATGCCTGTCGAGACGGAATAGGCGGATACGTTGCACAAATTAAAGAAGATAACAAAGAACACCCAATAGCCTATTTTTCAAAATCTTTGTCCCCAGCGGAGCTCAACTACTCCACGGTTGAGCTTGAAGCGCTAGGAGTTACTAAGACAATTTTGCATTTCCACTTCCTATTCACTGACCGTCCCTTTATTGTGCGGACTGATGCTCACGGTATATGTTACCTAAGAAACAATAAGATGCTAAATTCTCGTTTGATGCGTTGGGCAATTCGTTTACAACCCTATCAATTCACAATCGAACACATCAGGGGCCGCAATAACGTGACCGCCGACTTTTTGTCCAGATGTCCGCTAAAGGATGAGTTACCCTCCAAATTTGGTCAAGAAGAAGATTGTGCAGAAGTGTGCAACCTAGTATTATGTCCCAAAATAGATATCAAAACAATGCAAAAAGAGGACGATAAAATTAGAGAACTAATACAAAAGAAAAAAGATAACCCCACTGATCGTGCTTTAAAACCCTATGTTGTAGTTGACGATGTGTTATATCGAGTCATGAACAAAGATAAGAAACTAGTGATACCAGAAAAGGCTATTCCCGACATATTACAAGAGGCCCATTCCTCTCCGCTGTGCGGAGGCCATACGGGATTTTCTCGCACTTACTCTAAAGTGAACGAACGTTACTATTTTCCGAACATGGGGAAAATAGTTAAGGAATACGTACGCTCTTGTGACGAATGTCAGAGGGTGAACATCCCTCGAGAAAAGAAACAAGGTTTTCTTCATCCCTTACCTGTAAAAGAGGAATTATTTTCCCGTTGGAGCTTGGATATTTTTGGCCCGCTACATAGTAGCGCAGGCTACAGCTATATCCTGGTTATGATAGAATATCTCAGCCATTTCGCAATATTAGTACCGCTACGAAATATTAAAGCCCCAACAGTGGCTAGGGCCATGTTGGACGAGTTAATCACGCGTTTTGGCCCTCCTAAAGAGGTACTGACGGATCGAGGAAGTAATTTTTTATCAACGATAATGGCCGAACTGAATGACTTATTTGACATTAAACATGTTCGAACTGCAGCATTTAAACCGTCAACGAACGGACTGTGTGAGCAATTCAACTCTGTTATTGCAAGTTTCCTTACTAAGTACACGGCTAAACAGCCTACTAAGTGGGCGGAATATGTCCGCTTGTGTGCATACGCTTATAATATATCAACCTCCCCTATTAGGAAATATTCCCCATATGAGATTGTCTTTGGTCAAAAGGCCAGGTTTCCCACTCAGTTGGACACCCAATATCAATTCACGAAAATACAGGAACATCAGAAACAATTAAAGTTAATCCGTAAACTAGCCCAGAAGGCTATGACACAGGCACAGCAGCAGACTAAATTACGCGTTGATCGCACTAGACAACCTATTAAGCTAAAGGTTGGTGACTTAGTATTATGTAGAGATTATTTGCCTAAGAAGGATATTTCTCCAAAGTTAACACCCAAGTATATGGGACCGTATTACCTAAGGAGTATTTCTCCCACAAATGCTTGTAAAATCGAATTAGTAGCAAACCCTAACCACACTCAGATTGTAACTATTGAAAGATTGAAGAAGTATTTCCCCCGAGACAACTCACGCGAGCTGGAAAATTCTAGCGATAGTGAGGACGATGAATGTTAAACGTGAAGTACACGTTGATCATGAGGCCTCGCCGCCTCAATTTAGACAAATTTAGTGGTAAAAAAAAAAAACGAGAAGTAATATTAACATTTCAAGGTATAAAAGATTGTATACAATAGACTTCTTGTACTCATACATAGAAATCCGAACGACTGACCACTTCCTGTCCTCTAAATTAGAAATACAATGCAAATATACTTATCTGACAATGCTGAGATGTCGCTGGTCTGAAGCTGGCTTCTGTAACAGTATACTAGATGAATTCTCTCAGTTGCGATGCAAAACCCTTCTTCCCCTCTCTCTCTCCGAACATTCGTCAGCTGAGTTGATAATTTACAAGCCACTTATCGTTATACCAAGCTGTATAATTAGCTCATTTCCGCCACGCTGGCCAAATTCAAACTTCCTTTCAACACCCTAGTCTTCAACCTGACTACATCTGAAAACAAAATATACGGCGATGGTATGTCAATATGGCAATTACGTCCTGACGTTTTCATAACAAACCAGATATTGCCCCTTTTGTAAAGTACCTTGGATTTACTCACCATATGATTCATCACCCATTAATCATAACAGTAAGTGGAAAGAATATTTAACAATGCAGTTTCCTCCATCATTATCATTCCACTCACAACGAAACAAGCCGAGTTAGGTACATCAATCAATTTGAGAAGAACTTGTCTTACCGTGACATTGTTCGATCTTCATCCACAGTCACAGCTTGAACACAAGAGGCATCCTAACAATAATGTGTGGTCAGCGCACATACACTCAATTCTAGGCTTCTGGTTTATTTGTTCAATGATACAAAATTGATTCTTGTAATATTACTACAATCACATAAAATATTTAAACAGGTTTCTATACCTAGATGCTGACGATGTGTGGTCAGCACCTTCAGGACATCTGGAGGAAAAACATTCTGTATTCGAATCTCATCTTCGAATAGCCTCATTTTTGGGTAACCCCTGCAGGTTCCATTGATTACTATATCTTTCTTAGATTTGATGTGTGGTCAGCCCCGTTGAATAAATATATATAATAAACAAATAAAAAAAAAGAAGGAATTCGGTGGACTTCCTATGTAAACAAGTACTTCGCATAAGACAAGGATATTATGTAACGCATTAATGATTATGTAGTCTAATAGTCTCTTTGATTCCAGATCTATACCCATTGCCTTCCCAGTGTGATGTCTAGAGTAAGCCCCCCCCCCACCGACCTGGTTCTGGAGGCATCCAAGGATCCAGATCACCGCATGTCGGCCCCATCCAGGGCTGACCCAGAGGGATGATATGGTAATCGATTACTGTTATTGATCGATCCATCACTTGTTAGTAATGGGCAACAGTGATCTAAAATCTGAATTTCCATCCGGATCCAGAACTTTCTTTGTGCTACAAAATTTTATAAATTCCTGCAGTGACAAGGAAATCTCGTTTATCTACGGACAGACTTCCATTGACTTACCTCAGTTCTTTGCTTACAGGTGAAAAAACTCTTCTCGTAGCAGTACAAACACAAAATTTGGACAAGTGATAAGACTCAAAATAAAAGGAATAAAAACTCCTTTCAAATCAGCGTTGTGAAAAATCATAATAAGATTGTAAACAATGTCAAGAGACTTTAAATATTTTTCAATATATGAAACAACTCAATTTCATTGTAATATCCACGATCTAACGGACCAATAACAAAAACCATGGACAGTTATTGTCTAAATGTAAAAATTAAGTTTCTATTGATTGGTCAAGTAAAAGCACAAGTTTGTTTTTCAGACATTTAATGAAGTCTATACGTGAGTATGGTAATCGAGTTTACACATTTTCATTCCACCATGTTACAGACCGTAAGTTGTGGAACCCTCTGTATAGCTATCTTTTGGCAAACATCGAAGCGAAAAAGACAAGGAAGTACTTTATTAAATTATCCATTGCACGTTGAATTTAACTGTTGCTCAACAACAGGTCCCTGTGACGTCATCATGTAGAATTACTCTCCGTATAATTAAATCACTTACACTAGGCATTTAAGATTTAAAAAACAGAAAAGTTCACCACAACGGAAACCGAGGCCGGTTATCAGTCAAGGCTAGTAAAATTAAAAGAAAGAACGGAACACACTTCCGGTGTGTTTTAAAAATATATCAACCATAGCTTATGTTGTGGTTAACTTTTGCGTTTACAATCTATCCTATAAATCAACAAGATCCACTAACATGATGAAACATGCTGTAACTTGACTTCGTAAAATTCCCTTTATAACCGCAAAGAAACCCCTTTCGATTTCGGTGTGTATATTAAAAAAAAAGAGAAAAAAAAGAAAAGAAGACATAAAATATGTTAATATTATCAATAATAATAAAAATAGGAATACTAACAACACTAACCTATAAACCCCCCCTAACATTCCCCCATTATTATAAAGAAATGTTATGTAGTCCCCTGTAAAAACATGTACTATGCTATAGCAAAGGTAACTGCATCCCTGATTATTAGACTTTGTATCTGTTATTACCATAGGCCATTAGGGCATAAGCTAACACACTAACCATAGGGTCAGTATGTTAACCATTCAGACTCCCCCCTCTGCTAACAAAACCACTCAGGGAAAAAGAAAACTAAAGTAATGGCATATAAATCTCTAGGTGCGCTAAATCGCACCAATCATTTGTAATGTCTGTATATTGTCAGTATACGTAAAAATAATCAATGTGTATAGTGTATTGCATACCACACAGGATGAGAAAAACCAAATCGAGGTCGAAATAGCAATCAAGCTGAGTAAAAGTTTAGAAAAACACATGTACATACTATGATTACCCTGTATAGAACAGAGCTATACAGTAAGTTTGTAATATAGTACATTTATTGCATTATCACTATAAAGAGCGATAACTAATAATGTGAGATGCATTTTTGATAACAATAGAATGAGTTTAATATAAAATGCGTATAGGCGCACTTATAAAATTTATTAAGCATTCAGCAACTGTTTTAAACGTTAGTTGATAATTACTCAAGTTATTTTACATATGCGGTATAATCATTTAGTATGCAATCGCTTCTATGTTACAAATAAATATACTACCAAATATGTAATGAAGTACTCAACTATTTTCAAAGGTTTACTCAAGGGAGTACTCAAATACTTTCAATACATTACAGGTTATAAAATATTCACTTGATTCTGAAAAATAGAGTATAGCCTATGATTTATGA
Organism: Thermobia domestica; assembly: GCF_964235325.1. Taxonomy (NCBI): domain Eukaryota; kingdom Metazoa; phylum Arthropoda; class Insecta; order Zygentoma; family Lepismatidae; genus Thermobia; species Thermobia domestica. The sequence continues at coordinate 335,833,176 of NC_137455.1, read as the reverse complement.
AGTATAACTGGTATATTGAAACAACATAAGAAATGTTGTTCACAAACTGTAAAGCACAACCCCGCAATAATTTTAGAAATTGAGTGCCCTAGTCTATATCATTGCATGTTTTTCCCATTTGACTTATACTATAACCAAAGAAAACTTCTCTTGTAATTTATCGTCCTTCTCAGTCAAACTTTAAAAGCGCTTCACGCTATTTTTTTTTTTTTTGTTTGAGTGTAGTTAATGTTGAATTTCTTTCATTTATAGTTGAATAAAATTAGTAGCCTGAGACAATCACATTTGACACGTATATCTATAATTGTACTCAGTACAGCAAAGACAATTAATTGTATTAAAAAAAAATCAGTAAACTCACAAAATCTAAATTTTCTTTATAATACTAGAAGTTGTACTCATAATCGGTTCGAAGTCATGCGTAATAATATGGGTAGGAATTGGTTTAACAAAACAAAGATACTATTGTGAGTTCACACGAAACCTTTTGATAATTATCAGCTAGAAGGCATCCCAGATTGTAAGGTTTCATCCTACATATTTTAATCTACTATTTTGTTAATGGAATTGAGTAACATTTAAACGTACTATAGTTAGTTATGACACATGAAATCTTACAATCACGCTCTCTTGCAGTTTAGTCGTGCATAATCTCCAATCCCTCAAGAAAGTTTGTTGTTAGTTCCTAACGCCTTGTGTAAGGCCAGTTCTATATTAACCCTTTAACTCCCAGCAACTTGCCTTGGACAACCGTTGTTGTAAATGAATATAGATGCTAGAAAGACAACTTTCGACATTTTTTTTCGTTTATTTTTTTTTACCGAGGTCGGCGGATAACTGTTACACAGTTGTGCCTCGAAGTCCTAGGCCGGACTCCAAATTATAGGGCGAGACGCCCGCGCGTTTCAAATTGTGTGTGCAGTAAGGGAAAGAGAAATAGGGAGAACGGAGTCAGGTGAGGTCCAGATTGAATTATCAACCTGATGCCTCATTGACACCAAACCACACGCATGGAATAGTGGTATGACCCTGGCTTTGATTTTACTCAGGTCACAGAGCCGGGTCCTAGATGTAATATTTAGGAAATACCACGCAAGTGATAAAGACATGCAATCTATTATGTAGTTAGAGTTAGGTGTAAAATAAACGGTAAAAATAAATGTAAAATCGTAATTTCAATCCCGGCGTGACAGAGAAAAAATCATAGAAAAACCTAGAAGTCTTAACCACTATTGAGCATGCGCGTGAAGAAGTCTCTCCCATGCTCGATGAGGCTCGTGACGTAGCGTTCGAGCTACGTCAGAAACTGGCAGAAATGCGTGGGACGTAACGCCTATATAAACGAGGCTTGTTCGCCACTCCGGTTGATTCTACGGACGGACGGCTAACAGTTAACTTCGCTCTGGTTAGGGACGCTCTTCAGAAAAATCAGGTATGTGCTAATTTTTTCTAAGTTTCCCCTCCACACGGGATGAGCACTTTGAGATTGTTCAGTGATCAATATGAGTTTTATTTTCAAGTCCCATCAATCTGAGACCACATTCCCTCTTCGAGACTTAACATTTCTTCCTTTCGGGCCAATGCAAGTTGCGATGTACAAAGTTCACACTTTACTATTTTCAATAACTCGCGGTTTAGCATAAAAACCTTCTAGCACCCATTGAGTATTATAGGGTTGTGCTCCCACTTGAATAATGTAGAAAAACTTCCAAGTTGTAACTCCAAGTAACCGATTTTGTTAAATTCATCTGTATTCTTATTTTTATTTTTTTTAATAAAAAGTAAAGTGAAATGGTCTCTTTGATTCAGTCAAGCTATCCCATCTAGTTAGATTCAACTCACAGTCTTCAAGCGTTACCTGGGTTTCGATTTCCAGTACCAAGCTCTACCACTGTTAGTGCACTTTCTCATCATCTTCGAACCAGTAGGCTAAAGACGTTTTCAAAACCGAGGCTATTAGGGAGTTGGACTCCGAACCAACTTCGTCGTACTGGGTGGAGAGTGAAGAAGTGATCTCAATTACGATTTCACAAAGGAAAGTGTACACATTTGCTACGCCAATCCCAGAACCAAAACATCATCATAACAGTATGTTCCAACATAACTCATGTATGCCTAGAGCAGGGTTTCCCAACCTGGGAGTCGCGGCCCGAAGATAAGCGGAAGAGATAAATATAGTTAGAATCTAATACCGGAAATTATTTTTAAATATTATTTTGAATTTTGTTCTGATAGGCATACTTATATTTTTTTTATACATACTATAAAGAAAAATAAAAAATAAGTCTATTTAACATTTTGAAAGGGTGCAGAGTTGTTTAAAAATGAACTTAAATAAAAGGGGTATTATTTGAAACTAATGAGAATTGTATATAGAAATACTAGAAAAATACACATAAAACCAAACCTGCACATTGAAATACAATTAAAATTGAAACCTAATGAGATAGCTAAGCATGGTGTAATTTCACTACTTCAGCAATGCCCGGTTTAATCTTCGTGACGAACAATATCAAGCCATTTTCAACTGATAAGCGATTTCTTGTCTTTGTTTTAATGTTTACCATTAAAAAAAACACTTTCACACAGGTACGATATACGGTAGAAAATGGAATTATTAGTTTTAAAGCAGCAGATACCAGACCAGGATACTCTTCTCTCCTCATCAGGCAGAACTTGTCCAAGTCTTCGTTACAGAAAACCAGTTGCAAAGACTTGTCGCATGATCATTCTATTATTTGGTCAAGAAATTGTGGGCTTAGATCAGTTACGTTAATGACCTCTTCAATGAAGGAGTTTAACATCCATCTTGAACCAGCACCTTCGTCGTTGGGAATATAGATATTACAGTTACTGGATCCACTGTCAGTGCCGGGCGCCGAAAAAAGGGGGCACAAATTTCGGAGGAAGTGTGTTACTCATGTCAGGAAGGTGCATGTGCACATGTATAAAATAGAAGGAAAAAAGTAATAAAATGTGCTCAAAATCAAGGAAAGGCAGTGTTTACTTTTGAAAATTTTATTGAGCTTCGTGCCAACCAAGGTGGCGCTTCGAAGTTAGTCTGTCGACCTCACTCATATGTACAGAGACATCGTCGTATACTCTCGCCCCGGGCGCTGATTTTCCATGCCACGGCACTGTTTACTATAAACAAGAAATTGATTCTACTATTATAGAAATAGGTATGTTAAAAATCCCATACAAGCTTATTATAAAACACAAATTGTAAAAGGGTCGCTGGCAAGAAGATGTCTTAAAAGGGGATCGTGATAGGAATTAGATTGAGAACCACTGGCCTAGAGTAATTTTAATCACATTTCTTATAGTCTGAAAAAGAGTGTTGTTGGGTTACCTATGGTAAATGGGAGGAGGATACATATAAAAGATTGCTAGAAAATGATCGATATTAGTGTCGAATTCATAGTTTTCGGGGTCGCTTAGAAAAATAGTGTGACTTTCGACTGCGCTTAACTCCGATTAAGCTCTCATTAGTAGGAATGGACACGAGCGACTTTTCTTTGAAACTCGACTCGACCCGAAACAGACATCTTTGAGGGCTACTCTAGGACTCGGCGCGAAAAATTTCCTCCAACTCGACTCGGATTAGAGTCGGGTAGAACCAAAACGAGGCAAATCCTGTGTGTAGTCCTACCTAGACAATACATAGACAATATAATTATTCTATTATCAATTATAATACTATTACTACAAATAATAATAATAATAATAATAATAATAATAATAATAATAATAATAATAAGTCGGTAGACATGAAGTCTACAAGGCAAAGACATCGTTCATTCCTTTAAGCTGTAAGCGTCGGTGGACTACAGATGGTCAACTATTGACCTCTCGCCAAAAATTGGTGGTCCCACAGCGACGATCCGCGATGGCCCCAATTCTATTTTGAAAATTTTACTACCATTGGCAGAGACGCGATGAAACGCCAACGAACCACAAAAATACTCTCCCAAAACATGTTAAATTGCCTATATGTGTGATTTGTTTATATGTAGGTGAGTCAAAAAAAACACTAAACAAATACCCCGGGGTGGACGCGAACTATCAATATTACGATTACTAGGCACGTGTTCTTCTGACTTCCCCACGGAAACGATTATAAAAAGCTTGCTTGTTGAAGGATAAATCATTGACGACTTAATTTAGCCCATCAGACAAACCCCTACATCTCGAGTTCTAGGAGGTGGTACCGTGAACCATTTCAGATTTATTGCTTTCTGGTGGGGTACTATCTATGTGCAAAATTTGAGCATAATAGCCGACATGCATCTTCGGTGCCTCTTCTCTTTAGTACAATTTTAACCAGAGATGGTGTGGGTCAATGAAAATTTAATCCACGACCCACCATGACCCACTATCACCCAACACCCAAATGACCCAATGGCCCACTCTGACCCATCATCCATCGTGATCCACTCTGACCCGCCACCAACTATGAACCACTCTGAACCATTGCGGCCAACTCCGACCCACCAAAACCCACCGTCATTAATTCTGACCCATGATCCACGTCCTCCTCTCCATTGACTAAAGAGGTTACACTTGTAATAAAACAAGACTGTGAAATTATCACTTATCGGAGTTTGAATTTCTACCGTCAATGCCTCAAGCACCTCTCTGTTACAATACTGGTGGACCTGACCTTTAAGATATACTATGGTAAAGTGTTTCTCATCTTCCGAATTAAAATGAATTTAAATTTATCATATATAATTATTTCTTTAATGCCTTACATACACATTTCAGTAGAAAATAGGATGAAATTTAAAAGTCTCAAATCAAAGAAAAGTAGACGAACGTAAAAAAGAAAGAAAAACTAATTTTCTATATAATTAAGCATGCCGTACTAATTGAAAATGCCCATGTAATTAAGTTTAGAATACAAATTTTATGGCCATTTTCTCTCAACTTTATGGCTTGATTGCCTTATGTTCTGAACGCTCCATATATTAAACACCAGCTTCTGCAATTATAAATAGAAAGCAGTGAGTATAAAATTCAAAGAACTGTAGTTTTCATTACTCAAATTTGTTTCTCAACTAATATCAATCGTTTTCGATTATTTTTACAAATCAACCGACTACCAATTTCCAATATATAGAAAATGCACCCTCCCGCTCATAAAAAAACAATTTTAAAAAATGTCAGGACATATTCTGTTTATTTTTAATAAAGAGTTATATGCTGAATTTCAGCTCTTAGTTCAAGGGCTTGTGAGATACTCAATTTTTCGCAACAATTCGGACTTCTACTCCCCCCCTAAGGATATGTATTATAATTGTTAGGTTTGTTTATTTTTGGTACCTTCAGTGAAGCAAAGTATTAATTTAATTAACTTCTCAAATCTACTAGAATTTACAAATGAATTATACCATTTTCGTTTCACTGTCAACCTTTAATTGACTTACACCAATACACTCAATTAAACAGGAGCCTTTCTGAATCCCAAAAAACTATAACAATAACTATGATTCCACTTGGCATTACCATAAGCCACTAAAATATCAAAAGCCACTCTTGGCTCATCAACCTTACATAACAGAGTCCAATCTCGGCTCTTCAACCTTATTATCAGCAGCCATGCTTGGCTCATAAACCCTAAAATATCAATTGCCACACTGGATCTAACTTTCCTTAACATACAAAAGACTTCAGCCACTTATGGCTCCATTTCTACATCAACACGATTACACATTATTTATTTCTACATAGTAACATCCTTCATTTGCTGTTTCTATTTTCCAACACTTTGTCCGATTATTCAAAATCAACACCATGTCCGGCTAACTAAGATAACCCAACACTCTCCCGGGTATTGCCAAAAACAAATTGTCAAAAGCACAGTCTCATCCCAATATTATCTCGGGTATTACCGTAATAAAACAGCAAAAGAAGACAAGGTCTACATAACTACAACAAAAGATGACCTAATTCACGGCTACATTTTTCCAGTCCATCATTTGATTTCTTTCTTTTCTTTTTCAACCTCTGTTCAAGTTCATTAATCTTGCCTCTCATCTTCTGCATCTTCCGATCTCTGCACATAAGCTCGGTAAACATACGCACTTTTGCTCTCGTCGTCCCCAATAACTACACATTTCTCCGCCCCTTCATCGCTAACTTAAAAATAAAACTTAATTCGAATATGCTTAATTAATGAATTTATTACAGTTAAATACCACTCACTAGATGCTACAGCTACAACTACGTAACAAAAAATAACAAATGTGAAACATGTTCTGAATTATTTTTAGATTTCTAATGCTATTATTAAACATATTACAATAGTAAAAGAGGATTGTTCATGAAATAGTATATTTGCTCTTGATTTTTAACTTTTTCATAAGGAAAAAATTAAGACATTATTCAAGTTTTAAACTTCGCACGCTGCAAATATGTTGCCCTATAGGCAATGAGACTAATGTGAAATGTGGGCTAATGTGCACTAATGGGAAATGCGGCACAGTTAGCGGCGCTGAAAACTGTAACGGATGAACGATCACATATAAACTTTAAATAGCCCCCACTAACCACAGTCCTGCGAGAACGGACGTCACCCCACTTCCCCCTTTAGAATACAAGAATTTTAAAAGGAGAGAGAAAGGAGAATTCCACTCCCCCACGGCTGAGAATAATGACGTCGTGAAGAGTGAGGTTCAATACTGGAAAAGGCTTATACTGTATGCAAAATATAACTATTAAGATAATCAGGTAAATTTCTACAACTACTTGTAAATGTAAAAAGTTTTCTAACAAAATGGAAAATTTTATTATAACAAATCCGAAACGTGTTATATAAATAGTAATATAGAAAACATTCTACAATTTTAACAAACAATAACATCATTAATCGAAATCGCGGTTAGCAAGTAACATTTTTCCCAAAAGGATTTTTTTTCAAGTGACAAAAATTTCTGAAGTGAATATTATAACCAATCTTAAATCCAAAATATAGAATTTAGAAACCTATACAACAATTTCATCAAAAAATGTATGGAACTCGAAGTTACTGCAAAGTGGCTTTCTTTGGAATGAAAATGTGGGAGGAAATGATTCCTTCAATATGAGTCAAAATGCATGAATTACGAGCAACAGCTGAACTGTAATTCTATAAAATCCTTTTTTTCTCTTTCCTTTTCAAAGCGGACCTAAGACATAAATCATTCATTTGAAGTCTCATCTAGCTTTAATATTTTTCGTAATTTCAATATATGTAACTTCCTGACTAGCGACTTTGCTCTAGTTTTTTCAAGGAAAACATGAATCAACATGTTTTAACTCAAGGCATAACTCTGCCTACACAAAACCAGTAACATGAACTATTCAGTTAACTATTTTTACTTTCTTACTTTTCCTTTCGCAATATTTTTAGAAATAAGTGCTTCCAAATATATTGAGTAATAATAATGTCTTCTGAATAATTACCATAGTCAGGAACTGTTATAGTTCTTAAAAGAAGTTAACTAAACTATATCATTATACGGAAAGAATATTAATTTCATGACCCATTCTCTATTTCGAAGGACCTAACACCCTTACCTCATTTTATACACTGCGAAGCGCTCTCGTCTTAGAGCAAGAACCTCGGCTGCAACGTGACGTCATCCCGATCGCCACGACCCAACCGAAGGTTATGCAGTGCTTCCAACTCCAAGAGAAATAACCGACTTAACAGTAAACTGGAGTTTCATCTCACAAAATTTTCCTTTTACAAAATTTCATTTTATTATGAAACTTGGGTGGGTTTCATAATATCCGAGGGTCGGTCAAAAAAATTCCTATCCATAACAAATCCCAAGTTGAATAATAAAACAATTTCAATACATTACCAAATCTTCTATAAATTTTCAAATGATAACGCCTTCTTTACAAACAGCTACATTAAATTTTTCCAATTCCTTACACAACATACACAAAGGATGATGATGAGGTATTTACAAAATGAAAAGGGTTGACCTCTCACTTTCTCGGACGAGGCATTCTTGCAGGAATAAAAAAATATACAAGACACAAAATTTGTTCGAACAAACATCTTAAAATATATATACATATATATATATATATATATATATATATATATATATATATATATATATATATATATATAAGTACAATATTAATAATTTTCTTAACCTCAATTTTCATATCAAATCATTTTCTCTTTTCTCTGTGTTACCTTATGGGTTAGGTTGATTAACCTGTCTCGGTGGAAAATATTTCTTACAAAAACTAACATGGCGTTTTATATGAACATATGGTCTTTCAATATTTTCTAGCCAAACTGTATTTGGTGTAGGTTTAGAAATAATGTGATATGGGCCTTCCCACTGAGGAGCGATCTTTGGGTTGAAATGTTTCTCTGCTGAAATTTTCATGAACCTTTTTTACCAATACTAAATCATCAATATTTAAATTAACAGGACTATCTTTTTGACTATATACCTTCGCACTATGTTTCCAACCGCGTTCAATGTTATTATTTATATTGACTAATTTTTGCTCTTTATCCTGGTCATCGTCTAGAAGTTCTAAATCCATCAACCATTTGACATCTAATGGATGGTAAAATTTCCGTCCCATATAAAGTTCACATGGACTAGTCCCAGTAGTTTCATTCATACTTATGTTAATAGTAAAAGCAATTTTTGATAGTAATTGGGCCCAATTCTATTGAGACTTATCAACAAAAATACGAATTAAATTTTTAACCGATCTCACCGTTCGTTCGGCTCTGTTCGATTGAGGATTATATGGGGAGAATTTTCACTCTGTATGCCATAGCTATACAAGAATTTCAAGAAGTAATCGCTCACGAAATAAGAAGCGCCATCATTTAGGACCTTACCAGGAAAGCCGTATCGAAGAAATAATTCCTGTAACTTATTACAGATGATTTTTGAGGTTAGTCGTCTTAAAGGTTCTAAAAAGACAAAACGACTGTAGGCGTCAGTGACTATTAAAATATATTCAAATCCAGAACTACTAGGCAATTTCCCTGCAATATCAATATACCAAGTATAATTTGGGTACATTACCTTTTTTGTAAAATATTGACCCATAGGTTTTCGATTGGAATCCTTACAGGTTTGGCACAAATGACAAGATTGTATAAAATTCCTAATATCAGAATACAAAGTAGGCCAGGTATACTTTTCAGCGACCTTAGCAATGGTTTTTCGATATCCCATATGCCCACCATGAATTATTGGACAATGAGAATACTCAATAATCGACTGAATTAAAGAATTAGGTATTACAATTCTAAATCCATTATTCCCTTTACCTTTTGTCTTTTTTAACAAGATCTTATTTCTTAATACATACGGAGGAACGTCTTCCTTATGCTCTAACCTATTGATAATCTCTCTTAATTCAGGATCCTTCCTCTGGTGATCTGTAAGAGGCACATTAAACACAGGATTTTGCCAAAAATTAATGTAAGACAAATTTACTGTTTTATTATGATCTTTTATGACTTCCATTGTATTTTCATCTTTTGTATAGAATTCTAGATGGTTTCCAACCCTTGAAATGAAATCGGCTATACTATTTATTTTTGATCTTACATGGACTATACGAAATTTAAACCTCGAGATTTTCTCTAACATAGTTCCATATCTCCTTTGTCTTTTATGGTTATTAAGTAACCAAGTTAAACTCTTACTATCAGTATATACTACAAAGGGATTTGCCAAGTAATACTCAAATTTTTCCAAAGATAAAGAAAGAGCCTTAAGTTCTAATTCGTATATGTTTTTACTCCAATCAGATTGTGGAATTGCCCGACTAAACATAGATACAGGTCTAAGATTCCCTTCCGAATCATATTGGCTGAGAACCCCAGAAAAATGACGCAAAGAGCTATCACTATGTATTACGAAGTTGGAATTCATATCTGGCACTTTCAAAATGACCTGACTACAAAAGGCATCCTTTAATTTTTGTAGGGCTTCATCATGAACTTTAGTCCATTTAAAAGGCTTTTTTACAGATCTTAATTCTTGAAAGGGAGCAATTAACTCTGAATACCCATAAATAAATTTTGAATAGAACGAGAAAAATGAACATATTCTGTTCACTCCTTTTCTATTCTTTGGTTTAGGTATCTCCTGGATAGCTTTAATTCTCTCAGGGTCTATTGACATGTTGCATTTTCAAAACGAAACCCTAAATATTTTATACTAGTTTGAAATAGACAGGATTTTTTTTCTGATATAGTAATTCCCCAGTTTCTTAGTCGAGATAATACCTCCTCTAATAGAGCTTTATGACTCTCAATATCTTTCCTAAATAAAATTATGTCATCAAAATATATCTCTAAATTCTTACCAATTAACCCTTCAAAGACTTTTGACATCAAATTACTTAAAACAAAAGGTGATAATACTAATCCCATTGGTACTGATTTATATCGATAGATTTTGTTTTTTTGTCACAAAAGCAGTAATATTTCTACTCTCTTCAGACAGAGGAATTTGATGAAAACAGGATTTACAATCAAGTTTTGAAAATATATTATTGTCCGAAATACTAGATATTACATTCTCCATGTTAGGAGAAGGATAGCTGTTTACCATCACCTTTTTGTTCACTTCTCCGTATGAAATTACAAGTCGCCTGCTTCCGTCTGAATTTGTTACTAAGAAACAGGGCGATGTGTAGGGAGAATAATCTACTTCCTCTATAATATCATCTTTTAAAAGCTGGGCAATAAAAGAATCTAATTCCTTTTGCTTATGCGTTGGAAGCTGATAAGGTTGCATTCGAATGGGAGTTTTATCGGCAAGTTCAATTTTGTAAGTAAAATTTTTTACTCTACCAATTTTGTTTCCTATTACATCAGAATATGAAGTTAACAAGTTATTAACATATTCCTGTAAATTAGAATCACATTTTAATAATTGATCAGGAACCGTATAATTACCTTGAGATTCCTCCGGTTTGATCTCCGGTGGATGAAATATGGACTGATCAAAAACGAATTCCACTCCAGGGTCAAACGTGGTGTTAACTCCGTTGTCTCTGGTTACTGGTGTCGATGGAGTCAAACTCTGATGAGAATTACCATAAGATCTAGGCTGAGGTGTAGCTTTCGGACAACCAAGGTCGCATGGCGGCTGCTTTCCACTCACCTCATTCCTAGAAGTATATGCAGAAGCGAGAGAAGTCTGGGCACACAACAGTTCATCAGCTCGGATCATAGGAACCACTAACTTCCGAGCTTTTATATTATATAAATTACCAGCAATGTCTATTATGGCATCGTATTTTGTATGAAAGTCATTTCCAAGCAGACGATCAAACTCATTAGAGTCCACGATGAAGAAAAGTTCACTAAATTGATGTCTTCCAATTTTAAAATATAGTCTTACTCTCATATCCACTGTAACTTGAATATTTCCCAAGCCAATCGTTTGAACGTTCACCTTTTCTGCCTTTATTCTACACCTTTTTCTAAGTTCATCATAAAGCTGTCGAGCCAGATAAGAATTCGTACTCCCAGTATCAATTAAACACTTAAAACGCATACCCGTAATGTAAACAGGAATCGCTAACAGTTTTTTCAATTCACTATCATTTTGTTTTACGTCTAAGTTATTTTGAGTTAAGTACTGAGATTCTAAATTATAGTTATGAGAAAATCCTGCCTTATCAAAATTTTTATAATTAGATGGTAAAGAATACATAGCTGGAGAAACTAAATGTTTATGCAAATTTATTGGTTCACAAGATTGCAACACTACTTGCTGTTTTGTATTCTTCGCTCCGATAAAGGAAGATGATTTACGGGGTGTACCAAGTCCCGTACGCTACTACCTTGATTACGTAATTTATAATAATCTTTCCTATACCTATGCAAAGCATCATAGTGTTCTGCAGCTAAATACAATTGATTTAAATCGATAGGCATACCTCTTTCAGCTAGAAATTGATGGGCAGAAGGCGTTACCATATTAGTAATTAAACTACAAATGGTGGCTTCATCAATGGACATATCAAGTACGTGAATAATCGATAATTTATTATCCACGAACTCATATAATGAATGATCCTCCCGCATGGGAACGTAGAAAAATAGTCGCATGAATTGTGTTCTACCAATAGTGGAAATAAATCGCACCACTAAATGTCAACAAACTGTTTGCCAAGGGGAAGCGTCCCCAATGAACGATTGTATAACCTCTTGCATTTCTCCTTTTGTACGAGAAAGACAAGCTACTAACACAAGATCTAAAGGCAAACCCTTACCTCTGACAATACTATCAAATTTTAATAAAAACTGAAATGTAGACTCTGTATTGGTACCATCTATTATAAGTAGGCTATTAATATCATGCAACAAAAATTTATAGATTCCTTCCGAAGCTAATTTCTCAAATTTAAATTTAATGAAGCTGCCATATTAAATGGTCGATCTCTATACTTATTTTGAAAGCTCTGACTCCCTCCTGCTCTTAAATTAAGCGAGGAATTCGCAAACCGTGAACTGTGTCCCACATTTCTTTGTGGATTCACGTTATAATTTTGATCCTGAAATGGTCTACTTTGACCACTTAGTAAAGGTTCGTGAGGATTCACTTGAATAGGGGCTGAAGGCCTTAAATGATCAAACATAGGATTACTAAATTCATAAGAATATCCAAGAAATTCATCCCCACTAGAACTTGAGGAATCCGAAAATCTAGATTTTACATACTTCTCCTTTGATAGTGCCATCCTTACAAGCACTCCACAAAATATTAAGCTCAAAGAAACCAAAAGGATAATTACTATTAATTTTACAACCTTATCAATAATTATTTTCTTATTACACAATGACCTACTAAACCATAAATTTTGTATCCGACCCCGGCAACACTGTATTAAGTATTTTACGTCAACATTCATATACAACATTTATATTACTCAACAAGAAAGGCATAGTATAATGAAAATATGTTACTTAATTTAGAAATTAATTTGACCAAAGAAATACACACAAATTTTTGAATATAAAGGGAAACACTTTTGCTGGACCTCCCCGAACCGGACCTCGAAGCCAGCATTAATTTGCCTTTCCAGGGCAGTGTATAAAATTTAATTATTTAAAAATTATATATGTAACGGATGAACGATACACATATAATCTTTAAATAGCCCCCACTACCCACAGTCCTGCGAGAACGGACGTCACCCCACTTCCCCCTTTAGAATACAAGAATTTTAAAAGGAGAGAGAAAGGAGAATTCCACTCCCCCACGGCTGAGAATAATGACGTCGTGAAGAGTGAGGTTCAACACTGGAAAAGGCTTATACTGTATGCAAAATATCACTATTAAGATAATCAGGTAAATTTCTACAACTACTTGTAAATGTAAAAAGTTTTCTAACAAAATGGAAAATTTTATTATAACAAATCCGAAACGTGTTATATAAATAGTAATATAGAAAACATTCAACAATTTTAACAAACAATAACATCATTAATCGAAATCGCGGTTAGCAAGTAATATTTTTCCCAAAAGGATTTTTTTTTTCAAGTGACAAAAATTTCTGAAGTAAATATTATAACCAATCGTAAATCCAAAATATAGAATTTAGAAACCTATACAACAATTTCATCAAAAAATGTATGGAACTCGAAGTTACTGCAAAGTGGCTTTCTTTGGAATGAAAATGTGGGAGGAAATGATTCCTTCAATATGAGTCAAAATGCATGAATTACGAGCAACAGCTGAACTGTAATTCTATAAAATCCTTTTTTTTTCTTTCCTTTTCAAAGCGGACCTAAGACATAAATCATTCATTTGAAGTCTCATCTAGCTTTAATATTTTTCGTAATTTCAATATATGTAACTTCCTGACTAGCGACTTTGCTCTAGTTTTTTCAAGGAAAACATGAATCAACATGTTTTAACTCAAGGCATAACTCTGCCTACACAAAACCAGTAACATGAACTATTCAGTTAACTATTTTTACTTTCTTACTTTTCCTTTCGCAATATTTTTAGAAATAAGTGCTTCCAAATATATTGAGTAATAATAATGTCTTCTGAATAATTACCATAGTCAGGAACTGTTATAGTTCTTAAAAGAAGTTAACTAAACTATATCATTATACGGAAAGAATATTAATTTCATGGCCCATTCTCTATTTCGAAGGACCTAACACCCTTACCTCATTTTATACACTGCGAAGCGCTCTCGTCTTAGAGCAAGAACCTCGGCTGCAACGTGACGTCATCCCGATCGCCACGACTCGCGCAAACCAACCGAAGGTTATGCAGTGCTTCCAACTCCAAGAGAAATAACCGACTTAACACTAAACTGGAGTTTCATCTCACAAAATTTTCCTTTTACAAAATTTCATTTTATTATGAAACTTGGGTGGGTTACAAAACTTACGATTCGATTCTAATATCGGTTGATGTCGATATTTTTATGTCGCTAGGTAACCACCCTGGGTGCTAATGGGAGCTTAATTGGACTTGAGTTGAAAGTAGAACTATTCACCTAAGCGACCACGAAACTATGGATTCGATACTAATATCGACCCGTTTCTAGCATTTTTGGTATGTATCCCGACAGTACTCTTTTCCAGACTGTAAGAAATATAGTTAAAATTGCTCTAGATATATCAGAATTATCAGAAAACACACACATACATCCATTTTTATATTCTGTATAAATAGAGAGTGAGCGATCAAGCGAGAGAGAGCGACTCAAGGCATCACCACTTCCACATTGCAGAAGCATATATCAGGAATTGACATAGGCGGAACTAGAGATGGTCCAGGGGGTGCCGGCTTCCCCTAGAAGCAAAGCTGGTCCTCCCCAGAATTTTTATACTGGATGAAAATAATGTTATTAATTTACCTCAATTTACGCATAACAATTTTAATGATGCTTGCATTCGACATGTTTAACAGTGTCTATATTCGTCCGTCTATCGACTTTTTTTTTTTGAAATATGGGTCTATGGTCTTGTGCCTGAATGTAATAAAATACCTGGACCAATGTGATAGTGGGCAGTATAGCGACCTCTCAACTTGCGCTGAATGTGATTTTTTTTATTTGATAGCTTCATTAATGTAAATTATTTTTGTATTCTTTCAAGTAATTCACTTATTGACATAGTAATTTTTTCTTGTTTATATATGTGTGATAAATCAGTCTTATTGTTATTGTTTTATTTATAGCATACTGTAGTAATGTCTGAACAGTTACGATTCTCGGAGCAAATCAATAAGGTACACTAAATAAACAGAAAGGAAAGAAAAAAAGAAGCCGAACTCTTGAACTGCTAAACTAAAACTATTACGCATATAATACCCATTCAAAAGTCACTATTCAATATCGTTTGTTGCTTTTCCTCCTCCTTCTTCTTAGTATTACTATTAGTATTATTTATGAACTGAAGTTTGTAGTTACATTCTTAAGGTATAAACTGTACTCAGGTGCGCACCCAGAAATTTTTGTTCAGAGTGTCGAAAGTTGGGAGGGGTATAATATTACAAGACACAGACACGGCGTTATTCTGCGTCCGAGTAAACCATAAATAATTTCCAAGTAGCGTAAGTTGTGCACCACATGAACAATTTTTATATTTTGCTTTCAAAAAGGGAGTGTATTTGTGCTATAACCTGATATTTTAGTTTGATGCTGTAAAAGTTACATGGGTATCGCAGCAATAACAAGCAGTGTTCGTAGTTTGAGGGAAATTTCCCTAATCTAGAGAAATTCTTGCGCTTACTGATTAGCCAATATAAATATTTAAATTTTTCGTTGTTCTTCGGAAATAAACCAATAATAATTTCACTGTTAAGTAAAGTATAGTTTTATTAAGGAAGTGCACATATGTATGTCAAGTCACTAAGATTTCATGCGATCCAAATTGGATGGACTTTCCATGAGTGCTCCCTGGTACAGACAAAACACAATCATTAAATATATATATAAATATATATATATATTTAGGGTTCGGGTCCTGTGGACCACTTCGTGGGTGTCCCCTGGCTGTAATGATATTTCCCAACGGTTGACGCTAACGATGTAACTACAACAATACGCTTAAAAGCTCATAATGTAATTCAGGAATATTACAAATGTTGATATATTTTCTCTCTCTCTTAAAATATTGTGATCAACATTATTATCGATCAATTCTGCTGGTTGAATCTTTGTTTCATTAAATGTTTGTTGTTTTAATTTTTACAATCACATCTGCTTGCCCATCAGAGCCACTTATCATATGTCCTCCCGAAAATTGTAAGGTGTGTAATTTAATATTTAAATGAAAAGATAATGGGAAACATCTTTTATAGGAAAACGAGTCCCTCAAGTCCGCCTACATGTCTTCTCCTCCCGTATTGCTGATCTGCTTCACTCTAATTGTATTTTGTTTAAAATATTTAAGTTTTTCGGGAAGTTAGCCAACTATATTTCTACCACTGTTTTGTATACCATTGTTTCTGTTTTTAGTTAAAAATGTTTTGTGTATAAAAATTGATTGTATTTCTTTGTTCGCAAAGATTTATGTAATTAAACTGCAACATTAGTAAACGACAATGTCTGCCCATGACTGATTTTTTAAAAGTTATAACTTTAAATTATGTCACTGCTTGTATATTTATTTGTGTTTCTATAAGATGTAAGATCAGGGGTAAAAGTAAAGGGGAACACGGGAGGACAACGTTCTCCCACTTCCAAAACTATCTACGGTGCCCCTCCAATTGCTAAAAAATGCAATGGGCAAAAATAGGCACGGGAGACGGCGTGACGTCATCCGTCCCCCTATCTTTTCAGACCCATTTTTACCCCTGTGTAAGAGTAAACTGGGAGCATGACAGTTAACGTTTACGAATAATGTATTTTCGCTCAGAATTGCTCGAGTAAAACAGTAATAGAACATTATGAGTTTTCGTAATTAGAGTAGATTTTAGGTAGTTATTTAGTAGCATCAGAATATAGGAATATACAATTTTAAGTAAATTCCTAAAAAGTAAATTTTCACTGAAATGTTACATGACAGTGTCGTGTTTGAACTAAATAACTTGGAGTTGATAATGAGTGCGGGGTAAGGGAGACTATATATAACATCATAACAAGGTCTTCTAAAATATTCTTCCAATTTTTCAGAACTAATGGACCATGCCTTCCCCCCTAGGAAAATATCCTCGTTACGCCAATGGGAATTGAATTGAAAATCTATCTAAAGACTTTCTGCTGTGGCATTCTTCATAAGGACAATTCCAGTCTGCTCACGTGACCTTTGGGGTTCATGAATTTCTTGCGAGCGTTGCGACTTTGGATTCTCTGTTTATACCCTCTCTTTATGCATCGAATAATTTTTTCAAGAACATAAATGATATGCTGTAATATGAATCTTGAGAAGTACCCTCTATATGACAAATAGCTGCAAATAAATACACTACATAATTTATTTATTGCTATTGAACGATTTTCCTAACTTGTATTTAACATTCTCATATATAATACCGACCTACTGTGAACACCTACCTATCCCAGATGTTATATTTTAAACATAATAATTACTATGTTCTGAAATGATTATGTTATGTATATACAACTGATGTATTTTAATGTAATTATTGTATATAATTTTTCATGCATTGCGGAAAATATAATTTTAAAAAAAGCATTGACCCAGATAAGAATCGAACTCACAACCTTATGATTTGAAATCCGACAGCTTACCAGGTAGCTAACAGAAGAACTTTCGAAAACATGCTTCTAGCGAAACGGTTCTCAAGAAAATTATGACATTCATATCCACTACAAACGCTGTTTTTATTCTACTTTGACTTTTTTTTAGTACTCAGGCGATAATTATGTTCTATGTCTTAACTTTGAGCATTCTTTTACATATGGAAAGATTATTTAACGTATCTAAATGTTCAATTACATATGGAGAGCTAAATGACAAACAAACATGTGCTGAATTAATACAAGGTTTCGAAATATTGTATCATTAAGTATACAATCAATGTTGCTTTTTTTCTACACTTGGTAACAAGTCTTATTATATTTAAAAGAAGAAAAACACATCTTCAAATTTTTCCCGATTGCAAAGGCTGGCTTGGAGGTTCGAACCTGGTTTACTTTTTTCCGAAGATACCTGAAGTTGGACTTAGAAAATGTTTGCCTCAAAACACCAATAAAGAATGCGCTCAACCTTTTTGAGACAAGGTGTACAAGGCAGATTTTACCAACCAGAACTATCAAAGACGAAACACAAAAATGAATACTTGGTGGAGAAGATGTTGAGAAAGAAAGGTAACAAAGAATACGTTAAATGGCTAGGATTTGATGATTCACATAATAGTTAGATAGATAAAAGCAATGTTGTAGTGTAAATATAAATGTTATCTTTTATGGTTATTATTCCAGAAAAGGGAAGTTTGAATGAGATAAGGGTAATGAGCGAAATAAAGTTAAAAAATGATTTTCTATATAATAAATATGAGCACTATACTCGTAGATAGTTCTCTTTATCAGCTAATTCTCTTATAAACTCTTCTGATAACTTTTTCCATGAACATATTTCATTCAAATTAACTTTCTGCTGATATTTGCGTATGAAATCTTCTGTAATGTGATCATAGTTATATTCCTCCTCATAATCATCATAACCTATAGATAACCATTGTTCATCAGTCAGTGAATCTGACATCTCATCGGACAAGTTCATAACGTTTGCATAGGGAATGTTTTGTATAAGATACAAGTTCTTTTCTTTAGTAGCTTTCTTGAACAAATGATCTAACATACCTACGGACACGCTAAAATTTATTTTGTCTTCATCATTATAGCCACCAATATCTAAATGATTACAAACACAATCAAATATAGGTTTGTAAGATATATTTCCTTAGCACTAGTCATATTCATCTGTTCGTTTTTATTCTTAGATTTTTTTAAAATTTATTTCGTTTTTGGTTTTCTATATAATAAATATGGAGAAACATTCTGGTTTATTACATGATAGAATTAAACTAATTCACGAAGATCTTAAACTCTTAGCAGCACTACTAGAGAAGCAAGCACTGTTACTAGAGAAGCAAATACTGTTAAAGGAAAAAGAATTATTAATAACACAACAAAAAACACCTGATTTGAGTAGTGATGAATACGAATGATAGTGATGATTATAACGATGAATAAGTTTACAAAAATGATTCAGTTTTAAAAATGTGTATATGTAACTTTGATGGGTCTTCCCATGAAAGCTCTATAGTAACACATCAAGGAAACATGTAAACAATGGCAGGCTCGTGCAAATGTTTAAATGATGTGTTATAATAAATGAATGAAAATGATTTTAAAATTTTGGTGAAAATAAAAATTGAAGAGTGATACTAAGATTTTCTATATAGTAAATAAGATGAGTAATTATAATAGATTTACTGTAATAGAGTTAAGACGACAATGTAAAGAAAAGGGAATCAAAAGATATTCCCGATTACGAAAACATGAACTAATAAACCTTCTTAAACAACATGACGATGAACAAAGCAGAAGACAGGTTAGAAATATATTCCCATTTAAACAAGAAGTATTTGAAGAAGCGAAACCAACACGTATACCAATTAAGATAGAATTAGAAGAAACAGCACTCAAGAAGCGTTTACAAACTACTAAAGTTGAAAATATAGGAGGAAATACTTACAAATCAGATTAAACAAGTATGTACCATTAAGAGCTTCTTCCTATATTGAACTTCTTAAACCAATTAAAGATAAGAAAGCAGTGATTAATGTTAAAAATAAATACAATAAATGTTTCTTATACACTATTGCAAGCTATTTAAATCCAGTTGAAATACATCCTGAAGGACCTTCGCATTATAAAAGGATTGTTAAAAAAATTACAAAAGAAATATTGTAATGATATTGAATTTCCTGTACAATTAAAAGATATACTTAAGTTTGAAAGAAGAAGTAACATTTCAATTAACGTGTATAGCTATGATAAAAAATTTAAAATCTACCCACTTCAAATCACAAAAAATAAGCAGGAAACTCATACAAATTTATTATATGTAAATGATGGAAAAAACAATCATTTTTGACAGACAAAAAACTTGTCAAGACTAATAAGAAGTCAGGTTACAAAACACGAGGAAAAACTATACTTCTGCGACAGATGTTTAACGAGAGACTTTCGAAATGAGAAACAGTTACAAAACCATGAGCTATATTGCAAAGAGTATGAGGCTGTTAGAATAGAACTTCCTAAATCATATGACAATCAAATAGAGTTTCAAGACTATAATCGATCATTAAGAGTTCCATTTGTGATAATTGCTGACTTTGAATGTATCTTATGTAAGTTTAAAATAGAGCATAATTGTAGTAAAACAGTAAAATATCAAAAACATGAGCCAATGAGTTTTTGTTGCTATGTCAAATATTCAGGTAGAAACTATAAAGCCCCTGTTAGTTATATAGGTTCAGATGCTGCAAAAGTATTTATTGAAATGTTACAAAAAGAAGCAATAGAAATTGTGAAAATATATAAAGGGATAGTTAATATGGGCTCGCTTACCGAGGAAGAAATAGAAGCTTATAACATTTCGGATACTTTTCATATATGTGAGAAAAACTTGAATGACTTACCACCAGCCGTTGAGAAAAAAATAAATATATTAAAGGGGAAAATACGGTTCTATAAGGATAGAGATGATATGAGTAAAAAATAAAAGAATGGAGGTATGACTTAAAAAATTGTTTGTATAAGATAAATAAAAATAAAGCAAAAGTAAGAGATCATGATCATTTAACTGGAAAGTTTAGAGGTGCAGCTCACAGTTATTGCAATTTAAACTATAAAAATCCTAATTTTGTTCCAGTATTTCTTCACAACTTAACTGGCTATGATACGCATTTGTTCATTAGAGAGTTAGCTTATGATACACAGAAAATTAAACTGATCGCAAGTAATGAAGAAAGGTACATAACATATGAAAAATATATAAAAGCAGGACCAAAAGATGGAATAAATTTAAGATTTGTTGATTCATTTAGATTTATGTCAAAGAGTTTAGCAGA
Source organism: Thermobia domestica (assembly GCF_964235325.1). NCBI lineage: Eukaryota > Metazoa > Arthropoda > Insecta > Zygentoma > Lepismatidae > Thermobia > Thermobia domestica. The sequence continues at coordinate 335,812,105 of NC_137455.1, read as the reverse complement.
ATTAACTAGTAATTTAAAACCAGAACAATTTCGTGAAACATTAAAGTTTTTCCCGATTTATAAACTTGATCTAGTTACTACTAAAGGTGATTATCGATTTGGGTTTGTTGATTCATTTGAAAAATTGAAAGAACCTGTTCCATTCTCTCCAGACAAATTTACAAACAGATTAACAGGAGAAAAAATGAGTCCTGAACGTCATAAGCTTCATGTACGAGTTTGTAAAGAATTCGATCTAAAGTCAATGGAGGACTTAACTGAACATTATAACAAAACAGATGTCCTTCAATTAGCAGATATATTTGAAAACTTTAGAGATGTATGTTTAAAGGCATATGGATTAGATCCTGCATGGTATTATACAGCACCTGGCTTATCGTGAGATGCAATGTTAAAGATGACTAAAATTAACTTAGAAATGTTAACTGATTATGATAAAATACTAATGATAGAAAAGGGTATAAGAGGTGGAATTTCACAATTCAGTAAACGATATGTAATAGCAAATAACAAAGACATGACGAATTATAATAAAGATGATTGTTCGACATATTTAACATATCTAGATCCAAACAACTTATATGGATGGGCGATGAGTCAATACATGCCCTATAAATATTTTAAGTGGGTTAAACCTTACATAGATATAATGAACATTTCAGATGACTCAGAGACTGGTTACATATTAGAAGTAGATTTAGAATATCCGAAGTATTTACACAACAAACATTCTGATTTACCATTAGCTCCAGAAAATATGTGTCCACCAGAATCTAAACAATCAAAACTATTAACAACATTTTACAATAAGGAAAGATATGTAATTCACTATAGGAACTTAAAACTATATATGTCGCTTGGAATGAAATTAAAGAAAGTGCATAGAGTATTAGAATTCAAATAATCAGACTGGTTAAAGAAATACATTGATTTAAATACAAATATGAGAATTCAAGCTAAAAATGAGTTTGAAAAAGATTTTTATAAGCTCATGAATAACTCAGTATTCGGAAAAACAATGGAAAATATTCGAAAGAGACAACCCATACAATTAGAATGTGATCCTGAAAGAGTAGAAAAATTAATTGCAAAACCAAATTTTGATTACAGAACAATATTTGCAGAAAATTTGTGTGCTATACGTATGGAAAAAGAGCGATTGACGTTTAATAAGCCAATATATGTTGGTATGAGTGTATTAGAATTATCAAAACTATTAATGTATGATTTTCACTGTAACACTATGAAGCCGAAATATGGAAATAATATAGATTTATGTTACATGGATACTGATAGCTTTATATATGAGATTGAGACAGATGATTTCTATGAAGTTTTAAAAGAAATAATTGATCAATTTGATACGAGTGAATATAAGGAAAATAATATATATGGAATACCACTGATAAATAAGTAAGTAATAGGTAAGATGAAAGATGAGAATAAGGGTAAGATACTGACAGAGTTTATTGGATTGAGATCTAAGATGTAAGCTTTTAAAGTAGAAAATGAGGAAAAGAAAAAAGCTAAAGGAGTAACTAAATGCGTGGCTACCAAGGAGTTGAGATTTAATGATTATAAAGAAAGTTTATTTAAAAATGCGAAAACATAAAGACATAAACCTCATTAGAAGTTATAAGCATGATATATATAGTATAACCGTTCATAAGCTAGCATTAGATTGTTCAGATGAGAAAAGATATATATTACGAGATGGTGTAAATATATTAGCTTAGGGTCATTATAAGATAAAGTAAAATTGTAATTATGTATAGTGTAGTGTAGTGTAGTTTTAGATGTAAGTTTTTATGATTTTAAGTATAGTGTAGTGTAGTTTTAGATGTAAGTTTTTTTGATTTTTAAATGTCATAAAAGCCTATTCAATTTCACTTTAGAATTGTTGTTATGTAAATAATTTGCACTATGTATAGTTAGTTGGACCCCTTATGTAAATGCTTTTGTACTATTCTTCTGTTCTGGTCAAAAATATTAAGAAAGTAAAAGTGTCCTAGAACCTACATACATACCCTACTAAGACTATACCTTTGGCGTGCGAGACCCTGCTTCGATTCGCGGAGGGAGCTCATGTGGTTCGGATTCCATGTTAATCAGTAGGTCCCGCTCATATAGCCTCGCTGCTGAAAAGAATGCTAAACTCAAAATCAACTCAATTCAACAAGTATCTATACATTGAATTTAATTAGGAAATCGTTATTGTGATCATAAGGGCAAGTTTAATGTATAATAAAATGTATAATAATAGTTGTATATTAAATATAGTTTGCGTAATATTGTAATGTCCAACTAGGGTTGCAATACTGGACAGTTCAATCTGTCAATCCCATCATTCTAATTATTTCGCTTGTTCCAAAGTGGTGCCCGAAATGCATTGATATACCAGACGAAAGCAAGCAAATAGTCGTTGCTCAGACTATAAAGGCATGGACTACTAATATGGAAGAACGTTTACGAATCTCGCTGCGGTCATTTTTTATAATTTTCATAGTTGAGATTAAATTGCTACGAAGCATATTTTCACTTTTGCTGAAGATTTGAATCTCTTCTATTTCTAACAGTATCTTCTATTTCTAACAGTATCTTCTATTTCTATCAGTATGTGCAGTTGGTTGCTCCAACAGCTCATAAAATAGTAGTTTTTATTTGCTTACAGCCAGGATCCACTCCTTACTTTCATATATGTTGTTTGACTTAAAGTGAGCACTGCACAACTGTTTAGTATTCTGTTCCGCATTCCTTCGGGCAATTTTTACACGTTAATAGACAATATTGTACTGACCTTGTAAGTGGCTCTAGGCATAAGACAAAATGAAACTGTTAAAAATCTTTTTAACAGATATCATACTGTTCTGTGAGTGCTAGCTCTGCAGAGGTTTCAATTTATGTTTATTTCCCATGTTTCTGCTCTCTTTAGAATGAGAGCTTTTTGGTTTGGTCCGTATAAATAAATTAATTTGTTCCACTACTGTTTTTTCAACGTTCAATGCTCTTGACAAAAATAACGTTTTCCGGTAAAGCTAATCATCTGTTTCCCAGGAAAAACAATATGTAAAGTTTTACTTTCCTGTTTAAAATTTAATTTTTTTCCAGTGCTATGTGTGCTAAACATTGCTTTGCTTGTAGAGTAGAAAAGGAATTTACGTGAGAAGTGTAGATCCATGGCTTTAGATACTTAATAATTCTCATAAGCTTATCAGTTAGGCAATATTCCTTCTACAATACTGCAACTATAGTTTGCATCTCAAGAAATATCTAACGTAATAATAATAATAATAATAATAATAATAATAATAATAATAATAATAATAATAATAATAATAATAATAATAATAATAATAATAATAATAATAATATAATTTAGTATCAAACTTGAAGAGATTTTTATATGATACATGTATTCATGAAAATAGTCACTACATGTTACGTACTCGGTTGGTCTTCCATTCCACGCGGGAGCTCATGTGGCCTGGATTCCATGTTAATCAGTATGCTCCGTCTCATATAGCCTCGCTGCTGAAAGCGACGCTAAATTCTACAATGAAATGTAATCTTTATGTTTTACGTCCCACGTATATGGCAGTTAGGCTAAAAGAAAGAGTGATGAGATATTTATGAAAGGGTAGAATGAAGAAAGTGGGAGAACGCCGAGAAAAACCACGCACACGGTGTTCGTCAACCACAAAGTTCACCTGGCGCGACCTGAAATCAAATGCACCAGAGGTGAACGCTCTACTACTGAGCCTCTGCGACACGGTTTAAACTCTAAAAGTCTAACACGTAATACTTCCCAAGTGTAACACTCCGATTTTGATAAAAATTTAGCAGGTAGATGCTGCACATAAACGAATACGTATTTTCTATTTTCTACGGAAAAACGGTTTTAGGGGGCAAAGATCACCACCCAAAATTTTGAAAGTTGACGTCCGAAATGCAAGAAGAAGTAGACCGAAGTGAATGAAATTGTGCACAATATTGTAGACGTAAAATAAGCAAAAACGTGCTTCGAATTTTCCTGGGAAAAATGGTTGGGTCGGGCACGGGCCCTCCAAACCTTTGATCACGAAATATCAAAAGTGCTAATAACAGTTTGTAAGAAGTGCCTAAAGAACATGAACAATTGCAACGAAACTTTGTATAGGGTCAATACGCAAAAAATAAACAAAAGCTTTTTTCAGCGAAGAAACAGTTTTATGGGCAAAAGCACCCATTCAAAAGTTTGATAGTTGCCGCCCAAAAGGGAAGAATTTACCAAAGTGAATGAGTACAGATATTGTAGACGTAAGATGAGGAAATACGTGATTCGAATTTACCTGAAAATAATAATAATAATAATAATAATAATAATAATAATAATAATAATAATAATAATAATAATAATAATAATAATAATAATAAAACGGTTGGGTGGACCAAACCGTTGGGTGTCGAAAGAGTGGACTAAAACGAATGAAATTGTGTGTAGATATTATATATGAAAAAAATCATGATATTATATATGATATTATATCTGATTTCTTCAAATTTGGCACATTAACAGTAAGCACAAACAGTATAGCGTATTTTATAGTATTTCGGGAGGCGCCTTTAACCATTACAATGTTTTTCCGCATAAACAGAAACACGTGTCGATTTATTTCCTATGTACTGCTGATGTGCAAATCGGATGTGGACACTTGGGAAACACGTGAGGCCTTATTTAACACATACAATTCCTACAAACAATTTCATTTGCTTCGGTCCACTCCTTCCTGCGCTACTATGATGAAATTTACATTTTCCGAGCAGGACTTGGCTCCCAAAACAGTATCGTGTCCAGGGCCCCCTCCAAATTGCAATTTTGATATTTCATAATCAACGGTTCAGAAGGTCTGTGCCCAGCCCAACTTTTTTTTTTTTAAAAAAAGAAAATACAAAACAGTATTCCCTTATTTTCCATCCAGAATATCTGTGCACGGTATCATTGACTCTGGTCCACTTCTTCTTGCCTTTCAGCAGTCAACTTTCAAAATTTTAGATGGGGGCTTTTGCCCCCTAAAACCGTTTTTCCGCAGAAAGTAAAAAGCACATATTAGTTTATGTGTACTATCTACCTCCTAAATTTTATCAAAATCGCAGTCTTATACTTTGGAAGTGTTACATGTAAGTCAATTGGTCTTCCTCCTATAGAAAATTCCCGGTAAAATATCTTCCTCTATAATAAACCATATCTGCTTTCACATTCAGCAACCGGATATACTATCGGATTCAAACTCAGATGACTCACACCAAAGACGACGATGCTAATAATTAAAAGAAAACATTCGATACATTTGCTCCTTGCCCTTATATTCGTTTTGAAATTTCAGCACCTGTATATCCCTTTATTACAACACATGAGAAAATAATTTTAAAGATCCATTCCCAACTCCCGAATCAAACCAACAACAGTCATACCGTGTGTTCTTATCCGAAATCTTGTTACGAAGGTACGAGGGTACGAGTTGAGTTGATTTGGAGTTTAACTCTCCTTTCAGCAGCGAGGCTATTCATAAGTGAAAAAATTACAAAACCTGATTTTCACTGATTGTTAGTACTGTGATTTAAATCCAATTTGGGAAGTAGGAATTTTGTATTTGGAAACATTTTGTAAATTGACAATATTACGAATTACATTTGGAAATTTTATGGAAAACACAAGTATTATATATATATATATCTGTGTGTGTGAGAGAGAGAGAGAGAGAAAGAAAGACAGAAAGAGAGGGCTTCTTTTACGAATCCGAAGTTACCCAAATTTTAAGCTAGCCTCAAAAAGACCTGAAACCGGCTACAAGAGTGCAGCCAATATATATATATATATATATATATATATATATATATATATATATATATATATATATATATATATATATATATATATATATATTTCATTTACTGTATTTACATACTTGTATAATGCGAACATTGACGAATGTTGGAAACAAATTTGTTAATACAAAATGCACCCCTACCCCTTACACGTTCGCAACCAGGGCCGTTGCTTGGGTTATAAAAGCACGGGGCGAGATTTCCCAGGCGTTCCCCCCTCCCATGGTATCAGGGAAAGTATGAGAGTATATTCTGTATTCCTAGATTTATATATGAAATGTAGATAGAAGAAATTGGTATTATGTCATTTTTAAACAAGTGAATAGCTTTTGTTGTTAAAACATAAAAAATAATGAAAACATGGTTTTGAATTATTGAAATCGAGTGGTATTCTTGTTTATTTTGAACTTGATACACATCACAGTAATAGCATAGAATATACAAATAACGATACAAATATATCCAATGTGTAAGTGATATCAAAGTTTGTAATTTTCTGACTTTCGCTAAACCAAAAATTAAACTTTTCTTTCCTTGCGATTAACATAAATTTTTCAGAAAATTAATCATCGGGGATAGTGGAAAGGGGTCTGGGAATACCTCCCGAGTACATGAGGTCCGGCAGTACCTCCCAAAACTTTTTGTAAAAATTAAACCTTAATATTGCATTGTAATACCTTTTTGAAATTTGTTTTCAGTTTAAACCAATACAGGATAGCCTAAATTTGAATTTTATTAAGATTTCTTTCTTCGATTTTAGTGGGGAGGGGCGCTTGAGTCCCCTCCATGACTATGTTCCCGATAGTTAATAAACACAATATTGTTGCATGCAATATTCCTCGCTGATTGTTACGTGTAATAGATAATTTTGTGGTTGGAAATAATTGCTGGAAATAATTTAATAAGGACGCTAAGAAGTAGTTGTTTCGTAGTCGTATGGTTAGAGTAGCTGTCTCAAATTCTGAAGGCGCTAGGTTGGATTCTAGGTGTGGGCTTTTGTGCTTTCTTTTCCTAATCATCAGACGTTCCTGACATTGTTCAAGTTCGTTAGAAAAGATATACCTTTCCAGAGGACATTGCAATTTGTAGGCAACAAGTCGTGTGATAATTGTGGAAATGTAGTACGCTATTTTCATCAAATGTTAACGAATATAAATTAAATGTGTGGCGAAGTGTCGTAATTTCGTATTGGAAAACTCTTTGCTTTCAACGCAATAGTGCCACGTTCGAGTTTCTTTCTGTTCTTTTATCCTTTTTGCAATTGAGTGGTGAAATTTCACTTGGTTTTACTGTGATGCACATTTTTGTCACATAAAACTCAATGTAGATATAAATTAGGAAGTATGGTCACTGAAAGTGCTTTTTGAAAAACGTGACGTAACCTAAGTTGCGAATACACAGACTTTGAATCATATAATACTTAATGTAAAATAAAATCTTGCAGGCCACGATTATGCCGAATAGGCTAAGGGAGACAGTGATTATGAAAATAATGAAATTGTAGAATCAAAATGGTGGGAGGAAACGTAAGAAGCCTAACAAAACCCACCACACCATATTAGTCTACTACAGAGACCACTTGGAGCGAGATGGCATTCAACAAGGGACCCTACTTACAAGAGGTGGTCGCTCTATCATTTTGTCATAGCAGGCTCTCAATACTTAATATAAAACAGCTATTATTTACGCATGTTGCATACCTACAGTAAATACATTCAATACTATAGTATGTAAGAAAATCTAATGTATTTTAACACGTATCTTGAAAGAACCGAAATTATTTTGCAAATCCAGAGTGGGGGCAACTTCGACCCCTTCCCCCGCTGTGGGAAGCCATGGTTCTACTTTTTCCCCTTTATTTATGCTAATTCCGTAGGCAGGCCTGAACTATTCAAGTGGTCTTGCTTCACAGATTCTTATTATTGATTATAATATTAATTCAATACCAATTTGGCATTTCGAGGTATTTGTTCGTAAACGTACTCCGTCGGAATTTGTGGATCTATTTGTATCTGAACTATTCTCAGGACAGAAAGTGCAACAAAACCTTACCTCAATTATTATAAATATTCTTACAAAGTTTGAGGTCCACACACCCCGAACCCTTCGCCTGGTTATCCCTTGCTCCCAGAGATGATTTTAGTGTCTTACCCCTACAGTAAATTTTCCGTTTGTAATATATACGTATGCTAAATTTGCATGAAATTCTCCATGGGTCTGTGGTGTATCGTATAAGCTACCAAACTGTTTTTCTTCCTCAGCTTTCTGCACTATATTTAAACGTATCACAGTAAGAATGGAATATTATAGTACCACCCGAATGTCGTGGCTGTGCAAAATTTCATCATAATCTGACGTAGGACAATGAGTGGAATTAACGTTGTAAGATTTGAAATCAAATTTGCAATATTGCAAATAAAAGAAAAACGTGTATTAAGAAGTCTCATATTTGAAAATTAATTCGGCTTAAACTGCCTGAGACTACATATAAGTCTCAACAGAATTTGTGGAATGCTTAGAATATATGCTGCTTTAAAAAATGTGCTCTGCGTGGACTCGAACATACATAGATGTCCAATACATTAACCACTCATCTAAGAAACCTAACGGAAAGCATTGCTTTCTTTAAATTTAAGCGGAGATACACTATTATGTGCAGGTCTAATTATCTCTCTCTCTCTCTCTCTCTGTCTCTCTTATGTTTCAGAAATATCACATGTTTCGGACATTTTTGAATATTAGCTATGCTTTATGTCTGATTATTTGGCAGTTGTTTTTAGCAGACGGTTCTTCCAAATAAAACTTAACTAACACAGTAGCAACCAATGTTTTGTTTACTGAATTTTTAGAGGGGGACGAACTTAGACTCTTGGCTAGCTCTTGGCAACTTAAGAATTGCAGCTCCCCCTCCTGAGCCAGGGGTGACCATATCTCCAAGCGCTTGGGCGAAATTTCTCCCAAATTTATCATTATTCTCCTCCCCACCAGAAAAAGAGTGCCTAAATTGTTAGCGAGATTTCTCCTCTCCTCTAATGAATTCAACACTGATTTTGCATGTTACATATATAGGGGAGTACATCACTTAATAGCAAGGGCGTAACCAGGATTTGATTTTAGGGGGTCGCTGACTAAGCGTTCATTTGGGAGGAATCCGGGGTTCACACCCGGTAAAGTTTGAATAAAACCGCAATCTTAGGGTAAAGACATACCTAAAAGACCTCGCGATGGAAGTCAAGGCTTAAGTAGTGGTCTCTAACTCGATGTCAAAGTCTAGATGGATGAAGGGCGCACATAGCAAGGAGGTCCCACCCTCGCTGTATGTCCTTAGTTTGAGGAGAAACATTAGTGTAACGCGTCTGAAATTATTCCACAAACATCACTGAAACATTTTGAAATTGAAAGGACCAAGCAGTTTATAAAGAGGGATGGACGCGAGACGAGACATGAGAAATGCTACCATCCAGAAGTGTCCCTTACTGTACATACAAACCGGTACAAACGCAGTACTTTTTTGTTGATATACGGAAATCATTTGTACCGAGAGGTGTGGGGGTCAGGTTCACAAGGGTATTTCACTGCAAGTCTAGGATTTTCTTCATATTAACAGGGTTAATGGGCAGCAGGGACTTACCCCGTTATCAATGGCACCTAATTTTTTGTGCATGAACATATCTTTATTATGATTATCGAATGGACTAGGTTCGATTTGGATGTCCGGATGATATGATAACATCCCAGTTTGGATTAAGGTCTAACTATATACCAAAAGTCATTTCATTTGACTTTGCAATTTGGCCGTGATGATCAGGCACATATAGTTACATCCATTTTATATAATAATTTATATATTGTAGTGATTCAAAAATGTATTATTTCCAGTAGTTAGCTCCTCTAAAAACTCACAGGCTGTGTGTCTTGAAAGCCAAGTAGTAGTATAAGTCCTATTGCTATTATTGCAATTACAAATATCAATGTCCAAAAATGCCTTAAGTTCTTTTTTCATTTACAAGAAGAAGGCAGGCTTTGATAAATGACCTTTGGAGCCGTTTTTTGCGAGTTGGTAGTGCACATTAAAAGAATTAATATTGCAAACTGGGAGAGCGCAATGGCCAAAAATGACGGAGAAAAACCGTCTTAAAGCTTTCTCCTCCTTGCATATATAGTACGACGCACACATTTACCAAGGGTCGGCGTGGCAAAGTGAGGAAAATCTTTGACTCATGAGTAAAGGGTTTCGGGTTCAATTTCTGTTCAAGTCATTTCTTTTTTTGCCTTAACGAATAAAGTACCAGTAGCCATTTGTAACTATAAGTAAAATATTAATTCACTATATGTTTATAATGAATAAAACAATAGAAGTTTCCAAGTCACTTGTAAAATCTTTAAATGTTCCATGTTAACTACGGTAAGAACAAAATTTAATCTATTCCGTAAATATTATTGTTATGGAGTCGTTGTGTAAAAAATGTTCTTGACACTTCGTGTTTACATCTGTAAACAGTGTGCGAATTACAAGGGGAATGAGGAGGAAATCTCCTTTGGTTATAGCAACATCCAGTATTAGCAAAGGGGATTTCCCCCTCAACTCCTTTGTAATTCGCAAACCCTGTTAACACATGTAGACACAAAGCGTCAAGAACATTCATTACACAGCGACTGTCGCAACCAATGGCGTATTTGAAGGGGTCACTTCCAGGCTTAATACCCCCGAAATGTTATTTAATATAAAAAGAAAATGAAATATCTTAGAGAATTTTCACATTTCCAGGACTAAAATTGGCAAAGCCCCCGTAATAAAATCGTAAATACGCCACTGGTCGTAACCATAATATAACTCGTGATCTCAATATATTTACGGAATAGATTAAATTTTGTTTGCCAGTTAACATGGAACATTGAAAGATTTTACAACTGATTTGAAAATTTCTATTGTTTTATTCATTATAAACATACGGTGAATTAATATTTTATTTATAGCTACAAATACCTACTTTATTGGTTGAAGCAAAAAAAAAGGAGAACTCGAACCCGGTACACTTTACACATCAGTTACAGATTTTACTCAGTCTATCCCACCGTCACTTGGTAAATTCGTGCGTTGTATGATATATGCGGCGAGTAGAAAACTTTAAGACGGTTTTTCTCCGTTGTTTTTGGTCATTGCGCTCTCCCAGTTTGTAATATTAACTCTTTAAATGTGCACTACCACCTCGTAAAAATGGCTCCGAAGTTCATTTACTAAACTCTGCCTTCTCCTTTTTAGAGATACTCATCTCAGGTAAGTAAACAGAAACAAATGAAAAAGGAAGAGTAATGGAGGCCTTGAAAGTAAAACGTAGTGACTAAAGTAGTGTATATATTTTAAGATTATATATTTGTGTTACAGTTTCGGCTATGTAACATAGCCTTCCTCAGACACATTATGAGAGAAATATCCAATTTTGACAGTTTATATGAAACTGAAAGCAAGAAAACCCACTTTCTCTTTATAAAATGTAAACTTATAATTGGCTCTAAAAAGTAAATTTGTAATTAGTATATTCACTTCCTCTTTTTGCACACCTGTTATGAAACTTTTAATTAGGTGTTTGTCACTTACACTTTCTATTCGCTATACCCATCTGCTGTTTTCCATAGTATACCTGCTCCAATAGCTCGTGTTGATCCTTTTAATTCTTTCTTTCTATTACTAGGAGAACTAGGAGCACTACAACTCTAGTATTGTAGTGTGCGGTCTGGAGAGTGTAGTCTGAGGAAGGAAGTGCCATACTTCCGAAACCGTTACTTTTCTAGTTTAATTTAAAAAAAAAAAACAAATATTCTAGCCATCAATGTAAGAAAGCTGTGGTTTTCCTTTAAATAGAATTTTGTTTTCAAATAACCAAAGAGTTACCATTTCCTAGGGTTTTCCGAAGATTTATCTGTTCCGAACATCAAGCATTGATTTCATCTCTTTCGGACGTAACGTAATTTGCACAGATAGAATGAACACGCTAAGAGCTCAAACGGCTCATCGTGTCAGTCGGATGATGTTGCCTAGGTTATAGACCACCAATGCGTAGAGGATTCAAATCCGTAGTGACCCGGTAATTCGACTTAGACTCGGTAACCCAGAGGATAAAAAAGAGATTTTACTTATTTCCATACGTTTAAACAGTATTTCTGTCAGAGATGACCAGGACAGGAGATGTTATCCCCAGAGCACGAGAAACACGACGCCGAAGTTAACGGTTAATTAGATTCTCCAGACCAGGTATATCGGACTCTTGCTCCGTTTTAACTTTGGAATAAGAAGTGCGTGTGTGTGAGAGAGGGGGAGAGGGGGAGAGGGGGAGAAGTGAAAGATACAAGGACAGGATAGGGAAACGTCAAGACAGAGAGAGAGGGGACGAATATAAATATGAAACATACTTATCATTACAGTGTATGATATAGATTGCACACACTGTTTATTTGAACTATCGCCAGTGATTCCTTGTAAGTTCTCCATCTGAAGATAAATCTCTGTAGCCATTATTTCATGCAAAAAAAAATCATACTACCTGATGGGAAATCGAACCTATATTTTTGATTTGGAACTCTGGCACGTTACCACTACACAACCGATTGCTTTAGCTATACTTTGTTTAACAAACGGTGTAGTGTTTCTTTCTGAGAACGATAACACGAAAAGTGTATACTGCAGATCTATGATATCTTTAGAATTTCCTGGTAATTCCCTTGCCCTTTCCCAACCAGCATTCGTAAATCGTCTCAATCATGATACAGGTGTTTGCTTCCACATTCTTATGTATTGCTTGTCCAGTATGATAAGTCGATTCTTCATAATCACTTTGTGAAAAGTTTAAGTTTGGCGTGAACAGGATTTGAACTTACGTTCGATAGCTCTATTATTCATAATTACGTTACCCCTACACTATCATGCCATCTGAAACTACAAACCAAATATTAGTTACTTTTTCCCTGGTCTTTGGAACGAATCGGCTTCTTCCTGTAACATTATTTGCACAAAAGTGCACAACGTAATTGATTTATTCGACGGCCTAGAGAGAAATTAGTGTCCACTGATAAAGGAAAAACATACAATCGAGGAAAAAACAAAGAAATAAAACATATTTTTCAGTAATTTCACCATGTAAGTAAAAAAGTACGCAAATAATAATAATAATAATAATAATAATAATAATAATAATAATAATAATAATAATAATAATAATAATAATAATAATAATAACAAATAATATTGAAAATAACTATGTTTGTGACTCCTAATCACTTCAACCACCCGACCGATCTCGATCAAATTTTCAACATTGATAAGGTTCGGGCCTGGAAAGCTTTTTTATCATTTCATTTTAACGGTAGAACTTAGGGGGAGGAGGGTTGATATATAAAAGTGAATAAAACGTAATAACTCTTGAACCACCAGACCGATCTCTATCATACTTTCAACATAGATAAGATTCGGATCTGTAACGACTTCTATCATTTTAGTTTGACGGTGTAAAGTAGGTGCCGGAGAGAGGAAGATATATATTGTTATGGGATGTTATGGTACTTGGGTTCAGTTCTTGGTAACGCTACGATACATTATATTATTGAAAGTAATTTAACTAAATTTTATTTGCATAATCACTTGTCTTTATTAAATCATGTTACTTGACAAAGAAACAAGGAAATAGCGTTATGAAAATTATTTATATTGTTCATAAATTGTTGTCTTTGTTACGAAAAGCAAATACTGCAACTTAGTAATATTACGTTAAAGAGAATTTACATAACGAGGTCATTATATAACTGTTAAATAATCACTATTAAAAAAGCATTTTATTTCCTGAGTTGTATACGGAAATGTTTGTGACATTGTAAGAATCTTTGTATTCATCTCTTCCAGAAATTTCTTAGATTGACAATATTTAAATTATCCGGAAGATTGTGTCTTGAGATTTTAAGGATTTTTGGTCAGCAGAATGTTCTTTCTGAACTGAATTTTCTCAAGAGTTTCCACGTGCTGGCTGGAGCCATTGTTGTTTTGAAGTATCTCTGAAATCTGCAATCTCATGTTTTCGGTTACATAAAATTGTTTCCTTGGAAATAGAAGAGTAGTAGAAGATCGGGAGGCTGGAGAGCGCAGACGAGAGAGCCGCGACGAATTAGTAAACGTGGTGAGCCGTAAATCGTAAACAAGCGAACATGTCACTATTCGATACAATACTACGCACAGAGTAACGAGACAGAATAATTCAGTTAAGTCTAAATTGTTCGGAAATTTTGTGAACGGTTCTTGCTATCAAGTGTTTTACGATTACCAAGCTTGATACTTCCAAGGACATTCTATAACACCCGAAACAGAGCTGCAGAGAAGAACTCTTGGCAACATGGATCCAGTAGTACTCAAGGTAGGACTTTCTCTTTGGCCAGATTTCCTTTTCTTTATCTTACACGATCTTTCAGACATTTAAACACGTCCAATCTAAGAACACTAAACTCTATGTCTAATAAATTGATCTAAAATGAACGTAAAGCATCTTTCTGAATTAAACATCAACCTTATTGATCACTGCTAGAATTGGCTTTAGTTGTCAATGTACAGTGAAACCTGTTTATGTTGGCCACTATCAGTTCTATTGAAAAGCGGTCAACTTAGACAGGTGGCCAACTTACAGAAAATAAGTGTGATTGTTGTACTTTTAAGATAGGGTTTCTAGTATTACTTGACTATAACATTTTAATAAGCAATGGCACGACAGCTACTTTTAAATAATGTATATAGAGTAATCATAACAATACCAGTACTAAAAAATATTACTTCAGTATATTTAATATATGTACCTTTCTCTTCCTGAAAACTAGTCTGGTATACTGTATTGTTCGGATTGAAAACACAATGACGCAAACCAAACAACCATAAAATAAAAACATATGTACGCAGTTTATTGAAATTGATATTGTAGCACACTGAGTCATTCAGATTGAAAACAAGAAAACCAATATTATAAATTGAATAATTTGTATGCAGTTTACATTATTGTTTTTCGGCAGTAACAAATATTTTCCGTAGGTACCTTTTGAAAAATAGCAAATCAGTTATTAATAACAAATTTACTCATGGTGGTTCATTCTAGACGCATGTCTTTTATTCTTTTTGGCACTCATGCGCATTCCAATTTTGTAGTTACCATCTCCTGTTAATGAGTTCCAAATGTTTCCCTTGGAGCGGATGTTTTGAGAAAATCTTAAGGGAATTCATATCTCAAGACCTCCGCTACCTTTTGACAAACTGTCAGGTGGCAATAGTTGACAATTGAGATGGTTAGCTTTAATCTTCAGAAATTTCCTGAATTACTAAAGCTCCCCACTGATGAAAGGAGCCGATATACCTAACGGTTTTATCAAAATAGACAGGGTAAACAAATACGTACAACCATTTCCTGAATTTCTGTACTTGCTTTTTCTTATTTACATCTTCCTTCACTACCCTTTTGTCAGGATAGTTTTCTGGCCATTGACCTCCAAGGACAAATCGTGGGAATATATGCTTCTCTGTCTCCAGTAACAAATACAGAACATTTGGCTCTCATATGGGAATACGAAAGAGTTAAGAAAAATAACAAACCGTAATTTTTCCTGGCCAAGATACGCAGTTAAATTTATCATTATCATCATTGGATAAACATTGCTTCAATGCGGCCAACTTTCAAGATAGACAGATGGCCAACTTACAGAGTAATAACTAACGAATGTCTTATGGGAAAATGCAGGTTCAAGACGAACCACGCCAAGATAAGCAGGTGGCCAACTTAGAGAGGTGGCCAAGTTAACAGGTTTTACTGTACACAATTTTGCCTAACTTTCAGGGTCATATTCGTAAGAGAAATTTCAGATATTTCTCTAAGTTTGGTCTGGTCTTCTCCTTTATCTACAATCCCCACATTCATTTTGAACCAGAATAGACCAGGCTAACAATATGTTTTAAAAAAATGAAAATAAATGTGACTATCTTTGTGGCTTCATCACTCTTGAACCACCCGTCCGATCTCCATTAAATTTTCAACATAGATGAATTTCGGGCACAAGATGGTATTTATCTATTTACTTTGACGATATAACTTAGGGTTTGAGGGGAGGGAGGAGTTAAAAAGAATAAGTAAAACTTGATAACTCATGAAACAAAGGATCAATCACGATCAAATTTTTAACATAGGTGAAGTTCGGGCCTGAGATAATTTTTATCATTCCACTTTCACGGGAGAACTTGGGGAGGGGAATGGGAGAGGGATATATATAAAACTAAATAAAACTTAATGACTCTTCAACCACCAAACCAATCTCGATCAAATTTTCAACCTATATGAAGTTCGAATCTGCGATGGTTTCTGTCATATCATTTTGACGGTGTAACTTAAGAGATGGAGATGGAGAGAGACATTTAAAAAAGAACAAAAAATTACCTGTATAAGTGGCGAATCTATAATTTTTGGAGTCGCTGAGATTAACAGTGACACATCTGATGCTGTTTAAATCCAAATTAAACTCCTCAACTTGGAGGACGGGAGAACATATAAAAATGATCGAAATAACCAATAGCAGTGTCGAATTCATAGTCTTCCGGCTCGCTGAGATCAACAATGGCAAAGCAGATGCCATGCCCCACAACATAGTGTAAGAATTGAATATATAAAACATCGAAAATGACCGATATCAAAGAGTTTTCTAGTAATCCTAAACAGTGACTGAGTGACGGAACATATTTCTATTTTTCTCAATTTAACCCAACGTAGCGGCATAATAATAATAATAATAATAATAATAATAATAATAATAATAATAATAATTAACGTACTTTTGAACTTGCACGACAAAATTACTGCAAAATGTGTTTTATTTCTGTAATGTTATCTGCATTGTATGTTTTACCTTTATTAGTGGGTACTAATTTCTCTCTAGGCAGTCGAATAAGTCAATTTTGATGTGTACTTTGGTTTGTTCCAAAGGTCAGCGCTATAGTAAGTTTATATTTGGCTTGTAATTTCAGATGGCATGATAGTGTAGGGGTAACGTAATGGCCTTATAAGTAATGCATCTACTGAACGTAGTTTTAAATCCTGTTCAGGCCAAACTTAAACTTTCTACAAAGTGATTGTGAAGAATCGACTTATCATACTGGACAAGCAATACATAAGAATGTGGAAGCAAACACCTGTATCATGATTGAGACGATTTACGAATGCTGGTTGGGAAAGGGCAAGGGAATTACAAGGACATTCCAAAGACGTCATTGATCTGCAGTATACACTTTTCGTGTTATCGTTCTCACAAAGAAACACTACACTATTTGTTAAACAAAGTTTAGCTAAAGTAATCGGTGGTGTAGTGGTAACGTGCCAGAATTCCAAATTAAAAATCTAGGTTCGATTCCCCACCAGGTAATATGATTTTTTCGCATAAAATATCGCTACACAGATGTATTTTCTGATGGAGAACTTACAAGGCATCACTGGCAATAATTCATATAAACAGTGTGTCGTTCTATATCATACACTGTAATTATAAGTATGTTTCACATTTATATTCATCCCTCCCCTCTCTCTCTGTCGGGACGTTTCGCTATTCTGTTCTTGCATTTTTACTTCTCCCCCTCTCTCCCTCACACACACACGCACTTCATGTTCCAAAGTTAAAACGGAGCAACAGCCCGATATAACTGGTCTGGAGAATCTAATTAAATATTAACTTCGGCGTCCAGTTTTTCGTGTTCTGGGGATAACATTTCCAGTCCTGGTCATTTCTGACAGAAATACTGTTTAAACGCAAAAGAATTAGTAAAATCTTTTTTCATCCTCTGGGTTACCGAGTCTCACGAGAGAACCTATCCAAGTGTACCTCTGACTTCGAATCGAGACTATGGTCGTTGTATACCATGTCCCAAAAGAACATAACACGAAAAGGGATAACTCCACGATTGCATCGGTTGCGGAGATATAATCGTGAAAATTTAGAAATTGAGCTCCATACTATCTACTACAAACTCCGATTCCGGGTCAGATTTTTCGGAAACGGTAGAGTAAGGAAACTCAGCGAATACATATCAAATTTGTGTGGGGAGCCCATCACTTTTGAATAAAAAATTTGTCTCCCCGGGGCACTCGCTTTATCACAGGCGGGGTCCAACTCAAAATTTGCAAATGAAGCCAGGGGTCACGTAGCATATTGTATGAAAAGTATTGTTAAATAAAAGAAGATAAACAAATCTCAACTCTCTACGATAACCCTGTGCAAACGGGCAACTGGTCAAAATGTCAATACAACCTACATCAGAAAATCTATGGCCACGCTTCTAAATCCGTTAACTTAAAGGAGGAGAGAGAAGGGGTCTCTTCACCTGACACGATTATGGGATAAGAAGGTGTATATTGGGTGGCCAAACTGCATGGCGTTAGCTTCGCAATTTTTTGATGCGGAGTGTAAAAGATGCGCCAAATACTCAGCGAAACAATACAGTGTTTACAATGCGAACAGTCAGTGCTATGAACTGAATAAGAATGCGTGATATGAAAATATTTGATGCACATAATCATTTCATCTTGGCCGCTAGTATGCAACCACGTCTGTCAATAGCTCCAAACAGG
This sequence comes from Thermobia domestica, assembly GCF_964235325.1. NCBI lineage: Eukaryota > Metazoa > Arthropoda > Insecta > Zygentoma > Lepismatidae > Thermobia > Thermobia domestica. The sequence continues at coordinate 335,793,611 of NC_137455.1, read as the reverse complement.
ATTTACTGAGTGAAGCTTATTTTCGTTAGTCTGATTCTAATCCCGAGTACATCCTTTCGAGGAAATAGGCACGCGATCAGAGCAAGGAAGAAAATTATCCACTGCAAGATCTGCAAATACGGCGTTCATGGCCTTTGTATCAGTAAGTTCGTATCTTCGAATACTGACATTTTTTGACACCCAGCAGGCAACGAGAACACAGACCTGTTACTATGGCATCTCACAAGTCATTCTACAGGCTTTTAATAATGCTTTGCGAGGCACTGGATACAAACAAAAGCTGAAGGACATGGTCGAGGGGAAGTAAAACTGCTGTTAATTTAACAGTAAATACTGAACGAAAGGATGCAGGCCAAGCTGTCCATGACTAGGGCACAGCCAAAGAAGTTATCGACTTCTAAAAATCCGTACAAATATACATTATAGTCAAGGAGCTGTTATAACAACGCTTCAAACTCTTGCTGAAACTTCTAGGTACTTATGTGACGTTTGACGTGTAATAACAGCCGAAGGTCAAGCTTCGACGTAGTCAACAGCTGTGGTAGAAGGGCACAAACATGCAGCAATGAGATGGTCAGGTCACACACATTTGTCTACAGTAAGACTCTCGTGAACATGAATGCACCATCGACGTTTGGGCCGAGGAAGTTGTTGCATTCTCATCATAAATTTTAACACCAAGTAAAGAAAAATGCAGGGGTGGTCAGAAATACAACGCCCATGACTGTATAGTTTAGGAGTCTCTCGAGATGATAGGTTAACGGTGGTTCGTTCAGTTCAACATAAAGGGTATGGACAGGACTAGTGCTAATTCTCAGTAGCTAGCTGAATTCCCAGGTGATGCACAGTGTCAGGTAGCTTCAGCAAATGAAACGGCTTACGAATAAGCAATACAACCATAGTCTAACTATGATGTAATGGCAATAAAACAATATGATCAGTTTCCCTAGATGTGGGAGTTGGAAGTCGAATTCAGAATTCACATATAGGAATACTAAAAATTAAGAAGTATAGGACCCATGTTGAGTACTTTGATGCGAGTGACAATATCAGATGGAATATTATTGTTATTGAGGTACATTGTTGTTTATGGGCTCTAACGTTGTTATCAAATACGCCACCCTGTTCTATAATTATTGAACATATGCGTATATGGTAGTCAATAGAGAAAGAATAAATATAAATGGAAAACCGGAATCCTGATCGTGATTTTAATGTCTTAGAATCGAATGCGTTGTTCTCCGTCCATTAACCATATACAATGTTATTGTTGATAGTGTTTTGATGCAGAAAAAAAAACAGCGTCTCCTATTGAAACTTGACTTACACGAAATTAAACAGATTATCTATGTGTATGCACTTTGCGCGTACATTTACTTAATTGTATATTTCTGTTTTGTATCACAATTTCTCAGTTATAAGGCTATTATGCAGCACATAGAGTTCAGTATAAAGGTTACATTAATATTTTCTCTCTCTCTCACCTTTTGACTATTATATTGCAAATGTAGGTTTTAGTTGGACCATTATGAAGTTAATACAATAGACAAATGGGCATATCTGAGTACAAGGACAATATATACGTATGTAGCCTATGTATACTATAGTGAATTCTACTTCATGTATATAGTTTGTTTTTATAAGGTAAGTGTAAACTGAAACTTAATATGCGGGGTAAAATTAACTTAGGAAGTCCTAATAAAGACGACTGAGAAAGTGTGTTCCTTCAGACATATAAAATACCGAAAATACGAAAAATGTAGATTTTAAATCACTCGACTCAGATGCAATAAGACTTAGCTCGAATGCAATACGACGATTAGGAAACCAGATAAAGCTAATTTCGGAATTACTGAAAATCCTCCTCGCAACTTCTTTTCTGAAAGCTGTAGCAAACAAACGAATTGATTAAGGATTATATGGGTATCAAGGTAAATGTCAGAATAGCCTCTTTATAATTCAACATATTATCAATTTCGTAGAAACCGTCTTGTTTGAATTTTAATTCAATTTGAAATGTTGTGAGTTTACCAAATTTTCAGTGTATATAGTATGTCAGAAAAATAACGGAAGCTTTAAAATTTAATAAGTTTTTTACGAACTGTAGTTCTCTTTATTCAAAATACATCCCTTCCGCACCAATACAACGCTAACCACGTCCAACAAATGCTAGCACTGAGTTTTGAACGTTCTTTTTCGGAATCGCCTTAATGATCGTCATTACGGCAGTCTAGACGTGTGTAACATTGGCATAAAATGTTCTTTCATGGCCAGTTATAATTTTGGGGATAGACAATAGTCACATGGTGATAAATCAAGCGAATACGGAGGATGTGGAAGCACACAGATTTTCTTTTTAGCCAATACGTCACTATCTGCGGTGGGTTTGTAACATGATGCATTTCGTTTCTTTAAATTCTTTGTTAAAATTGGTGAATCATATCTTTAGTCGTATTTAATTTCTCCGCCATCCATCTCACAATTGAATTCGTATCTTCGGCGATCATTTCATGTAGTTGTTCCACCAACTAATTAGACTGGATTTGGTCGTCTTCAAAGGACTCACGACCGTCCCGGAATCGCGTGTGCCACTCGAACACACTATATGAGATAAGCACTCATCACCATACACTTGTTTTATCATTTCCAATGGTTGTGTCCATGTTATACCTAGCTTGAAACAACATTTACAGTATTGTCCTTTTGTTCCATCGTGTTTTCATGACGAAGTAACACCAGATACACTCACGTTTCTTACTATATCCTGGCTCTCCATTAATCGGTCATCATGGTTGTGATCTTGTTTTGTTTAGCAGATATTTTGCTTTGGGATGATATGTTGCTTCAATACATGGCGCTACTGGTTATTTGTAAAGTAAATTGTCCCGTTACTTTTCCGACATACTATGTATTTTCTCAAAATAAAATATAATAAATGGAACGTTCGGAGCAGGAAGACTCAAGTCCAATTAAGCAAGTGGACCTCTTAAGCAGTGAAAGGAGCTTTAGCTACAGATCTTAAATATGAAATATGTCTAAAAATAAATAAAAGTAGATTAAGTGCCCCAAATGTGATCTCACTTATTCCCAACAATAACAATATATAAAACTGAACTTAATCATAATAGAAAATATTTAAATTAAATTTTCTAACCATTTCCTTCCCCTCTTCGAATGAGCAATCTATCCTAAGCTTAAACTTAATCTCCACTTCAAAATACGCATAATCTCACACAATTACGTCCATTGTCCACTTGCAAGTTTATGCCAGTTAACATGAAGACCATGGAATACCATTGAGTGAGGAATGTCAGAAAAGTCAGAAAATAGATGAAGCACAAGTATTGACAACTTATTTTCGCTGATTAGAAAAAATAAACATAAAATATTATGAAGCTACTATTTCTAATAATAACGAAATAATGTGTGTAACAACTTTTTCACACAGAAAGCGGACGCTAAATCCTATACGCAAAAAAATCTTTACAATACTTAACCTCGTACGAAGAGGTTTTGACGATTTTGCACTCGGGTGGACTTCAAATATGACAGTTTGTATGTATGAAACCAGCATTACATTTTGGTTAGGCGGACTTACGTGACACCAGAGATAAGTACCTAGGCGATGGAGAAAGAATTCTCTTCTTTCTTTTTTTATACAGGTTCTCAATCAAGACCTGGTGACGATCTGCTCTTTTTATATAAGAAGAGGCATGGTGGATCAGTGGTACAGCGCTATCTCTAGTGCGTGAAGTCCTTGGTTCGATCCGCGGCCAACTAACTTCGTGGTTGACAACATCATGAGCCTGGCTTTTCTCGGGGTACACCTGTTCCCTCCTACATTATCATTTCATTAATTCTTCCGTCTTCATTCACTTGCCTTAATCATCGTCTCCCTTAGTCTAAAGTGCAAAATCATGGGACATTAAATTTAAATATTTCGTTTTATTTCATTTTCTTTTCATCTACGATTTGAAGTAACACAAGACAACGATGGATGTTTACAACTAGCATTATCTAAAGCAGACACCCACATACATCGATATATGGTTTATATTACAGTCTATGCATTTCGAATTTACTATTTACAAATAATGTATCTGTCGCTCTGATATTAAGGGCATGCTTGTATTAATTTTTATTATAACTAGGATTAGGGCTCCTGTAAAAAAAGAACTTCAATTTTTTTGCAACTCATAAAATATTATTCATCAGAAATATTAAGGTAATAATAAAATTATTAGTATTTCTGTTGTTTCTACTTTTTCAATTTTTTTTGAAAAAAAAGAATTATAAAAATGTTTTTGTCAGGTATATATTTAATAAGAAAATGTATCTACAAATTTGCTTAGTTTCCATGTTACAACAATATCTGTAAATATTCTGGAAAGTATCGCAAATATTAATGTATCAAAAATACAATAAACTACTCCATATATGTAGTATTACAAGTCATAATTGTAAATTTAAAAAGGTTCTTATAACCTTTGTTTCTGGTAGTTTCAAAGAACTTCCAGCTTGGAATCCGTTTTCACGACTCACGTAACCAAAATAGAACGTACCATAGTAGTCTGTTTTGCCTTGTGTTTTTGTTCCAGGAAATTATCTATGGAAACAGATTTTACTGATTGCATTTTAAAGGAGTCAAAATTATTATATTCATTAACTTATCAACGTACTGAAATATATTTTGAGCTTAAATATATACTCAGAGTAAGACTTATAAACTTTACATAACTGATTAAAATACCGAACTCAATTATGTTTTCCTTAAACTACTGAATTGTTGCACAAAATGCTTGTATTTCATTGAAATTTTTTCTTACATATTTTTTCTGAACACCATGATGAATAAAGTAAATTCCATAGAACACTTTTATGATTTTAGAAAGAGTTTTGTTTAATTGTAAAAATGTTATTCCAAAATGAATGAGCACCTTGATTATGGCTGCTCTGAGTATCCTTTTAAATAGTCCAACTTTAGTATCTTTGAAAATAGTAAACCAAAGGTGTCAGGTTTTAGCCCCTAAGCCAACCTTGCAATCGAGGATAATATACACATGTGATTTCTTTTAAGTGTAATAAGATATGTTGAAATGTTATTAAGTGAAGAAAACACAACATTGATTGAAATAATTAATGATAGAGTATTTCGGAACTATGTTTACATGTCAGCACATGTTGTTTTTGGCATTTACGTTTCCATACGTAAAAGAACATTTCCAATGAAAAGAAAGACAGCGACATAGTTCTCTCATCAATAGTAGAATGAAATAACAAGGAAGAAGAAACAACAACAGCATTTGGAACGGATATGAATGACATTGACTTGGGAATTCAATTATATTTCTTCAGAAGGAACACGGTAAGAGTGTTTGTCTTAGCTCAGTGTTGACGAGTGTGTCTACTTTGGAGGACTCGGAGAGTCAGCTGACTGCTCCTTTGCCTCCCCTCGCCTTTGGCATTGGAGACCCGGCTTCGATTCCCGGCGGGAACTCATGTGGTTCGGATTCCACTTAATCAGTAGGTCCTGTCTTATATAGCCTCGCTGCTAAGAAGAACGTTAAACTCAAAATCAACTCAACTCTTTTGCCTCCCCTTGAAGTTACTCCACGTGTCTGCTACATCGAGTGCTTCCAATGACAATAAGTGAAAATTGTGCTGATAAATTATTGCTGCCTTCCTCCGAAGACATGCTTTGGACCTTGTCTGGGACCTTGCGAGAGACCCTGGAGTCAAACATATTATTTCACAACGTATGCCCACAAACATAATGGGATACGTGGTGGCCAATTTCTTCATTTACCACTCGGTTTCCGAATAAAATGATCCAGGGCCATACCTTCTGGATGACTGCACTAATCTCGACAAATTTGTCATTACGATGGAGGCCATTGTTTCCTGCAACCCTTTTCTCGCAGAAACGACAAACCACGTATTTCCTACTTTGAAGTCATCTTTGTATCGGCAGAGTTTCGCTTTTTAAAGTGGCCCTTTTAATCAAGGGGTCTGTTTTGTTAAAAAGAAACAAACCATTTTCCGAAATAAACAAAAAATACTTGTCGATTTGTTTTCGGTCTAGTATATATATGCCAAGTTTGAAGAAAATGGAATGACGTGGGTCTTGTGAAGCTATCTCCTTTATACTTTCACTTTTTGGACTTGACGGGCTTTTGCCCCAAAGTCTTCAATTACTGAATAGTTCTTATGTTGGTTCTAAATTATGGACACCCTGTAATTTCTAAATACTGCATATATATGATCAACCAATAGCTAAAAAATTAAATATGAATATGAAACCGAATTATACACTTGATATAAAACGTTACTGTCCTACAAAAAATATTTTATCGTTGACGTTGTTTTGTTGTGGAAACGATAACTATTATTATCGTTACCAAATGGAAGTTTACGTACGCAAGAAATATGACCTTTTGTCTATCCAAGTGTGTGTGGGGGTGTTTGTGTATGTGTGTGTGTGTATGTATTATGTATTAAGCATGCAGTAAATGGAACTTGAAACTAACGTCACTAACAAATATACCGTTCATAAACTAATAATTATTACACACTATCCGTTTATAGTATACGTTTCAAGTTGAAAAATTTATAAACCTTTCAATATTAATATCCTTTACGTATAAATGAACTAAATATAATCGGTGTCAAAGAGTTGGTTCAAATGGTTTTATCTTGAAAATAAAAAAAAAAGATATATGAAATACGTTACGTAAAGAAAATGACTGATTTAAAAATAGCAAATTTACGCTAATATTAAAAACTTAGGTGTTCTTTCCTCATTACAGTAAAGAGACACAAAGTTGTTTATTTAAATAAGAAAAATGTGCATTGACATATCCTTTACTAAGCGGAAAAGATAGAGTTGACTGTTAAGAATGTAGTATTTGAGGGCAATTTTTGAGGCTATTTAACTTTATTTTAACTTTTGAGTTATCGACATTTTTTTTTTCTCTAGATCATTTTAATTTGTCACCCGTGTTTCATTTCTAAGAGCTTAGTACTCTAGCTTCTAGCGCAAAAGTTAAACTTACGTTTCTCTATATATTCGTCAAAGCGTACGGTAGGTTTTCAATATATCCGTCAAACCGTACTTCCATATTTCTGTTATACTGTAGCTCTGCAGTGATTTACCAGTAATTTTCCAGACAACCTTGAATACCAATTTATACAAATAATCCGTAGCAGATTTAGAAAAGTATTTTAGGAGGGGTTTCTCTGAATGTTTCGCTTTCTAAAAAGACCTAATTTTATTTGGGAGGTGCTTGAAGTTTATGAGTACAGGCATAACTATTTCGTTTTGTTTATATGCTTAGCAATAATCTTCCGGATACAACCTTAAAGATCATTTTATACTGAGAATCAGTGGCGGATTTAGAAAAGTATTTTGGGAAGGGTTTTTCTTACTAATGTTTAGTTTTTCTAAACATTCGGAATTATTTGACGGGAGCTTAAAGTTTATGAGTAAAGGCATAACTAATAGATATTTCGTTTTTTGCAGACATTCCGTAACTTTGGGGAACATGCTCAGTCCAAAAGACCACCCCCCTAACCTTCGCAAAACCGTCACTGCTGGTAAATAGTAATAACGATTTAAAAACAATTAGATAAAAGTCGGCCAACTCACAGTACACGCACTGTTTCTACACTCACACATGGAATGAAGAAAAGCTTTGTCAAAATGGTCGAATGTTGGGTTGAATCCCTGACTTACCGATAGAAGCGCAAAAGCTAACCACTCAGTCATGTTTGTTGGGCAGTTGTATTTAGCTTAACTTAAATATATTCCGTAGTCCTTTTTTTGGGGGGGGGGGGTTCCGTAATGATATGTTGAAATCCTCTTGTTAAAAATTAACAAAACTTGAGTATTGGGTAAACCATGATGGTGGTTATATAAAACTTAACTGTAGAATTTCAAGAATATACAAAACCAAAAGCTCTAAATGTGCAGCCTTTAAGTGTATCATATAAATCAAAGTATTTCTCTTATGTTTTATTTTAATTTTATTCTATTTCAAAAAGAGGGTATGGAATATTTTGAAGTGAAAATACTATATACAATTTTGATAGTTATTTGTGTACTTTTTTAAAAGGAGTGTTTACTTTTAGGGTTGGCTGGTTTACACCAATTTTTTTTTTAATAACTGGTTTAAACTAAAAAAATTAAAAGAACGAAAAATGCGAATAGTGTGAACTTCATGGTGACATTTCCACATATCAAACCACCTGCAATAGTTTTATTTCCCTTTCACCTTTTAATCAAGGTGTTCCATGTTCAATCCTCGGTCGAACCACAACCCTTCTTTCATGCGTAAACCAAGTAGCAGTTCGGATGTCACTTTAAGCGAAAGTTTTCTCCTTGATAACCTCGGTATTACGTAAGGATGTTAAGCCTAAACATACGAAACGAAACCAAATTGTATATTTCTGCATGCCTGAATGCCTGCTGTTTTATAAAGAAGCCAAGGTTGCTTAAATATATTGATGGAAATTGGCAAAATTTATCGATTGCCTTCGTAGCTTCCAACATTAGCTTGGATTGGACTTTCAATCATATCTACGTACTAAATTTGCAATTTAATACCTCAGTTTTAGCATACTGATTATGATATGTTGACCTTTAAATTTTACATGCAAAGCAATAACAGGGTTTTTCCGTTATTGTTTTACATTTCAAGTAATGACGGGATTTTCCCGATGGCTAGGGCGGGAGCTTCTCAATTTAAGAAATTTACATACCGGACTTCTTTAAGCTTATGGGACTTCTTCCAGCATAACCCCGCTGTTCAATAACAACACCAAGGCGAAACAAACTTATTTCTGTGAATATGTAATATAAATACATAAAGCAAAATATCTAAATCAAAATACCTGGTTTATACCAAAAAAGTCTGGTTTAAACATCCCCCCAAAACGGGTTTTTGGCATTTTCTAAAACAGCCATGATTCTTTCCAACTCTGCTTACTTTTGTATATAAGAGATTAAAAAATTCTTATTACATACACTGGTTAATCCTTTGGAATTCATAATATAAATATGTTGAAGTAAAATTGTTTGAAATATCTTTTCGAAATTCATGATTTATTTTCGAAGTTTTATATTATTATCAGCATCAACCACTAACTAAATGACTTTCTGTGTTATAGAGAAGCGAAACAAAGTCTGCTTTATCAATTTAAAGCAGAAATTTTTAAAAAGCCCAAAATTTCCCAAGCAGAAAAGCGGAGCAGAAAAAAACGAGTTTGTTTTTTCAAAAAAGCCGTTTTTCTTCGAGCCCTTGCATCTCTAGTCACAACTCATATTACCCTCCACTGTACTCTGGTATTCAGTTCCTTGTTCTTAAATCTTTAGTATTTACCACAGCATGAGGAGCTTTATGAAGCGCTTTTATTCAGAGTACAAATGCGTGCCTTCATCGTTAATTAGACACTGCCACGACGCATATTTTGCTTCCAATTGTTACGTCAAGATAGCACTATACCTGCTAGAGAAGCTTACCGGGGAGTAGCGATTAGGTTTTGCATCTCTATTTTGTTTCGGAGTCATCTTCAGCTCTCCAAATCTTACTGAACATCCTTTCACGTCATTATACTATCAGGTACTGTATGTGATGGTAAGAACCATTTACGTCCGTCCTGGGCACGAAATTCCGTTGAGTTTCTTTCAATATATCTCCATAAATTCCGTATCTACATAATCATGACAGATGTGAATTTACATAGCCGGACAGTTACGCAATAGGACCGTTTCCTCAATTACATCGTCAGTCATAATAATGCAGTGACCCTGTCATTATCACAACCGATTCGCTCCACGAGTCAGACTGTTCCAGATATAGTTATTGTTTCGAGCAAAATGTCACATCGTAGCTCTGCTAACTTTTTCATCTCATTGGTATCGATCATGCTCCAATCAAACTAGTCATTCAAACTCGTGTAATCACTAATTCTCAGAGTTCCATTCACCTACTATCTACCGCTACGATAAAGCAAATTGAACTGTCTACCACAGAATCATAACTATCTCAGGTTCTTGATTCTCTTGTCATTGTTACTCATAACGCCACAGACATATGCATCCTTGAAATCCCTTCGAATTTTAGACCCTCTTTACCTCTTCAATACTTACCACTGATAAAACGGTCCCGACAGTTTTATAGGAATTTTCTTGCAACTGGTAATTCTGACTCTCTTGATCATTTGTTGCGTTTCACAATTGTCTTAAATCTTACAAGTTGCGATCCTAGGTCAAAACGTGAAATTGTCTCAGCTCTCTTTCATATTCCACTCAGTATTGGAAACGATTCAGGCAACTCAGAAGTCAAAATACTCGCACAGTGTATAATCTTATCAACAGCAATACTCCTCAGTTTACTGATATAGACAAGGGCAATGAGCTTGCCGAGTACCCCAAGGGCCTCTTTACACCTCTCGCACCTGAATCTGCACATCATTCTCATCGAGTCGACGAACTCGATCTAGATTCTCCTTATCTACAGCCTAATGTTCATCACATTCTAACGGAATAGAATCATCTTACTGCACCGATCTCGATTTCTGACATCACCTCGGTCGTAGCAAATAGACGTAACACAGTACCTGTTTTGTCTCATCCATACCTTTGTTCTTTAACTGACTTACCTCTTGACTGGAAAACTTCAAAAATCCTTGTTTCTCAAACTTCACAAAACTATTCATTCTTTTACCTTATGCTGCCCTATTCAACTAACGCTAACATTTAGTAAAATACCGGAACACATCATTGTCAAACGTTTTCATTTATCTGGCACTTCACAAATAATTCCCTTCGAGAAAACTGATTTCCAAATTTCTTTCAGCATTAATGACCAACTATTTTGCCTTTCTAAATCCATCTATATTTATTGTAACAACAACACAACAGGCGTCCTGCCCATTTACAGTGTTTGTTTACAGTACAGAAGAAAAACATACAGAAATTTTTATTGTTTCATTAATTAACTCAGCTCATCATACTACAAATTGTGTTCCTAAACATTTTTTCTGACATACTGAATATGTCTATAATTTCACACTTTTCTTCAATATTATTGTAGTGAGAGCTCATTCTCCATAGAGGGGATTTATACAGGATGTCAGTGCGTGCTTTCTTACAGTACATGGTACTACTATTGCTTAACCTCGTTCTAGACGTCGGAACATGCAGAAATATATTAGAACTTAGTTCTATGCAATTAATTTTATTATTTATTATTTTATGTAAGAAAACTAAATCATTAACATACCTACGATGCTCTAATGTCGGTATATTGAAATTGTTTGTTAGTTCTGGGTATGATATGTATGCTGGGTACATTCCAGTTTTTTTATACATTAGTAATCTCAAAAACTTACACTGCACTCTTTCAATCATCTGGATATATTTTCCATTATGAGGAGTCCAAATAACAGAAGCGTATTCCAGTTGGGATCTGATATACGAATAATATAGTTTTAAAATTGTCATGTGGCTACGGAAGTCTCTACTTACACGACAAACAAATCCAAGACTCTTATAAGCATTTTTTGCAATAGTTTCAATGTGATTTGCGAAAGTCAGTTTTGGGTCGAAGGTAACACCAAGCCCTTTAACAGTTTCCGGCCTACAAAGATTTAAACTGTCAATAGTATAATCATAATTTATGTATTTTCCTTTTCTAGTAAATGTAATAGCTTTACATTTAGTGATGTTTAGGCTAAATTTATTCACGTGGCACCAGTGTTTTACATTTTCCAAGTCTTCCTGGAGGTTTTTACAGTCTTCAAGTGATTTAATTTGAGCATATAATTTTAAGTCATCTGCAAAGAGTAAAGTATGTGATTTCTTGATGTGCTTAGTTATGTCATTGATAGTGATGAGGAATAATAAAGGTCCAAGGTTTGATCCTTGCGGTACTCCCGATGTAGCATTAAAATTGTTGGAGATATGACCTTTGTAAACTACAGATTGTTTACGATCACGTAAGTATGATGCGAAAAGTACTAATGCTTGCTTAGAAAGATTCATAAGAGCTAGTTTTTCAAGCAAAATGTCGTGGTTAACTAAATCGAACGCTTTCTGAAAGTCTGTATAGATTACATCCACCTGCCCTCCTTTGTCTAGTTCTGAAGCTATAAAGTTTGTTATAATTGTCAAATTAGTTGAAGTGGATCTATTCTTGAGAAATCCGTGTTGGTATACAGAGATACTGGATCTAACATGATTAAGTAAACGATTGTATATTATATATTCATAAATTTTTGCAAATGGGGATAGAATTGCAATTGGTCTAAAGCTTTCTATATTTTTAGCATTGCTAGCTTTTGGAATAGGACATATCAAGCTTTCTTTCCATCGGTCTGGAAAAACATTATATCTTACGGACATGTTTAATAGTATATATATAGGATGTTTTATGATATCAATAGTTCCCTTTATTATGTAAGGTGGGATACCATCAGGGCCACACGCTGTTCTAGATTTCAACCTTTTAATGGCATGTTGTATTTTTGATATTGTTATTTCAGTGATTTGGAAAATATCGAGTAATATACTGCTAGGTTCGTGTGACATTAGAGCATCAGTGTTATAACTCACAGGTTCATGATTGTAAACAGACTTAAAATAATGTGCAAAAGCCTCCGCAATATCCCTGTTACACTGTAGACTTTCACCATTATACATAAGGGGGCCATTAGTCAAATGCCTTGTTTTATTTTTGATAAAATTCCAAAATCCATTTCAACATTGCATGTGCAGAAAATAACGCTGCAATACTTGATAAACTTTGAGTATAAACTCCCATAGCGCCAAAGGCAACCATTTCTCTAAGTTCGTATATACCTTTTCTTATCTTGATATCGAGAATCACTTCCCAAACGCTGTATTTGTTGTTCTGAAATTCGCCTATTTATCTATCTATACATACATACATATATGTATATATACGCGTCATTCACATGCAAAGGTGGATTGTGTTTTGTTTAGAAAGTCATGCAGAACAGACATGAAAGGCGCTTATAGAGGTATAGATATAAATGTAGATGTACAGATTAACAGAAACAAAACAAAATCTAGTTTCAAAACAAAATCTATATAAGTCAGTGGTTCGGTGGGTGTTTATTTTTACAGACACTTAGTCCTGCAGAACAGACAAGGCGAGTGTGTGAAAGATACATATTGAATAGTCACATTAAAAGTTCACCTTCTTATTCAATAAGACAAAATACGTAAGAAATTTTGTATTTGTAACAACCTACCATAGCCTATCTTTAAACAATCTAAGGTTGTAAAATGCACAGGTATTTGTATTTTGGAACTCTATAGTTAGGTGAAAAAGTACCGAATTATGCAAAGCCTCAGCACCGCCCGAAGGAGAGACAGTTTTCACAATCTACCTCAATGAGGGCGTGACGATGTGGCACTTACACTCACAGACCAATGACAAAGGTTAAACGCCCATTTCATACGATAGCTGAAGCCTCACCTCCGCCGGTGATTGTTAACCAAGTAAGTCGATTACTGTATAAAGGGCAGCAGTTTTGGAACGTCCGGCCATAGGAGACTATGAGTTTCCTTGAATTTTCCCCGTTTTGTCTCCCGATACTGAGACCTAGAATGCTATGCGGACCCAGCTATGAAAGTCAGGGACGAGATTGGAACCAGCCATTGATTATGATCAGAATGACAGTATCTGCTGGACTATTATTTTTATTAAGGTAAGTTGCTGTTGAAGGGCTGTAATATTGGTACCAAACTGCGCGACCTTCTACTCTAATTACTAAAACATATATGATAAATCAATAGATGAAGAACAAATATAAATGTAAATCCGGAATATTGATTAAAATGTCTCAGGATGTAAAACGACTACAAACATCTCTCAAATCGTCTTGTCTTACCGTGCGAGATACGAACGATTAGCATGTGTTTGTATGTGTTTTCGTGTTTGTTTTCCCGGAAATGCAGTTACCTGATGTTATCATAGAAGATGACTCACCTTCCAAGGTTGAATCTCCCTTCTCCTCCTCCTCTTTCTGCTTCCATGTGCCCCATCATCATTCATTTTTAAACTAGATAGATGCTTTTATCACTTTAATTTTATTATTTTACCATTTTCATTCAAATATGATTATTTGCTAATCTACTGTATTTGCTGCTAAAACCGATTTAAAAATTCGAGTTCTTGGCATACAGGATCTGTTGAATCCACTTTCTATTATTTCAAAAATTAGTAAACCGGGAAATTAGCGCTACAAATTTTACATAAAAATCTATTCCAATAGATCTGAAAAACACCTTTATGAAGGGATAATTTCACTTTCTAAGTGTTGAGTACACGGTTCCATCTGGTGAATGTGATGCATATTTTTTTCACAATGCTTTATAAAGATGAAAATACTTGGGATCGCCATTTAACACTAATCTAATAATAATATATCACGTTCGACAAGAACATCGGACTTTATCCCAATCATAAATTGGAATTTACTGCAATATGTCGTCGGATTAACTGACAGAGTTAATCCCACAATACAGTAGATTGACTAAGAGAAACTTCTAGTTTTTTTTATTTTTTTTTAGATAGCTCTGCATCTGTATGCTCCCAGAAAAGTATGCTGCAGGTTTTCCAATTTTGGAGAGAAAAACTACTATTAGAAAATCAGAAAATACTAATAAACCAAAACGAAATGAATGCACTACGCACTTTATGAATCGCCATACTGCATATATTTGTATTTCTAGCAAAGTAATTGAGATTTAATGCTTTAACAAACACGATAGCAAGGCTGACGAACGTGAAGACCGGTAAGTTCTGAGAGATAGCTCACGGTAGTCTGTAATAAACTGTCTCTATTGAACATTAGTATTTATAATTCAAAATGATCATAAATGTGAGACAGAATACTCAAGAGCTATTTGCAAAAGAAGAGCTCAGTAAAGACACAACTCAATTATGTGTCCTTTCGTACTTAACGCATTTCAAAACCGCATTATACGTATCCTAGATTAATCATTATGGCGAACACTTTATATATACACTGAGTTAATTCTGTATTCTTGGTTTCTTTGTCAATTACTTTTTCCCCTCAGTGGCTACACTGTTAAACTCGCAAACAATTTTCATGCTTTTTGATATTAAATCTTTCAAACTGTTACTCAGGAATATCATAGAGCGCACTTCAAATTTCATATTCTGACTTTCCATATTCACCTGTATAATAGAATAACGGATGCCTACCTAAGTAAGAGTTCGTTCCTCCATCCTAGTTTCAAATCTAGATGAACAAATCCCCATCCCAGGATAAAGAAAATTCACAGAAAAAATATGACGGAGAGAAAGTTAGCGGACTGACATCATGATAGATTACTGAGGCTTTCCACAGTAACCTGGGAAAAAATATGCAATAATTGAGTATACTTTCATTATGAAAAATTTTCATCAAACTGACACGTATATTACAAAAAGCATTTTATACCTTTCATAATAAAATTTCAAATACTCTCAAGAGTTCTCATGTAGTTACATGGCTAAAATAAGCACCGGCGATGAGGGAGGACCAAATTCTATTCCCAATGGAGTTTCATGTGATTTAGATAAGCTCTTAAGTAGCACAACCACATCTCGTATGGCGTCTCAGTCGGAATCATTGTGCCAATTTCAGCCGGAATTTATAATAATGTATTGACAAAAAAATAGTAATTATTTTAATCACAAAAACTATATAATAATAATGGTAATAATAGTTGAAACAACCAATTTAACAGTAGTAATAAAAATATCCAAAGGCAAGGAGTCAAAAAAGTTTTCGTAGTTAAGTAATGTTGTAATACAAGATAGTATTCATCCCCTGAGTTAAATATTCTAATGATTGTTGGAGATATTACAATAGTTTCGATAGTTTATGGTATATATGTATCGTCTAAAATTACAAGTCTAAGCTATTTCACAAAGCTTATGGAAGATTTGTCATTTAATACCTAGGTATATTACAAGCAGAAAAATTAATAAATTTATTACAACATACTTAAAAGAATAAAGTTGTTATTACTCATTAATGAGATTGTGTTACATACCTCTTATTTTGCCTATATCTTCGAAAGAAGTAAATTTAATTGATTCTTAGTGTAAGAACAATGTAATTCTCTACCAAACTAAGTACCCAAATCGGTGAACTTGTGGACATTAAAGCAAAATAAAAGATATTCTATGTTTATTAGCTTGATTGTACAGCGGCTTTATAATGTTTTAGAAGAATAATTAACTTAAAAATGTTTCATAACATTTCATATGTTTCAGGTTAAATATAGAAATGGCTAAATAAAGTAGATGCAACAACGTAGATGGAAACCAAACAATATCCAGGATGGAATTTCAAAAGAATAACAAAATCCTTGTTCTTTTTCTGTTGTTGTACTTCCTTCCCAGAAAAACAGCAAACGTTATGAAAAACACTGTTATTACAACTTATCAGTCATATGAGCTTCACCTGGCACATTCGGTTTTGCGTTTGATTCCAAAGGTATTCCCTGACGCTAGTACTGTTGCTTTCCTATATAATCTCAATGAACTTCATACTGAACTTCTCGCTTATAACATCATGACTAAAAATGTAATTCCTAACAGTTCATTTAAATAGTAATAGTACATCCTCTTCAGGCGTTTCAATAAAAAATCCAATAATTGGTGACAATGACGTTATATTTCTAGTCACGGAAAGTGAGCAGGTTCTCACGTATTTATTAGAAGATGCTGCTAGCAAGTATTATTGGAATAACCGAGCTAATTTCCTTGTTATTTATGTATCAGTGATTGGACATACTAAAGTAGATATTAGTTCTCTATTGTTAGGATTTTGGAAGGCACAAATTTTTTATGTTGGGTGCTAATGTTTAAGAATTCATCTTGTAACAATGCATCTAAACCAGTTGTTTTTGTGTGGTCATACAACCCTTTCTTGAACTCGACATATAAGGGCAACATAACATCAGAACAATTATCAGGAAATATTTCGATAATTCAAGAAGCTTTCTCAAGAAAGAAAATAAATGATCTTAACAAGTATGTCTTGACTATGACTCATATGGAAGGAAACGCCCTTCCAATTTTCTCATCCATAAAACTTGGTCATACTGATAACTACACAGTAGAAGGTTTCATTGTGACCGTGTTTGAAGCACTGAAAAGTATATGAACTATGAAGCTAAAAGTATTATAAACCACGTACCTCTCAAAATTGGATATAAAGCAGAGAATGGTACTTGGTTGTACATGATGGGAAATCTTGTGAGAAAGGAAGCGGACATGGCAGGTGTGACTTTGTCATCAATTCTTGAAAGATATAAAGCAATTGATTTCATAGGTTGTATTTTTTTATAAGATATGCAATTTTAGTGCCTAAAGCGAAAGTACTACCAACGTGGGTAGCTTTGGTATTATTCTATGAAGCCGAAGTGTGGTACTGTATTATTAGTTCTTTTTGTGTGATTCTTGTTTTACTAATAATATTTCAAACGTCTGACTTTGCTGAAGCTCATATTCAGAATGGATTATGTACAGTGTTTTGTTATGTATGGTCAATTCTTTGGCAAGTGTCAGTAACTCAGCCAAAGATTAGCGCAATAAGGATAGCATTCTTTGTGTAGGTTTACTTTAGCCTAATCTTTGGGTCATTATACCAAGGAGGTATTGTGAGCATTTTAACTATCCCTAAACGATATTCTGATATCAACACTTTTCAAGAACTTGTAGATTCTCAACTGGAAATCGGAGGCAGTAGAGTTTTTAAGACGATATTAAATGATAACTCGAATAGATTGCTATGGACACTTCATGAAATATATGTTATAGATGTTAACTTTGAAAAGACAATAGCGAACTTAATAAAATACAGAAATATGTCAGTTTCATCTTTAGATAATACTTTAGATTATTATGCAAACAAGGCTCATAAATGCTTAAGTTGTCATCCGGGCATTCACATGATGAATGAAAAAACAGATATCCGACCTCACGCTATTGCTTTAGCAAAAGGTTCACCATTTCTTCATCGTTTCAATACTCTTATTGGAAGAATGAAACAGGCTGGGTTAATCGAGAAATGGGTACAGAAAGTTGTGCAACAATCTAAGGATAACCGCAAATGTGAAAATCCTTGTGGAACTGGTGTCGAATCTATTTCATTGTACAAAATACAACCGTGTTTCTACATCATTGGAATTGGATATATAGGTGGACTTCTTGTATTTGTTGTTCAGAAATTACGACAGATTTATGATGAAAGATGTCAGAAAAAAGATTTTGATGGATCCGTAGTGCGTATAGGATAATTCCACTTTCTTAAGTTTACAGGTTTTTGAATCGTAACAGAATTGTAGAAAAAAGGGGAAAAGAATTATAATTCTGGGTTAATGATATCATTTTCTATGAATTGTTCTGTTTAATTCAAAAGATTATGTTAGTATCAATAGACATATAATGTGTCTTAAAAAAAGAAAAGTACTAAACTCACATTTTCAAAACGAAATAATAGAAAATGCTGAGTGTTGTTTCCTTGAAACATACCTCATTGGACATTCCTGTTTTTTCCCGGTAATTATAAGGATGAGTAAATTCCCGGTAATGATAAGTAAATTGCTTGTAATGAGTAGAATTGTAACTTTCAATTTTGTCTATGTCAAGTTGTGCAGCACGTCGTTTGCAGACTACTGTACTGGATATTCTTGGCCCCTCCCGAAATAAAATCCTGGTTGCGTCACTGCGTACAATGAACATCTGCGATGAGCCATCGCGTTATGCAGTTGTAAATTCGTTGCTACTTGATAGTTTTTGCAAGCTATGATTTATCATTGGTCATTGGAAATTTGGTGTCAAAGCAAGCACAAGATTTCCAGAAACATAAACATCAAGAGAATATTTTATGATTATTATTGTATTGCCACACGTGGTGTCTGAAAGGTCCTCTGACATGGATAACTCTGTTATTAACAGAGTTACAACAAAATGTAAGAGGAGAATCCGTCTACAAATATAATGTTTTTAGCAGACAGTAACTTCATTCATTTGTGTTGTGGGTCCAGGTAAATGATAACGTTGCATTTTCATGTAGAATTGGGCGCATATAGAGCGTACAGCCCAAACGGCTTGTCCGATTTGAAAAATTCTTTGACTTTAGATTGAAAACATCATATTTAGAGACGGTTTCCCCTCCTACATTTTGTTGTAACACTGATAATAAAAGAGTTACCGTATGTCATGGGACTTTTGAGACACACTGTATAGTAGCTGAAACACTAAACAATTAATAGCCAATAACTTTTACTATGGAATGAACAGGACAGCTTACTGAAAATTGTAACACTAAACAACTAATAATAACTTTTGACTGTGGAATGAACACGACAGTTTCACTGAAAATGATAAACACTGCTGAACCACTAAAGAACTAATAATTTTAAAAATTTAAGATTATTTTCAGCTCAGATTACGAATTGCGGAGTTCCTGAATAACTTCGTTCACAGACACTAAATTTAACATGTCTCCTTCGGTCGATGTAAAATCATGAACTTGAGAACTAAAAGGATCTGATGAAAACAGCTGATACAATTCTTTCAATTCGTTGTTGGCTCCAACGAAATTTGTACCATTGTCGCTGTATATATTGAGACATCTTCCTCGTCTGGCTATGAATCTGCGTAAAGCTGCTATGAATGACTGCGCTCTAAGGTCTGTTACCAATTCCAGATGTATTGCCTTGGTGGATAAACAAACAAATAACACAACGTATGCCTTACGTACAGATCTATTTCTAACTGCTCCTGATTTTATGTAAAACGCTCCAGCGTAGTCCACGCCTACGTTTAGGAATGGTCTGGCTTGCTGCACACGAGCTGCTGGCAACTGTCCCATAAGTTGTTTTGAACCACTGGCCTTTAACTTGAAACACGTGAAGCAATGATGGATCACTTGTTTTACTACCTGTTTGCACCTGATGATCCAATATTTCTGGCGTAGTGATGACATTAATAATTCGGGTCCAGCATGAAGTAATCTTAAGTGTTCTGTTTCAACTATAAGTTTTGTTAAGTGTTGATTTGAAGGCAGAACTATTTGATGTTTGGCGTCAAACGGAAGTTGACTATTCTCCAATCTTTCTCCAACTCGGATCATGCCTTCACTATCTAAAAATGGATGTAAATTCTTCAATTTACTTCTTGGCGGAACAATGCTTTAATCACGAAGATGCTGTAATTCGCTGTGAAATCCAATTTCTTGTGTCCATTTGGTGCAAACATGGAGCGCTGTGTGGAGTTCTTGTACTGAAAGACCTTCTGTTAGTTTGTTTTGCTTCTGTCTGATGTTATGAACAAAACGTCTACAATATGCTCTTGTCCTAACTAACCTTGACAATTTTGAGAATCTTGTTATGGTTCAATTGCACCAATTGTCTAAAGTGACTGTCAATGTTATGGTTCCCTTATTCTCTGGAACTTGATCTGGTTGCACCTTACTTGTCACTGACCAATTAGATTCTAAACTAGAAAGCCATTGTGGACCGTGCCACCATAATGAATATTCCTTTATGGAAGCTGCATCTATTCCTCTTGAAATCAAGTCTCCAGGGTTGTCTGAAGAAGTTACATGTTTCCAACAGCTAACGTAAGTTAAGTCTTGAATTTGAGCTACTCTGTTGGCCACGAAGGGTTTCCATTTGTTGCACGGAGAAGCTACCCATGCCAACACGATTTGGGAGTCGGTCCATAAATGGACGCTACTTATATTCAATTTTAAAATTGGCAAAATCTTGTGAACTAATTTTGCCAAAACAACTGCTGCGCATAACTCCAGACGTGGGAGAGTGATTTTCTTGACTGGGGCCACACGTTATTTAGCACATAATAAATTAACTGATATTTCTCCTTGTTGATTGATCGATCGCATATAAATACAAGCTCCATATGCTATTTGAGAAGCATCTGATAAACCATGGATCTGAATCTCCGCTATGTTTCCTTGAACGAGTACATATCTGTCGAATTTAATCTGATTGATTAATGGAAGCTGCTTGTATAATTGAGTCCATTTCTTTGCTAATTCCATTGGTATACTGTCGTCCCATTGAACCTTTTGCCGCCACAATTCTTGCAAAAATATTTTGTATGAAATGACAACTGGTGAAATTACTCCTAATGGATCGAATATAGAGGCGATGATTAAAGCAATCTGGCGTTTAGTAATGCACTCTTGAACCTTCATTGTTGACGTCTTGCTTTCAACGAGAAATATATCCTTGTCTGGATGCCATTACAATCCTAATGCCATGACGCCTTGGCCTTCGTGGAACTGGATTGGACGCTGCACTTCTCGAAGCTCTGGCGAGATGGATTCCAATAACCTTGGATCATTCGAACTCCATTTCCTAAGTGTAAAACCTCCCTTTCCCAGTAACTCTATCAATTGCTTCTGGACCTCGAGAGGTCTGTATGTTGCTCATGCCACTACAAACATCATCAATATATAAATCTCGACGTAATATTTCTGCTGCTACAGGGTAATTATGTTCTTCTTCGTCTGTTAATTGTTGTAGGCATCTTGTGGCCACAAATGAAGCACATACCGTACCATACGTTAGTGTTTTCAACTCAAAAACTTGAATCGGATCATTTCTAGATCTTCTCCACAATATACGTTGTAATGGCGTGTCTTCTGGATGAACATTGACCATGCGATACATCTTAGCGATATCTGCAGTGAATACTACCGAATGAGTTCTGAAGCGCAAAATGATTGAAAACAAATCTTGCTGTATTGTAGGACCAAGAGAATGTCGTTGAGGCTTTTTCCGCTGTCAGATTTTGCTGAAGCATCAAACACCACACAGAGCTTCGTTGTAGAGCTTGTGGGCTTAAAAACTGCATGATGTGGCAAATAGTATGCAACGCTTACGTCCTCCTTTTTACGCTCATCTATCCTTTCCATGTGACCAAGATCTTCATATTCTTGCATGAATTCCGTATATTTAGCTTCAAAGTCCAGATGTTGATCGAATCTTCTTTCCAATTGCTTTAATCAACCAATGCTTGCTGATAAGAATCGCCTAAAACTGTACGGTCTTCGAACAAAGGCAATCGTACAATGAAACGCCCTGTATGATCTCTTGTATTCTGAACGAAATGTCGCTCACATGCAAGCTCTTCGCTTGATCTAGGTGTAACAGTAATTTCTTCTAGTTCCCAGAATTTTTGTAGTTGTTGCTGTAGATCTATGTTTGTCTTCACAAAACATGTTGTTAATGGAATATGGGGGTCACGTTTATGAGGAATGCGTCCTGCCACGATCCATCCCAATTCTGTCTCCTGAAGCACTGGAAAATCACCTGGCCGTGTTTTGTGTCCTGACTTCATAATTATGTAGAATACTTCCGCACCTAAAAGAATATCTGTCTCCAGGCGTATTAAAAGTAGGATCTGCTAGAACAGTGTCCTTGGGAATGTTCCAATCGTCATAATTAATTGTTTCTTCCGGTAGTTTACTTGTAAAGTGAGGGAGAACTGAAGAACTTATATTCAATGAAAACGTGTTAACACATGAATGGACACAAATATCTACAGAGTACTTTGTATTAGATACTGCTTGATTTATACCGGAACCTTGAATTGGAGTATACTGTCTATACCGTTTGATGTTCAATTGTTGCACCAAATTCTCTGTTATGAAATTGGTCTGACTAGCACTGTCTTGAAGCGCGCGACAAGGAACCAAATTTCCCTTGTTATCCCTTACTTTTACTATTGCAGTAGATAACAACACTCTTGCGTTAGGCCTAGCCCTTAATGCACAATATGACACTTGCCCTAAATTTTCACTGGAATCTGAGTTGTTACTACACTCTTGCCCTGCGGCACTGCTTACACTTGGAAACCGCACTGATTTACCCTTTGTTACGTCTACATGCAATAATGTATTGTGCTTTTGGGAACACTTTTTACAACCTCTCGATTTACAATTCTTCAAAAAATGATTACTTTTCAAACAATTCATGCATAATTTATTTTTACGAATGCACTCTAATTTTTGGCTGTGTGCCGCATTCACAAAAGACGAACAAGAATATAAGGGATGCTGGCTATTACAAAATTCACATGCATTTGAAAATGTTGATAAATAAGTCTTTGATGACTGAATACCTTTTACTCGCTTGTTTTGTACGCTACTACCCTGCTTCACACCATCAATACTAGTTCTCATGTTCTCAAGCACCTGACAACGTTTCTCGAGAAACGAAAAGAATTCTGATAAAGCAGGAAAATTAGAATTCGTATTTTGAAGCTCCCATGACTTTCTAGTAGTTACATCTAATTTTGATACAAAGTGTTGGGTCAAAATTACGTCTGTGAGGTTTACGTTTGGCTTAAGTGCTTGTAGCGCATTTATATTGCTAGTAGCTGTATTTATAAAAGCGCGAAGTTCACTTACATTTTCTTTATACACTGGCTTGATTTGTAGTATTTCGTGAATGTAAGAAGAAGCAATTAGCTTTTTATTTGAATACCTGTCAACGAGTAATTGCCATGCTACTGAATAATTTGTTTCGGTAATTGGTAAATTTTCAATTAGGTTTAACGCTTCGCCCTTAAGAGAAGTTCGGAGGTACTGAAACTTCTGTACTGTGGAAATGTCTTTATTCTCTTGAATAAGAGATATAAAAGTGTCCTTATATGATAACCAATGTTTACAGTTCCCGTCAAATGCAGGCAACTGTATGACCGGTAATTTAATTTGTGCGCTACTGCTAGAGTTATTATTAACAGCTGATTCTTTATTTCCATGCTTTAAAACAAGTGCTTGCATTTGAGCCTCTAAAGAAAAATACACATTTTCAATTTCTGCACGAGCGTTTACTGCTTCCGCTTCGGGTTCGATTTGATCAATTTCAATAGTATCTTGCACCTCCTGCAACTTTGACCAGACGTTATTTAGATGTTTTAAGCGTGCACGTATTTCTTCTATATTGCCTTCATTTGGATCAAAGGCCTGAACAAAAGTGTTTATTCTAGTTAACTGGCCTCTGTATGCAGATCTTTGCCTTAAAAGACGCTGGTGTGCTTCACTCATGATTAAACGCTACGCCGAAGTATGAAGATATACTCCAGAAGCCTCGTCCTGGTACAACAGCTGTCCGCCTACAAAAAAAAAAAAAAAAAACGTGATTATTGTCCAACGTAACGTGATAGCACCACATATAGACACATTTCTCTTCACAATAGCACAGAACATTTCTCAGAAATCTTTGCACTCATGTGGCCCGGATAGGACCAAATGTACAATATGAATGTATATATTTGTTTTTTTCACTAAAGTACAATAGCTATGGTAAAAACGATGTTCATACTAGTGGACTGTAAGGCTTGATTCGTACACCACATGAATGCAACCCAATATAAATTCACTGTATTTAATGATTACAACTTCAGTTTGCACACAAAAATAATACACAAGAATAAACATGTTCACAAGGTCTTTAGTTGTAAATGATTGTAATTCGATGGCTTACTGTTTGTGCTATATTGTATGATGTTCGACCATGATATATGGTCCACCAAAACTGCATGTTCTTGCTGCCTCCACACTCACACACTGTTAACACAACAATAGAAAAGCGTTAAGCAAAACTTGAACACTGTTGCCAGCTAAAGGCAACACACACACTGTTAAATACACAAATAATCCCAAACATATGTACTAACTTTCCATTTGCATGTTTAAGAATTTCTTGCTTTGTTACCATTTTCGTTAGAAACAAATTCGCATGAATTTTGTGATAACCCTCGTATTATTTTCAGTTTAGTACCTATAGGAACAGAATTTGTTAATTGATACCAAATGGTTTGGTCAAATTCACTAAATACGGGTTTAGTATTTACAACCAAATTATTTTGTTCCAAGAACCAAATTTCGTTCATTTTAACCAAATATTTGGTATTCCCAACCAAATCCTACTTGTTTAGTCATTATTTGGTCAAAATTACCAAATGCATATTTGGTACTGGTAACCAAATAATAGGTTCCTGCAACCAAACAAATCTTCACCAAATGATTTCGTGCTGGTGACCAAGCGTTTGGTTGGCGCTATATTGACCAAACGATTTGGTAACAAGCACCTATTTTTTGGTCAATTTGACCAAACTTTCTTATCAGTGCAACAAATTCCATCCGCGGCAAAAGCATTTTTCCACGCCAACATCTATCCAATATATTCAGGCAAAATGTATGCTATCTAAGCTTAACAGCTACCCAGTCACAACTAGTGTTGTAAAATTTCCGGAAATTTTGAACCTGTTGGTAAAAAAAGTTTTTCCGGTTTTTTTCAGGAAAAATTGGGAAAATAACAAAATTTTTTGTATTAAGCTAGTTTTGCTAGTAATGGAACCGTTTTGCTTTTCTCTCCAACGCGTGAAAAATGTAAGTTGAGAAATTTTAATATTGTGAATACTTAAAAAAGGAGCATTCAAAAATAAAACTTTTGTAAATATTCTTGAAAATTAATAGTCATCACTCATTTCCTTTATGTGTGTTTTCATTCACATCCCAAATTCAGGCCCGCAACTTAGGGGAGGAGGAAGGGAAAATATATAAAAATGATTGAAAATAGTCGATAACAGTGTCGAATCCATAGTTTTCGGGGTTGCTAAGGTGAACAGTGACACTTTCGATGCCGTTTAAATCCAAATTTATCCCCACAAGTTGGAGAAGGGGGAAATATATAAAAATGATGCAAAATAATCGATATTAGTGTGAATCCACAGTTTTCAGGGCGCTCAGATGAACAGTGACATTTCCGATGCAGTTTAAATCCAAATTCAACGCTGAAACTTTTGGGAGGGGGAAGGGGGTGAGATATAAAAAATGATCGAAAATGACTGGTATTAGTGTCCAATCCATAGTTTTTGGGGTTGCTGAGATGAACAGTGCCACCCATCTCGATGTCTAACATCACCTCAGTCGTAGCAAATAGACGTAACACAGTACCCGTTTTGTCTAATCCATACCTTTGTTCTTTAACTGACTTACCTCCTGACTGGAAAACTTCAAAAATCCTTATGTTTCTCAAACTTCACAAAAATTTTCCTTCTTTTAGCTTATGCTGTCCTATTCAACTAACGGTAACATTTAGTAAAATACCGCAACACATCATTGTCAAACGTCTTCATTTATCTGGCACTTCACAAATAATTCCACTCGAGAAAAATGATTTCCAAATTTCTTTCAGCATTAATGACCAACTATTTTGCCTTTCTAAATCCATCTATAGTCACTTTAACACAAATAATGCATTCTGCTGGTCCCTTTTGATCTCGGAAAAGCGTTACACAAGGTCTGGCATCTGGATGTCATGTATAAACTCAGTCACCTTGACTATTGTTTATCTAGATTCATTTTTAAATTTCCCACTTGTGGACTGACTTAGATCTGTATGAACTCCAGTTTTTCATTTTCCATTTTCCTTCACTTTGGTGTTCCAAGGATTTCCTTCATTGCCCTTCTATATATTCTATTCGTTTCCGACTTTCCTGTTGCTTCACGTACTGCTAAATTCTTTCAGTATGCCCCTTGACACAACCATTTTTTGCGATGGGTTAAACCATTCATCAACTCAATCTGGCTCTTGAGGATGCAACCAACGAGTTTGTTGAGTAGTACTATTGAAGACTAAAATAAATCCAGATAAAACACAATTTATTGCATTTCTTCCTTCAAAACATTTTCCCTTATACACCACAGCCGAGCACTCCTGAACCTCACAGTGCAAGATGTGCAGTCCCTAGAAAAAGAACCCTGCAACATGAGCATGTAAGTTTATTGTGAAACTACTCGTAATAGCGCAGGGAATTAACACAACGTCTAAGTGGCACGAATCACGCCAGGAGAGACCTCGCACACTTATTTTGGAGCAAAACACTACGTAGTTTCACAGTAAACTTACACGC
This sequence comes from Thermobia domestica, assembly GCF_964235325.1. Classification (NCBI taxonomy): domain Eukaryota; kingdom Metazoa; phylum Arthropoda; class Insecta; order Zygentoma; family Lepismatidae; genus Thermobia; species Thermobia domestica. The sequence continues at coordinate 335,766,606 of NC_137455.1, read as the reverse complement.
TCATGTTGCCGGTTTTTTGCTGCGAACTGTACCATTACAACCTACTTGTAGTTCCAAATACCTTGGTCTAGGTTTCGATCACCATCTAACCTAGACAGCACATCTGAAACATATCAACAAGGAGGCGTACTCTTTCTTGTCCCAATCTGGTGAATAGTCTTGTGAAACCACCTAGGGATTTAATACAATTCTCAACATATACAAAATTTTTCTCCGCCCTGTCCTCACATACGGTTTTACAGCTTAGTTATGGGCTGCAAACTTTACAATGAGAAATTGTGAATCCTGGAACGTCATGCCTTACGCACAGCTTTATGTATCAAATACCTAGTTTCACTCAAGATCTCTATAATTGACTTACATTTCCACACATCTTGTATCATGTACAAATACTCCGTACAAAATATATTACGCAGTGACTTCAAACCAATCATCCACTTTCCCAGCAAACCTTTCAAGACCACGCCCGAAGTACCTACAATGCTGCTGTTCTCTTTACTCTGCTCTCACTACTATTCATTCAGTTTATATTGTTACACTCTACCTCAAGGCTACCCTATTATGAACTATACTGTGCAGATGCTCATCATCTTCTGGAATAGTCATCATATGAGCAGTAACCAATTCTGATGCAACAGGGCACCTTTGTCTTGATTAGTGCCTAGCGCCGCCTATAGGGGAAAAGAGAACCTGCACTTGCTGCACCAACAGTTTGTAAATTTTGCTGATTTAGCACAAGTATGGCACGTTAGACACCTGAATTGTAATTAATAAGGTACAAAAGCAAGTTTTGAACTGAAATTAGGAAAGAAAATCCATTGAATTAAACAGTTTGAAAGTGAGGAGTTGAACAAGGTTTTCCTAAGCGGTATAACTTATCTCATATTATTTGCTGATTAGTAAATCTTGGGCAGTGTTGTAAACTGAAACATTAGTTTGGTTGGAAGATTCTTCAAAATCAAAGCAAAGCGAGATATAACGTTTTGGAGATTTGAATAGTGCCGTTCAAATTACTTTTACTAGACAAAAGTGGAATTTAGAGAGAATGAAAAAGGCAATGAACATGATTCGTGTCTAGTTTTATTTTAATCTCTCCTTCCACAGAGCGAAACGGCTATATTTCCGAGCATTCCACAATATTTTACTACATATCTAAATTATTAATACATTTGGGAGAATGAAAGCGTCTTGGTGAATAAATAGTATTTTTTTCAATTCAATGATCTCAAATTATAATATTGACAGAATTCTTCGAACAAGCTTTGATACAATGAACAACACTCACTATTGCACATAGAGTCACATCAAATAAATATGAATACAAAAATACAGTTTAACTTATACTTTATTAGATACTTATACTTTATTTAGAATTGTTCTTTGTTTGGTGTTTACAAAAATAATTTCCCAAAATATTTAGACTTGATTTTTCTTCCTATTTTGATTCTGGTACAGATACATGCGTCGTGAACCAGAAAAAAAGGGTAAGTCGAATTTTAGAATAATTGTAAATAATATGACCACTATTATTATAAGTCGTAAAATAGCACTTATAGCATACGAATAGTAAATGAAATGAAATGAAATTTTGAGTTTTACGTCCCACGGTTATGCCGGTTAAGCTAAAGGAGACGGTGATAATGAGTAATGATTGAAATGGTGGAATGAAGAAAGTGGGAGGAAACGGGAGAACCCCGAGAAAACCCACCACAAAGTTCACTTGGCGGGAGCAGGGTTTGAACCCGAGACCCCTAGACCCCTCGAATAGTACACGAGCTTTTTTATTTATGTATGGGCCAATATTAAAGTATTGATGTATGTTATATTACAGAGAACACATGGAAGTTTATTCCACGATTTTTGACTTGATATGGATTTTAACATTGCGTGTGCAGAAAATAACGTTGTAATACTTGATAAACTTTGAGCACAAACTCCCATAGCGCCAAAAGCAAGCATTTCTATACCTACGTTGGTATATATCTTTTCTTATCTTGATATCGGGAATCACCTCCCAAACGCTGTATTTGTTGTATATATACACGTCATTCACATGCAGAGGTGGATTATGTTTGGTTTAGAAAGTCATGATGAACAGATGGTGTTGGCGTGTGAAAGACGCTTATAGAGGTATAGATGTAAATGTAGATGTATAGATTGACAGATAGGCCGGTTTAAAAACAAGATCTATATAAGTCAGTGGTTGGGTGGGTGTTTAATTTTACAGACACGGAGTCCTGCAGAACAGACAGGATGACTGTGTGAAGGATACATATTGAACTGTCACATTAAAAGTTCATCTTCTTATTCAATAAGATAAAATAGGTAAGAAAATTTTTATTTGTAACAACTTACCATAGCGTATCTTTAAACAATGTAAGGTTGTAAAATACACAGGTATTTGTATTTTGGTACTCTATAGTTAGGTGAAAAAGTACCGGATAATGGATTAATTTCTGCCATTCACAAAACTGGTTTATCACACTATTTTTGACATTAAAATACGACGTATGAGATACTGTAATGGGGAAGTATCCAATCTGAAGAAGTTCTCTAAATAGACTACAATGTTCATTCATTGTAATTTAATTTTCATCTTTAAGCACTTAAGCGTAGATCGGTGTTAGGATAGACAAGAATTGGAAAAGAGATCGATCAGAGCTTATTCTAAATACATGATTCCGGTATTTTACTGATGTGGATCTTTGAAATTAGTAGCTCGTTACCCCCTAAAGCAGAGGAGTAGGATACGCACACTGCGCGGCCAGACCAAAGTTCTTGAAGAATACTAATGATAAACTGGCAGACTTGCTAGCGAGTAAACGTTTTCCAGACTAAGCAGATACGGCGGACGAGCAATATCAGGTACAGTCTGGCAGAGTCTAATCAAATCCGCAAGGCCCAGGCATGCTCGAGGGATCTTGTTTATTCCGACCCTGCCTATCTGTGTCATACAATGGCAACAGCCATTCGCGTCAGGTTTCGCGTAGATATCAAGATACTCCCGTATTTCGTCACGGATGCAATGGTTCGTGCTAAGTCACCATTTCAGATTGATACAGTCTTTTATTCCCGAGAGATTTCTCCTTTGCGCTGGGATCGGAAGCCTTTACTCAGCTTTCCAAGTCATCGTTTGTAACTCTCATGACAGACAACCGACATTCACCTCTATTAGGATCGTTCCAGCAATACTAAACTTTCTCTAACTAATTACGCTAGATATACATCGTTTATTATCAGATTCAATGAATAATTTAGATCTGTGAGAAGAGACATGCTCATTTGAGAGTTACAATAACCTCAGTCAGTGTCGTTCAAACAATATAGGACTGTCTACTTTTTACGTGTTTAGATACCATTTACGCAGTTAAGTTGCCTTTCAATACCAATACTAAGTGTAGATGGCCATTTCGGAGAACCGCCACACTCTCCATCGGTAGTACAGTTTAAGCATTGTGAAATTTCTTCTGTTTACAGATGAGATACGCTGTACATCACCAGAACCAAGACTGATGTACACTGTCTACCTTTAAAGATAATGGCAATATGAAAACTGTGACTCCCCTACAGGGTCGTGGATCTTGCACCCAGTAAGAAGTAACTAAAATCAGAGACGAAGAATTGGCTTCACTGCCTTCCTTAGTCTTGAGGCAATATACGAATATAATACAAACATTCCATCAAGGACACAAGAGCACACACTGACACAAGAACACAAGGGCACAAGAGGACACAAGCACTCTTTGAGAGTTAAGTTACATCATCCTTCCGATAGGGTGTGAGTCAGCCCCCTCGGCACATCGTTACCCCTACTTTCATACGTTTCGGTAGCATGTAACCTTACCTCCCAACCGCAAGAGCACGACCCAATTTCCCGTAAGCAAAGCTTTATCACCGCCCGTAGGAAAGACAGTTTTCACAACCTACGTCAATGAGGGCGTGACGATGTGGCACTTACACTCGCAGATCAGTGGCACATGTTAGGCGCCCATTTCGGAGGATAGCCGAAGCCTCACCTACGCCGGTGATAGTTAACCGAGTAAGTCGATTACTGTATAAAGGGCAGCAATTTTGGTACGTCCGGCCATATGAGACTATGAGTTTCCTTGCATTTTTCCCCGTTTTGTCTCCCGATACTGAGACCTAGAATGGTATGAGGACGCAGCTATGACAATTAGGGTTCCCTTCCTTTTCCCAGAACGAGATCGGAACCAGCCATTGATTATGATCAGAGTGAGAGTATCAGCTGGACTATTATTTTTATTAAGGTAAGTTGCTGTTGAAGGGCTGCAATATTGGTACCAAACTGCGCGACTTCCTTCTCTAATTACTGAAACATATATGATAAATCGATAGATGAAGAACAAATATAAATGTAAAACCGGAATATTGATTAAGATGTCTCAGGATGGAATGCGTTGTTCTCTTTCCATTCGTCATATAAGAAAATATATTATTATTAAGAGAGCGTTTTGATATATAATAAAAAAACATTTATGTTGTCTCCAAATGGAACTTTAATTAAGCGAACTGGAAATTTAATTTCAGTTAGTGGTAGAATCACAATAATGCTTCTAACTTTCACTAGATTTCGAACTTCAATACTGCAGCGAGGAAATCACAGTTGCCGCTTCCTGCTTCCATCTCAGTAGGTGCAGTACTATACGGAGTGTCACTCAGAGGGGGCTCATCTAATCCATATCATCGGCTTTCCAAGCCAATGTTACCAAAGCTGACCATCCCACATCATCGTGATGTTCTAGGTAATTCTTGGAAACTACCGCTCGACTAGCTTAGTCCAGGCTCACTTTCACCTGTGCTTCGGTTAGCTAATCGACTGTTTAACACTAAGATGCTCTCAGTGATCACACTAGCCCAAAACTTCCTCAACAGCTGAGCCGCAGCTGTTATTCCGCATAGTAGTTTTTATTCAGACTCAGTTTCCTGTTTTTCTCACAGATCCGCAACCCATGCGTCATTCCCGGAACTGTTTTCGTTATCTGATGCATTATGGAAATACAACTTTCTGTCTTCTGGACTTCCGCCGAAAGGAACGCCTACGACCTTGTGTTTTTACTTCGTTCTTTTTTTTAAAAAAAAAACTTAATTAATTAGAAATTAACCAATTGACGTAAAGTTCATACGTGATCCCATCAGACGACAAGCTCATTCAATAAAAGCGCCTTTCCTTTTTGCCTATCCTTCCGCTACTCTGTGTGCTTTCTTCCGTTTTCTCCCTTCTTGTAAGGTCCTACTGACAATCAGATTTTCCCTTCAGTTCAGAAGTTCAGTTCAGATGTCTCTATTTGCGCTATCGAGTAATATGGGGGCAATTTTAGTCACAATAACCAAATAATAATAAGGATAATAATTTTAAAAACATATTAACAGCACTAATTAAAATATCTAAACGCAATGAGAAAAAAAGTTTTCACAGTTACGTAATGCCGTGATACAATCTATCTCCTGAGTTAAATGTTCTAATGACCGTTAGAGACAAGCATTACAATAGTCTTGGTGTTTGTAGTATGTTTATTAGGGTAGAGTGAAATGGGGGGGTCGACTATCAAAAGTTCTCCAACAAAATAGCACTAGGTGCCAAAAGTTGTGTATTGACTAGTATAATATTCGTGATTCTTTTCATAATTTTTAACTTCATCTTCATTCCCCGCAAAGGCCTTAACATTTTGCAATTTTCTTTATCAAAATTTGATATTTATGAAAATATTTTTAAAAAATTAAAGCTGTCCAATGAAATAAGACGTCAAAAGTTGCATAGTGACTAGATTAACTACACTGTTCATGATTTTTAAAATAATTTGCATCTTCATTCCTCGCAAGGGCCTGAAATTTTGCAGTTTTTACGGTAAATTTCGAAATTTCACTTAAAATATAAAAGTTTTGAAATCCGCCAAATCACTTCACACTAGTTTAAGAAAGATTTGTGTTTACTACCATAACACTCGTGGTATTAAAATAATTTTCGTGCTTTATCTTATTGCCTGCAGCAACCTTAAAATTCTGGAATGTATACGGTAAATCTCAAAATTCATTGAAGACACTGACAATTTTCAAGCACTGTCCGACAATATCTTCTAGACGTCAAGCCTTGTGCGTGACTAGTATAATTTCGATGATTTTAAAAATATTTTTTGTTTGTTTTCGTTCCTGCAACAAGTTTTGAAATGAGGTTTCACACAAATATTTAAAAACACATTGAGCATTTAATATTAAGATACATTATATAACTTTTAACAATTTTGCATTGAATTTATTTTTGGTATGTAGCTCTTTGCTGGTTCCCAGAACTCACCACGAGGAGGTAGCTGCATGTAGAGTTCCGCCCATCCGCCCTACCTTTAGAAATTATCTCTTTACCTCTTTGGTTTATATTCAGAATTTGTTTTTAATGTTGGCATAATTGACCTATCCAAAAGTATTACTGTGAAAAATCCATCTCGAGCTAAAACATCCTTCACACGAAGGTTACACACTTCAGACGAAGCTTCGGTAACAATTTTAACGCTTTCTCGATTGCTTGGGTATGACATGGTAAATGGAAAACAGACAGGAGGACAGATGAACCTTCCGTTATATATTTCTGTAGATCCCCCTCGAACAAATGGCACGTGAGGGGTGGCTGGGTTACCTCGCGTTCTTTCCAGTTGGTTAGGTAAGTGTAATCCTGAGCACTAAAGTGTACTGCTGGAATACTAAACTTACGTACATGAGGTGTTTGGTTTGAGATTCTCGACCTTGTGTCAAGGATTCTACGCATAGTTAGTTTTCGAATATGCTTTCGATCACCGGCGAGCATAGATACCAGTAAATTCTCCGGATGCTCGAAGAAACCATTAAGATGAATTTCCTGGCTCCAATGAGCTTCAGTTCATTGTTTAAGTACCGTGAAAAAACTGTAGTACGATATAAGTTCACAGGAGCATCCTTGATAGCAGGATTACATTTAACGTAAAACCACATCGGAGCAAATACTTTCATGACGAACGAAATTAGCTACTTCAAATACAAAGATGGGTTAGTAGTGCTTATGTACACTCTAAGCACTCTGTTTGTAGCAGCGCTGTTTCTTAAATTTTTTCTAGGAGGGGAAGCATTAATACGCGTATTTGGGTCCCTAGAAAAGTTGTTTTTCTAATTCTTGGGCCCCCTCTTTCCATCTTTCTCTTACACTTTATGGCCTCCCCGGAGCCTGTATGCCCTCCGGCACGGCAAAGTCTGCAGGGGCGTTTGTTACGCCTCTGGACCCGTTCCATACATAACACTAAGAGCACAATATTGACAAATTTCAAATCCATATGAATAAATATTATTTCTAGGGCCCCTAACAGATATTTTTACTGAAATGGACTCACGACGCATTTTTGTTTTATGTATCTTTTGTGTGATGTTTTGTTTATGAAGATCTAATGTAGTGAACCTGTTTGATACTTCATTTATAATTTCACGTTCGTATCTTCTGGAGTAAAAAAATTGTCGTAAAATGGGCCCCCCTAGAACGGCTATGAGCTTCAGTGGGGGTAGTTGCCCCCTGCCCCCACAAGCTACGACCCTGTTTGGCAGTAGTTATCCATCTGGCATAGAATAATTTTCCCGAACTTCTTGACACAAAGTTCGGTGAAAACTCAGCAGCAGAGATTGCTTTGCAAATATCCCACATAAGGCTAAGGTTTGGTCTGTCTTAAGGTTTGTACTTTGATTTCTGACGTCTCTTTCCTTCAATCGCTTGAAAACTAACGATTGGTAAATTCTCACAATCACTGGTTCATATCTGTCTTCAACATTGGGAAGGGGGACGAGTAATACCCTCCTTTCCTTTAGCTATGTTCAAACTATTTATGAAGTTAAATAACGATGCTCTGGACGATCAGGGGAGTAAAGTTGCCTTCAACATTGGAAGACGGGCATATTTGAGGATTATTCTGGGGAACATCAATTTCGTGTCACTGTTCTTTCTGGCAATCGGACACTAATTATCACATTTCTCCCCAAAATACACATCTCAAATCATATTATTAGAGGGGACAGTCCCCCACAATTGGTTAAACGTTTTTCTGTAGTTCTCTTGAATTTTTGAGGACCAATTGTTGTACCACCTAAATGCTCTTGAATATGCCATAAAAATTGCAAAATTTCAGGCCCTTGCGGAGGATGAAGATGCAAATAATTTTAAAAATCATGAATGGTATAGCCAATCTACTCATAATGCAACTTTTGTTACCTAGTTCGATTTTATTGGGAAACTTTAAAAAAGTTTCAGTATTTTCACGAAAATTCAAATTTTCATCAAACTTGCAAACATTTAAGGCTCTTGCGGGTAATGAAGATAAAGTTCAAAAATTATGAAAAAATTCACGAATGTTATACTAGTCACTACACAGCTTTTGGCACCTAGTGCTATTTGATTGCACAACTTTAATTTTTTTCGCTACACCCTAATGTATATAGTCTAATATTACAAGTCTAAGTCACTTTACAAAGCATATTGATAGTTTATATTTAATGTATTACAAAAACAAAAAATATAAATTATTTACTACAATATATTTAGAACAATAAAGTTGTAACCGTACAAGCAAGCCCATAATTGAAATTGCATTACATGGGTCTTATTTTGCCAGTAACTTCGAAAGCACTTGGTGCAACTGAGTTTTTGTGTAAATATAATATAATTCTCTACCAAAGTAAGCATCCCAATCGATGAGCTTCTCAATATTAAAGGAAAATAAAATATGCTAAATGTTTACGAACTTGATTGTACACTCCGCATCAAAATTTGCGACAGCTAAACGCCGTGCAGATAGGCCACCCAATATACACCTTCTTATCCCATAATCGTGCCAGTGATGCTCTCTCCTCCTTTCTTCTCTCCCATACTAAAATCAGCTAACAACATGAACGCAATTCTAATTTCAAACTACACACGTATTAGTATCGACAAAACGAAATAACAAAACAGAGACGAAACAAGATTCATAAGTTGGTTTAGCGAGAAACTGAAACACACACAATGAAAAATTGAAACCAATAGATGTCTATTACACAGAGGTTCAAAAATGAGGCAGACAGAGAGAAGGCGAAAGAAGAACAAAATAAAAAAAGAGAACAGATAAAAATGTGGAATTTTAAGCCTAGTAAGAAAAGAATCTAACATTATAAAGTTCCGTTACCAGAAATCCAACAGTAATATGGAAATAACGTTTGTTTTTATATATTTTTAGGACTATTCGAATATATAGAGAATGCTTGAAACATATATTAAGTCTCTTTTTAAAAGGGTACCATACTTAATTACCAGTAGAACTGTAGATCTCACAGACAGATCTAAGATAATGTCAAAAGTTTAACACACATACTTTGTTTCCGCGTGGTTCGGTTGTAAGTTCAGTAGTGTTCATTAGACGCACTGATGCAAACTATATTCAAATAAACCCAGTAAGTAGCGTAGGTCATACATTCCATTCCAGACTACTAATGCAAAGTGAACAAAAAAGAAGAAACGAAAAGAGAAAGAAAGAAAGAAAGAAAGAAAGAAAGAAAGAAAGAAAGAAAAAAAGAAAAAAATGAATGAGTGCTATTTTACTGCTAAATTTTTTATAAGAAATATCCTATATTAAAAGTCTAAACCGCATCATAATGAAAAGTTACAAATGTTCAAATGGAAAATTGGTTGTTCCTTATAGATGTAGCAGACCTTGCATATTTTAAATTTTAACGAGAATAAGTCACATTGAATTATAGGATGGATCAAATTTATTTCGAACTAGTATAAATAAAATTTTGTTTTCAAGTAACCAAAGATGTTGCCATTTTCTAGTCTTTTCCGAAGATTTATTTGTTCCGAACATCCATCATCACTTTCGTCTCTTGCGAATATAACGTTGTAATTTGCACAGATAGAATGAACACGTTAGAGCTCAAACGGATCATAGTGTCAGTCGGATGATGTTGGTTAACTTATGGTTCATCACTGGGTCGAGGATTCAAACCTCTAGTGACCCAGTAATTCGACTGAGACTCGGTAACCCAGATGATAAAAAAGATATTTTGCTTATTCCGTTGCATTTAAACAGTACTTCTTTCAGAGATTACCAGGACCGGAGATGTAATCCCCAGAGCACGAAAAGCTCGGCGCTGAAGTTGCCAGTTAATTACGTTTTCCAGACCAGACGTCTCTTGCTCCGTTTTAACTTCGGAACACGCACACGCACATGAAGTGCGTGTGTACGTGAGAGAAAGGAGAGAGAAGTGAAAGATGCAACACAGGATAGGGAAACGTCAAGAAAGAAAGACGAATATAAATATGAAACATACTTATCATTGCAGTGTATGATGAACGCATACACTGATTATTCGAATTCTTGCCAGTGATGCTTTGTAAGTTCTCACACAGAAGATAAATCTATGTTTTCAGCCATTATTTTATGCGAGAAAATTATTCTATCTGACGGGAAATTGAACCCAGATTTTCCGCTTGGAAATTTGGTACTTTACCAGTACACTACCGATTGCTTTACACAAACTTTGTTCAACAAGTGCTGTAATATTACTTTCTGAGAACGATAACACGAAAAGTGTTTACTGCAGATCAATGAAATGTTTCGAAGGTCCTGTTAAATCCCTTGCCCTTTCCCGACCAACTTTCGTAAATCGTCTCTATCATGATAAAGGTGCTTGCTTCTACATTCTTAAGCATTGCACGTCTAATACGGGAAATCGATTCTTCAGTATCACTTTGTAAAAAATTCAACTTTGGTGTGAACAGGATTCCAACCTATGCTGGACAGCTGTATTAGTCGTAACTTCATTACGTTCCGCTAAACTATCAGTTTTATTGTTCCTGAACATCAAATACAGAACTTGTACTCAACTATTCTTGATACAACAGAAGATTATTTAAACACCGTGAAAGTGAGTACTCACCCTAACTAACATAAGAAACCGAAAGTAAGAACAATAATAAAAATAAAATAAAGAATAATAACAGTAACTAAAAAAGGGAAAACTATATTGCAAAACAACTTCTAAAAACCGGCTGAAATAGTGCCGATCGCGTTCTGGAGGATAGAGCTTTCGACATGTTCGTCTCAAAATATCAAAATAAGTGCACGCATCCTGCAAAGCGTGCCAAATAGGAGGGGCTCCATCACATTGGGTATAGCAACGAGCCAGCGTGTCCTCTTACTTGCATTTATCACACGAACGCATCAGGAACGCGTTGAACAAGCGCGCGCGTGTAGAGATAAGCTGCTGTACATCCTGAAACCAGATATCTTGCATGTACGAAGGTATTACGGAGTTCGCGATATTTACCCACACTTGCTGCCAACAGGCGTGTGGAAAAAGATGTACGACGCGCAGCTTCGTATGAGGATAAGTTAACATTGCAAGGGCACAATATAGTGAACGTGCATTGTGTGTCTGCGGGTTGAGGATCACCCCGGAATACGTCCAATAGCGGATGAAAGTCCGGACATTAGCCGGACACTCGGCTGTGAAGTGAATGAAGGTGGGATTCATAGGATGTTCATAATCCTGCCAGAAACAACTAAACCACTGATTAGTGAAAGAACCAGCTGAAGAGAGCGTGGAGTAGGAATCTGACATGAACAATGTTTGTCATTTTAAGCGAATGTTGACTAATCCTAACCCGCTCAGAGAACGTGGCAGATACAGTGCAGTACGCGAAAGACGGAAATAAAATCCGCGGCAGATATGCCAGAGAGATTCTAATCGTTTGGCGTGTATCTCTGGTAAGGGAAAAGGTCGCGCCTGGTACCACAGTTTCAGTGCAACAACAATATTGATAAATTGGGTACAGTGTAGTAAGTGAAGTCAACGAAAACGCTGGAAATAAAACGAACGGCGTACTTGTGTTAATAGTGGTGCCCAAATCTCATCATAGTGGGGAGTAGGTTGGGACGTAAAGGGAATGCCTAAGATTGTCAAGGAAGTGACATGCGGTAAATTTGGGGAACCAGGAGTGTTCGCAGGTAACTGAAAATCATTAAATTGTAACACATGAGTTTTAGGTCATTGTAATGAAGGCCAGCGCAACGTAAATAGCGCTGCAGAACAGGAAAAACGCCCTGAAGGTACACAGAATCCACTCCGGGAATGGTTAAATCATCAGCTAAACCGAAAATATTTTGGCTGCGAAAAAGTGAGGGTCCCGAGGGGGATAGTTTGCCAAACGGTAAAAAAGCGGGTCTAAAACTAATGCAAATCATTAAGTGCTGAAACAACACCCTTGACGTAAACCACGCCGTAACGAAATGATTGAGTATAAATCTCCATTAATTTGAATAGGGAAATTCGCCGTAGCATACAGATATAATATTAATTGACAGAAAGCTGAAGGAAAGCCCCAGGCTTCAGGCGTTAAGCGGAGAAAGTTGTGATCTACGCTATCATAAGCTTTAGCCAAATTAACTGCTAGGGTTCCTGCTGGAACCTGACAAGAGTGAAAATATGCAAAAAGATAACGGAGAGAGCGAAGAGTGTATTGAATGTTATGAGTCTTCTATAGCACCGTCTGGAACGGACTAATTAATCGTTGAATGATAGGACGAACTTTAGCTGTTACAACCGTCGTAAATAATTTCAGGTCTACTGGTTATAAGGAAATAGACCGGTAATGGGAAACCTCACGTGCGGTAGGCGATGTCGAGATAAGCACCACTATAGCCGTATTGTGATAAAAAATTTCACCCGAGAGCCACGAGTTAAAGGGCGAAACAAGAGTCATTCTGAGAAAAGGCCAATAACGCCTATAAATGGAAAAATTCAAACCGTCGCACAGTGGGGCGAAAACGCAAAAAGCTGACGAAAATATGATAACTATATTCAGATTGAATGAAATTTAGTATTAAGGGGTTATTGAGGTTGCTGATTACGATTCCGCAACTAACGTTGAAAAAAACAAAATGTCGGATCCAAAATGGCCGAATAAAATTTGCAAAAGTCGAAAAAGTCGTAGAAATGTTCTCAAAAATTGCGACAAAGGGGTTATTGAGGTTGCTGATTACGATTCTGCAACTAAAGTTGAAAAAACAAAATGGCGGATCCAAAATGGCGGAATAACAAGAATGTCAACATACTTCGTAATTTTCGCAATATATCTTTAACAACATTCACTTTTTTCACATATTTTGATGAACAATTACTTGTTACTTACGTTCTTATTTATTAGAAATGTATTATTACTTAAATGACACAAATTATTGGTATTTGATTCGGTTATGATAACTGCAACGGCTTGTCACTGTAACATTAATGAGCAATAATTAACATCAACATGCTTCGTAATTGGCACGTTTTGGCAGCTAAGTTTTTGTCTATAGCATTAATTAATTGTCAGACTGCCATTCTACAAAATATGAACGTGGTGCACGAGGGTGAACGTGGTGCAAGTTTTCAACGCTTTAAGTTAATAAAATACATAAACAATGTGAAAATTTTGCCTGACTTGCGATTCAAATTATAAATTATTACATAATTATTATTAATTTTTCACTTCATACACTTATTCTACTTAGCAGTACGATATAGGAAAACTTTACAGATTTAAAAATTATGAACGCGTTCGAAAGTTACAGCCGTTTAAACGGACGCGTCACAATTCTTATATTGTTCTCTGCGTATTTGACCTGCTGAAGGGTCTACTTAAGAGTGACTCACGTAGTCGAAATAAAGTAAAAACCCTATTGTATTTATGGATTTGGGCCCTTCTAACATCACTCTAGCCAACTACATAAAAAATCCTATACTACTAACTTTCGTTTTTCTTTTTTGGCCAGCTTTTTGCGTTTTCGCCCCACTGTGCGTCGGTCCCTGGTCAACTGCGGCGCTTGGCACGCCAGAGAACAGAAGAGATCTCTTCCTCTGTGATTGGATGCATCAAATCGTGACCACCACTCTCCGGCAGAGTGTGGGGGATTGCTGACAAAAATTCGGGTACTGAAGTGTAATCCATAGTCTGCGCACTCGCAAACGCGGTATAGTACCGAGTAAATTCTTGTAAAATTTTGGACGAATCTGTCGTTATATCGCCATCCGCCAAAACAAGAGACTCGATGAAAGTGGCGCGCCTTTGACGCAACAAGAGATCTACATGATACAAAGAGGATGTTTCCTCCGGAAAACAATGATAGAAGTCCTCTGAAAAATATGTTTGAAGCGAGGCGTGAGTATCTATCTTTCGTATCCGACGTTTGAGATCATTTATACTGGCCTGATTGACAAGAGACGGTGGTGACGCCCAAAGTTCACACACTATCATGCCACCTGAAACTAGAAGCTAAATATTACTTATTTAGCGTTGATCTTTGGAACAATCAAGCTTTTTCCTGTAAAGTTATTTGCACTTAAGCGCACAACGAAATTCATTTATTCGACGACCTAGGGAGAAATTAGTGCTTACTAATAAAGGAAACCATATTCAGCCCAGAAAAAAGTACAGAAATAAAAACATATTATGCAGTAGTTTCGCCGTGCAAATTCAAAAGTACGCGAATAATAATAATAATAATAATAATAATAATAATAATAATAATAATAATAATAATAATAATAATAATAATAATAATAATAATAATAATAATAATATTAATAATAATAATAATAACCTGTATTATAAGATTGAAAGTGACTGTGACTTATAGTCTCTTGAACTGCCCGACTGTTCTCGATCAAATATTCAACATTGCTAATGTTCGGACCTGGGAGTTTTTTTATCTATTCGTTTTAATGGTGTTATTTATGGGAGGGGGATGATGGAAAAATATAAAAAGATGAAGAAAACTTAATAAGTCTTTAATGAAAGGGCCAATCTGGATGAAATTTTCAACATAGATTGCGTTTGTGTGTGGAATGCCTTAAATCATTTCACTTTGATGGTGGAATATAGAGAAGGGGAAGGACGAGAGGATATACAAAACTCAATGTAAATAAAAATAGAAGTGACTATGTTAATGAGTTTATAAGTCTTGAACTACCGGACAGATCTGCATCAAACTTTCAACATGGATGAAGTTCGAGCCTGGAATGGTTTTCATCATATCACTTTGACGGTAAAACTTAGGGATTTGGGAGGGGAGGTGAAAGATATATAAAAATAAAATAAATAAAAATAAATAAACTCTTGAACCACGCTTTCTATCTCGATAAAATTTTTAACATAGATTAGGTTCGGGCCTGATATGGTTTGTATTATTTCACTTTGGCGCTAGAACTTACAAGAAGAAGGCAAACTTTGGTAAGTGAACTTCGATGCCATTTTTTGCGACGTGGTAGTGCACATTTAAAGAGTTAAAATTACAAACTGGGAGAGCGCAATGGGCAAAAATAAGGGAGGAAAACCGTCTTCAAAAGTATTCTACTCGCCAGATATACTGTTCGACTCGCAAATTTGTAAAGTGACGGCGTGGCGTAGTGAGTAGAGTGTGCAACTCCTATGTTAAGGGTCCCGGGTTCGCTTCCCGTTCTAGTCAATCCTTGTTTTGCTTAAACAAATAAAGTAAACATTTGTAACTACAAAAAATATTAATTTACCATATGTTTATAATGAATAAAACAATAGAAATTTAAAAATCACTTGTAAAATATTTCAGAGTTCCATGTTAACTACCAAGAAAATTTAATCTATTCCGTAAATATACTGATATCACGAGTTGTATTATGGTTACGACAGTCAACGGCGCCGATTTCACTGTAAATTTGGGGGAGGCATTCATACAAAATACATACAACAATGCATGTGACAATAAAAAATACATATGAAAATACATATTGATAAAAATACATGGGCCCACATGAGCTTAAGGGAACGGGTCCCTGGTCCCCCATGATCGGCGCCCTTGACGATAGTCGTTGTGTAATAAATGTTCTTGACGCTTTATGTCTTGACGATTTACAAAGAAGTTAAGGGGGGAAATCCGCTTTGCTAATACTGGATGTTGCTATAACCAAAGCAGATTTCCCCCTCATCGCCCTTGTAATTCTCACACTGTCAACAGATGTAGATACGAAGCGTCAAGAACATTTTTAGACAACGACTGCAGTAACAATAATATTTGCGGAAGAGATAAAATTTTGTTCCTAGTTAACATGGAACATCAAAAGAATTTACAAGTGATTGAAAATTTCTAGTGTTTTATTCAGTATAAACATATGGTGAATTAATATTTTACTTATAGTTGTTACAAATGAATACTTTATTTTTTGAAGCATAAGACAAGATATAAAGTTTGACTCGAACGAGAATTTAACCCGGGACTCCTTGCATTTGAGTTGCTGATTCTTCTCACTCTGCCACGCCGTCGTTTGATACGTTTGCACGTCGTACGATATATGTGTCGAGTAGAAAACTTTAGGACGGTTTTTCTCCGTCATTTTTGCCCATTGCGCTCTCCCAGTTTGTAATGTAACTCTTTAAATGTGCACTACCATCTCGCAAAAAATGGCCTCGAAGTTCACTTACCAACCTGTGCCTTCTGATTGTTAGAGGAGGGGAATGGGAAAGGGAGATATACATAAACATAAATAAAATTTAATAAGTCTTGAACCACCGTACCAATCTCGATAAAATATACTGAAGTTCGAACCCAAAATGGTTTTCCTCATATCATTTTGATGGTGTAACAAAAAGAAGGGGGAAAGATGACCGATATTAGTATCGAATCTATAATTTTTGGAGTTCCTGAGATGAACAGTGACACATCTGATGCCGTTTAAATCCAAATTCAGCCCGCAACATAGAGGAGAGGGAGGCATATAAAAATGATGAAAACAATCATAGCATTGTCGAAATTCATAGTTTTCCGGGTGGCTAAGATGAACAATGACACTGAAGATGCCGTGCTCCGCAACATGGGAAGGGAAGGGGATATATAAAACTCATCGAAATTGATCGATATCAAAGAGCGCTTTAGTAATAATAAAAAGTGACTGAATAGCGAAACATATTACTATTTTTTCTCAGTTTAAGACAGCGAAGCAGGTAATAGATTCTAATTATAATAATAATAATAATAATAATAATAATAATAATAATAATTATTATTATTATTATTATTATTATTATTATTATTCGCGTACTTTTGAACTTGCAAGGCAAAATTAATCCATAATATGTTTTTATTTCTGTAATTTTTCCTGGATTGTATGTGGTTTCCTTTATTAGTGGGCATTAATTTCTCTCTAGGTTGTTGAATAAATGGATTTCGTTCTGCACTTAGTTGCAAATAACCTTACAGGAAAAGCTTGATCGTTCCAAAGATCAAGGCTAAAGTAAGTAATATTTAGCTTCTAGTTTCAGGTGGCATGATAGTGTGTGAACTTTGAGCGGCACCACCGTCCCTTGTCACTCAGGCCAGTATAAATGATCTCAAACGTCGGATACGAAAGATAGATACTCACGCCTCGCTTCAAACATATTTTTCAGAGGACTTCTATCATTGTTTTCCGGAGGAAACATCCTCTTTGTATCATGTAGATCTCTTGTTGCGTCAAAGACGCGCCACTTTCATCGAGTCTCTTGTTTTGGCGGATGGCGATATAACGACAGATTCGTTCAAAATTTTACAAGAATTTACTGAGTAATATACCAGAGTGAGGTTAAGCTGAGTACTCACTTTCAAGGTGTTTAAATAATCTTCTGTTGTATCAAGAATAGTTGAGTACAAGTTCAGTAACAATAAAACTGATAGTGTAGCGGTAACGTAATGGAGTTACGATCAATAAAGCTATCCAGCATAGGATCAATTCCTGTTCACGCCAAAGTTGCATTTTCTATAAAGGGATAGTGAAGAATCGATTTCTCATATTCGACATGCAATGGTTAAAAATGTGGAATCAAACACCTTTATCATGATAGAGACGATTTAGGAATGTCGGTTAGGAGAGGGCAGGGACTAACCAGGATATTCGAAACATTTCATTGATCTGCAGTAAACACTTTTCGTGTTATCGTTCTCAGAAATTAATATTACAGCACTTGTTGAACAAAGTTTGTGTAAAGCAATCGGCGGTGTAGTGGTAAAGTACCAGATTTCAAAGTGGAGATTCCCCGTCAGGTAGAATAAATTTTTCGCAGAAAATAATGGCTGCAAACAGAGATTTATCTACTGTTGGAGAACTTACAAAGCATCACTGGCGAGAATTCGAATAAACAGTGTATGCGTTCATCATACACTGTAATGATAAGTATGTTTCATATTTATATTCGTCTCTCTTTATTAACGTTTCCCTATCCTGTCGCTGCATCTTTCACTTCTCTCCCCTCTCTCTCACGTACACACACACTTCATGTGCGTGTGCGTGTTCCGAAGTTAAAACGGAGCAAGAGACCAATAGGCCTGGTCTGGAGAATGTAATTAACTGGCTACTTCAGCGTTGAATTTTTCGTGCTCTGGGGATAACGTTTCCGGTCCTGGGTATCTTTGAACGAAATACTGTTTAAACGCAACGGAATAAGCAAAATATCTTTTCTACCATCTGGGTTACAGAGTCTCGGTAAAATTATTTGGTCACTAGAGGTTTAAATCCTCTACCTAGGGGAGGTCCATAAGCTAACCAATATCATCCGACTGACACTATGATCCGTTTGAGCTCTAGCGTGTTCATTCTATCTGTGCAAATTACAACGTTATATTCGCAAGAGATGAAAGTGATGCTGGATGCTTTTAACAGATAAATCTTCGGAAAAGACTAGAAAATGGCAACATCTTTGGTTATTTGAAAACAAAATTTTATTTATACTAGTTCGACACAAATTTGTTTCCATCCTATAATTCAATGTGATTTATTCACGTTGAAATTTGAAACATGCAAGGTCTGCTACAGCTATAAGAAACATCCGGTTTTCCATTTGAACATTTGTAACTTTTCATTATGATACAGTTTGGACTTTTAATATAGGATATTTCTGATAAACAAATTTAGCAGTAAGATAGCACTCATTCAATTTTATCTTTATTTCTTTTGGTTTTTTTCTTTTCCTTTTTTTGTTCACTTTCCAATAGTAGTCTGGAATGGAAGATGACATACGCCACCTACTGGGTTTATTAGAATGTAGTTTGCATCAGTGCGTCCAATGAACACTACCGCATTTACAACCGAACCACGCGGAAACAAAGTATGTGTGTTAAACTTTTGACATTATCTTAGATCTGTCTGTGAGATCTACAGTTCTACTGGTAATTAAGTATGGTACCCTTTAAAAAAGAGACTTAATATATGTTTCAAGCATCCTCTATATATTCGAATAGTCCTAAAAATATATAAAAACAAACGTTATTTCCATATTACTGTTGGATTTCTGGTAACGGAACTTTATAATGCTAGATTCTTTTCTTACTAAGTTTAAAATTCCACATTTTTATCTGTTCCCCCTTTTCTTTTTCTTCTTCTCTCGCCTTTTCTCTGTCTGCCTCATTTCTGAACCTCTGTGTAATAGACATCTATTGGTTTCAATTTTTCATTGTGTGTGTTTCAGTTTCTCCCTAAACCAACTTATGAATCTTGTTTTGTCTCGGTTTTGTTATTTCATTTTATCGATACTAATACGTGTGTAGTTTGAAATTAGAATTGCGTTCATGATGTTAGCTAATTTTAGTATGGGAGAGAAGAAAGGAGGAGAGAAAGGGAGTCTCTTTACCAGACACGATTATGAGATAAGGAGGTGTATATTGGGTGGCCTATCTGCACGGCGTTTAGCTGTCGCAATTTTTTTTATGCCGAGTGTACAGTGGACTTATGGTAACTTAGAGTAATAAATATTTTGATATTTCATAACATTTCGTATATTTCAGGTAAATACAACAATGACTGGATAAAGTAGTTGCAATAACGTAGATGTAAACCAAACTATATGCAGGATGAGAATTCAAACGAATAAGAAAATCCTTGTGATTCTTCTGTTGTTGTGGTTTCTTCGCAGAAACACAGCTAACGTTATGACTAATACTATTATTACAACTCATGAGTCATATGAACGTCACCTGGCACATTCGGTTTGGCGTTTGATTCCGAAGGTATTCAATGACGCTAGTACTATTGCCTTCCTATATAATCTGAGTGAACTTCATACTGAATATCTTACGTATAATATCATGAATAAAAATGTAATTCCTACCCTGGCAGTGAATCTAAACAGCAACAGTATATGCTCTTCAAGTGTTTCAAAACAAAAATCAATAATTAGTGACAAAGACGTTATATTTATAATCACAGAAAGAGAGGAGGTTCTTACGTATTTATTAGAAGATACTGCTACCAAATATTATTGGAATAACCGAGCTAATTTCCTTGTTATTTATGTATCAGTAAATGGACATACTAAAGTAGATATTAGTTCTCTACTGTTAGGATTTTGGAAAGCACAAATTCTTTATGTTGCTGTGATTTCACTAGATGATTTTAATTTTAAGAATTCATCTTGTAATAATGCATCTAAACAAGATGCTTCTGTGTGGACGTACAATCCTTTCTTGAACACAACATATACGGGCAACATAGCACTAGAACTAATATCAGCAAATAATACGATAATTCAAGAGGCTTACTCAAGACAGAAAATAAATAATCTTCACAGGTATGTATTGGCTTCGACTACTATGGAATTAAATAGTCTTCCAATTTTCTCGTCAAGAAAAGTTCGTGATGCTGGTAACTACACAGCAGAAGGTTTCATTGTATCAATGTTTGAAGCACTGGAAAAATATATGAACTAAAAATATTATAAAGCACGGAACTCTTAAACTTGGTTATAAAGCAAAAAATGGTACTTGGTTGTACATGATGGGAAATCTTGTGAGAAAAGAAACGGACATGGCAGGTGTGACTTTTGCATCAACCCTTGAAAGATATAAAGCGGTAGATTTCACAGATTCTATTTTTATTACAAGATTTGCAATTCTGGTACCTAAAGCGAAAGTACTACCATCGTGGTTAGCTTTGGTATTATTCTATAAAGCCGAAGTGTGGTACTGTATTATTATTTCTTTTTCTGTGGTTCTTGTTTTACTAATGGTGTTTCCAAGGTCTAGATTTGCTGAAGCTGATACCCGGAAAGAATTGTGTACAATATTTTGTTATGTATGGTCTATTCTTTGGCAAGTGTCAGTAACTCAGCCAAAGAGTAACGTTATTAGAATACTATTCTTTATGTGGGTTTACTGTACCCTAATTTTTGGGTCATTATATCAAGGAGGTATTGTGAGTATTTTATCTATTCCTAAACGATATTCTGATATCAACACTCTCCAAGGTCTTGTAAATTCTCAATTGCAAGTAAGAGGCAGTAGAATTGCTAAGACGATATTTAATGATAAATCGAATAGATTGCTGTGGACACTTCATGAAAGATATATTATAGACGTTAATTTCGAAAATATAGTTGCGAACTTACTAAAATATGGAAATATATCAGTTGTAACCTTAGATAAAATTTTAGATTATTATGCACACAAAGTTCATAAATGTTTAAGTTGTCTTCCGGAGTTTCATATGATGAACGAAAACATGGATATCCGACCTCAGGCTATTGCTCTAGTGAAAGGGTCACCATTTCTTCATCGTTTTAATACTCTTATTCGAAGAATGAAACAGGCTGGATTGATCGAGAAATGGGAACAGGGTGTCGTGAAGCAATCTAAAGAAAATAGCAAATGTGAAAATCCCTGTGACGCTGCCGTCGAATCTATTTCCTTTTACAAAATACAACCTTGTTTTTACATCATTGGAATTGGGTGTTTAAGTGGTCTTCTTGCATTTCTTTTTGAAATATCAGGACAGATTTATCATGAAAGATATCGGGAAAAGCATTTAAAGTTTCTGTAATTCCAAAGGATAATTCCGCTTTGTTTTAGTTTACAAGAAATTGAAACAGAATGATACAAACGGTGAAAAGGATCACAATTTGATGTTAAACCTAGGAACATCAGGGGATGCTGTGAGATCTACGCCCCTTGGTGTTCAATTTAACTGAGAAATACATTGTTATTTCTAGGGTTAATGATGTATTTTTTATTGGTTGTACTCTTTAGTTCAGGATGTTCTGTTAGTATGAATGGACATACAATGTGTCGTAAAATACTGAAAGTATTAAACTCAACTCATCAAAAGAAAAAAATAGAAATTGTTTATGTCGTTTCCTATTTTCATACCTCATTGGACATTCCTGCTTTTTCCCGATATTTATCATTACATTATTAATGAAAATTAGAGTGAACTTTGAAACGTTTGAGTGCTTGCATTTCTGTAAACAAAAGTATTGTTTTGTTAGTAGAAACACTTTCAGATCTTATTTTAGCGTAATATATACTTAGATTCATGCGTTTCGTCCTCCCGTATAATCGAATATTACTGTAATTATACAAGAGTAAAAATTTAAAATTACAGAATAATAGTTATATACATATATTAAATTTACAACAAATTAAACTCAAAGCTAAGTAAGGAAAACACCGTTCATTAATCAATTTTAAATATTTACTAAATACAATTCACAAATATATTTTTATACTAGGGTTTCAAATAAAGAGAAAGAACAGTCAATGATCTGTTTATTGTACAGGTTAACGCGGAGCAGACTAACACATTTTGAAGTTGAATATTGTGCAGGTGCGATTGTTTAAAGTTAATTGTAGTTTCCGAAATGGAAAGTGGATAGGATATCATTTGATAAGAAAACTGCAATAGTTTCCAAGAAGCTTTAACATAATCTCAGGCAGCAATGTAATGTCTGAACGATCGCTGCACTTTAATGACTGACTTCGTTTCATAATATATACGAACACAGAAAACACATTCTTCTACACTCCAACGATGTCCGTGGTAAATTTTATAGTATTCATATAAAATGACATCCTATTCTCTTGCAATCTCCCACCCATAAACCAATCCAAGCTAGCAATATTCAAGTTTGAAATGTGTCAGGCGGCTCCACTCCACCCTTATTTCTGAGCATGAATTGCTGAATACAAACTGTCTCTTCATAGTATGCGCTTCAACTCTCAAAAATTTATAAACCTTTGAATATTAGTATCCTTTGAGGTACACACGAACTCAATATAATATGTGTAGCAGTATTGGTTAAATCTTTTTTATCTCCAAAAATAAAAAAATGCTGATTTATAACGCGTATGGAAAAAATAAAAATTTACGCTAATATTAAAAATTTATATATGTTTCTTCCTTATTGAAGTGAAAATACAGAAAGATTTTTAAGTAAGTAAAGAGTGTATTTAAAAAATCCTTCTACCAAACATAGTATTAGCTGTTGAAGACCATACTGGAAATATCCTATTTCAATATATTTATACTATAAAAAGGGGCAGAATTAAAATTTTATTTTCTTCTTACGCAGAAAAGCTGTAGTTTGACATCGTATAAAATCTATATCACGGATCTTCAAATGCTTCTTGATCGATACTAATTGCTAAACAGTAGTTTTACATAGAATCAAATAACAAGATGATAATCAAGTAAAGAAAGATTAAAATATTCAGATCTTAAGTATTGATTTTGAATCAGTTAAAATATTTTTTTTAACCTCAAACATAAATGTTTAAAAAACGGGCTTTTGCAAATAACAGATTTTACAAATAGTTCGAAACGTTGTCTTTGAATTCCATGTAAAAAATTACTGAAAATTCGAATAGTTCAAGTTCCGTCATCCTCAACTGGAAATCAATTGACATTATACTGTCACCAATTTCACTTAAATATACCAGATTAATCAAAATGATAGATGATGGGGATGAACCTTGTGCTTTAACCACAAATTAGTGCGACGAAGAGAGTTAATAACTGATTACACAAATTTTTTTATGTATAGTTTTGGGTTCAGTAAAATAAGCAATTATTTAGAATGCAGCTGTGAAAATGTTTGAAACATCATCATCATCATCACCATCATCATCATCATAGATTTCCGCCATTATTGGCAGCTCACTTGCCACAACTAACAACCAGTTTCTCCTCCTCTTCTCAATAAGCGCTATGACATCTGCAAATCATATACACATAATCCTTTTTCCTCCAATTGAAATGCCGTCTTCCTTATGTAGGCTTTTGTTCACTGTCTCTTCTAAATACATATTAAATAATGTTGGAAAGAGACAACATCCCTGTCGAGCTTCCCTTTCAATTAGTGTTTCGTCTAGCATCTCTTCCCCTATCCTAACACATACTGGTTGGTTCATATATTGGTGTCTAATGATTCGTTTGTTTCATATATTCCACTGCAGAGTCGGAACAATTCTTTCTTGTTTTTGTCTCGCATGTTCTTAATGAATTTGATTGGTATATTCTCTAATTTGTATATCGGTTATGCCAATTGCCTTTGTATTCCTAATATCACATACTCATCCCGAAGAATAATAAATATTTTATCATCCTCCTGACTTCATTTTGTACTTCAACATATAGCCAACATGGTCTATACGAACTCTAATATAAGTTCTCAACATGTTCTTTCCATCTTGCTAAGATTTCACTTCTCTCGCTATTTTCCAAATTTATCTTCTGCTACCACCCTAATAACCCTTTGTTTCCTCCAAAGTTGATTAGGTCGTATATTTCGTCGTATTTCCCACTCGTGAAAAATCTTCTGTGTTCTCTCATTTTCTTTTGTAAAACTCTGCCCTTACTCTGTCCGTTACCCTTTCCAACTCATTTACCTTCTTGTACGTCTTTCTGCCCTCTTCTCTATCAACATATATCCACGTCTTTCTTTCCCTCATTTCCCTCATCATCTTTTATGTAACTCAAGGATTCTTGGCCATTTTGTGTTCACGGTAACCTACTACTTCTTATACAGCCTGCTGTACGCAAAATTTATTGTCTTCCGCCATCTATTACTACGCACATTTCCTCATTTGACTATTTTTCTTTCATTTTTTTAACGAATATATTTCTTACTTGCTCGTTTCTCAAATTTTCAGTATTAAACATCCTATATACCATTTTTCTGTTATCTATATTTTTCTGTTGATTATCCAGGTCTTACAGGACAAGCTTATGATCAGAAAGAATGTCTGCCCTGGGAAGAGTATTCGAGTTCTTCAAGGCACAACTCAGAAATTAACCCCTATAAAAATAAATGAGCTTTAGGTAAATTGAACTCTGTTTGATTCAGTCAGTAGATGTTCTCGATGTGTGTTGATGACATTTTGTAAACGTTCCACTATCATATGATTATCGTTGAGTTGAAATTATTCCGCGTTGCTATTCAATTATAGACCATAAAAATGGTTTGCTTCCTAGAAAGATGATAAATTGAAGATGAAAGCTCAGTAGGAGATGGTAAAAGCGACAAAACATTCAATCTCAGCAATATAGTAGCCATTTTTGGTTATATTAATGGCATGAGACCGCACATTCCTGCATTGAAGTGTCTCGTGTCGTCAGGTTGGTTAGATTCATTTAATTGGATTTCATCCTAGTATCTACACACAGAACATTAAGCTCTGCATTATGTAATATTGTTTCCAAACATTTTATGGACGATTCCAGTTATAGGATATTTACCTTGAGTGCATGTAGTTGTGTCTTGCCTTAATGCGCTGCTTATTTAACGGTACTTAGGTATGCTTTTCTCTGCTTCAGATTGATATCAATATCTTTTAATTACTGGTAAACGTACACTTTGGACCTATGCTTGGGTCTACGAATATATTTGAGTCACGTGGGTGACAGCCGCTGCAGTTTGTCTTTTCGTTCTGAGAACGTGACTTCCAAGAAATCGAATATTTTTCGCTATAGGGGTGACTGTTCATGATATCTTGAGAGCGTATGTCCACATTCCTTACTTGATGAAAGTGGATTCACGTAGATGAGCTCGTTCACTGGATAATCGTTCAACCGAATAAGTCGATTGGAAGCCAAAGTCTGTAAGATTCAATCTCCACTCGTTAAAGCTTAAAAACAGTTATGGTTCCGTGAAAAATATCACCTTTTTGATATATAGAGTACAAATACCTCAAGTAGCTTTGGATTGAGTTATCCATTCCAATTTCTTATCGAAATTATTTGGTTTCACAACAGAAATTTTATCCATAAATCAACACAAGTTACCAAT
Source organism: Thermobia domestica (assembly GCF_964235325.1). Lineage (NCBI taxonomy): Eukaryota > Metazoa > Arthropoda > Insecta > Zygentoma > Lepismatidae > Thermobia > Thermobia domestica. Next base: position 335,740,505 of record NC_137455.1, on the reverse strand, counting down.
AATGAAAAATCATCTCATCAAACTTCGATGTTGAATGGGGCCTGAAATTCTGAAGAATTAATTAACTATTGCACAATAATATCGAGTTGATTTGTATGAATTAGGAACGTTTGGCGAGAAAGGATTAGATGATTTTCGAATATGTGTGGGAAAATAATTGACAGAACGAATCCAATTTTATAGAACGGAAAACCAAGAAGGAACTAATTAATTTGATAACTAGGATGAGAATAGAACAATAAAAGATATAATTGGCAAGAGGATGCATTACTATTTGGGACATTAGTAAGCTTATTCTTCCAAACTATTGAACATGAATTAATGTAACTGTCTCTTGGACTGTTCTAAGATATTTTATGGCTAATAATTTATCTTATTTTAAGTAAATCCTATACTTTGTTTTCTTTAGAGCTTTACACGTCTATTGCTTGTGGTGGAAATCGGTCACTAAGCCACAAATTACCTATGTATTTCCACATATACATAACGTAACAGGAAGACAATTTCCGATTATTTTTGTAATATGTTAGTTGATGTTCACTATGAATTTTTTTTAAATTTCGTATTAATATTTTGCAGCTAATAATCCGTATACATGTTGGCAATTATGAGTTCCAGAAATCCATGAAAGTAACAAATTAAACTATGTCCATTAAACACGAAATCGTGCAATTTTATGAGTAAGTTGCCTTTTCATTATATGAATAATTAAACAAATGTATTCTTTGTTAATTTTCTCTTATTAAAAAGAACATTTTCTTGTAGTGATAGGTAATGCCCGATTGTTCTTAATTCTGTTGTTTCGTTAAGATCTGTTTAATGGGTATGCCATAAAGCATTTCCTCATATTTGTGCATTTTTTAATTTGCTTCAAATCATATCAGTGTCATTTCTTTTGCTATCAGTGCTGTAATATGAACACTTCATACTCAAGTACGCTATCAACTGTTGCACCATGTATAATTGCACAACTCCTAGCCTAACATTCTGTACATGATTTGACATGACTATGATAATGATGACTATGATATGACTATGATATATGTCACACGTTTATTATTGCCAATAACGCTTCTACAATCACTAAACTCTCTCTTAAATTGAGGATCACTTATTCCGTCATCTTATCATAAATTGCTCAACTCCTAACACCTTAATTTATAAGCCATTACAGTTTGAATAATCCATAAACAACATGCTAAAATAGTTCTTTTTATTTTAAACATTACATACTTGGCGTTAAAACCTAAGTTCCTCGTTGCCAACCATTTCATTTTCCTACAGACTACACACATTCATTTGAAATTAAGTCTTACGAGCTCCTAACGAAGAAAAGGGTTCTCATCAGTTAACCATAAAGAAAGTATAGTTAATATTTGATCGTAATGGTTGTATGCGTTATTTCTTAGAAAATTTAACGTATTTTCTGGAAAAAAGTAATTAGCAACAATGCCTAATTGAAATTGTTCAGAATATTTATTTTAAAATAGCTGAAAGAGCTCTTAAGTCAGCATAGAAATGATTGTGATTGACTCTAAAACCTTTAAGAAAAGGGATCATACATAGATACATACTGTACTTAAAAGTCAGATACTTATCTTCAGACTAGATACTATGAGTAATATGAGTGCTATACTTTGATTTTTTAACATTATGGAGAACCTTAATCGGATGTCATGCAGTTCTAATTCATAAATTGTGACCCATAAATTCATTGGTTTTCAAAAATGTATTGAACACGAAAGAGTCAAGATAGTTTTACACTTTTACTTAGCTCTGTAGATATTTAATTAATTGAAAGAAATGTATAGTCTATGTTAATAAAATTATAAGCTGAACCCTAATCTTAATTGCATAATGGAAATAATATTGTTTGCTTTAATGGAAAGCTTTAATTACGTAATGTACTTTTTCGGGAAAGCGAGTAAAATATGGAAAACCATTGTATTATTTCCTAAATAAGAATCTTCAAGAATGTTGAAAGTATTATAATATTGTGTATGTAGAATCAAATGATGTACACCGAATCTTCACAGTTTTCTATAAAAAATTATATATTTTTTCTGCAAAGATTGTAAATAATACTCTAGAAAAAATATAATTTACTACTACATAACGACAAGTTCTTTTAACCAACTTTCTCTACCCCTGGATCGGAGTCCTGGCAACTACAAGAAAATCCAAGAAGGTGGTGATTTGCGGACGGAATTTAAGAATCAGAATCTTACCTCAGGAAGATGCAGTTCAGACGAATGAGTAATAGCTAATATAATATAAAACATTCAACAACACTTTGAGTTACTAATTATTACATTTAATTTCCTCGTATTTGTATTGGGTTTTTAAATCTTTAAATAATCTCTTCAATTTCCAAAAACAATAATTTATTAACAAAGGATTTACTATATAGTATCACACTATTATGACAAAGTTGGACATTACAGTATATTTTAAAATTTCTTAGAATGTCCAATTGTAAGAAGAAAAAATCAAGTTACAATTTAAATTATTATATGCTAGTTGAAACTCGTCTTAAGTTACCTTCGTCAGCATTTACAGAATCACAACAATTCTTCCTGAATAGAATGAAATTTCCACAAGAATTGTTCCAAAAAAAGAAGTAATATAACTCCGACTGAAAATTCAGTTAATCCTTCCAACCACTCACTGTCACTCCGTGGAACGCTGGATTTGTAATTTTAAATTATATGGCCACAAACGACTGCTTGACAATCTTCCGGTACGTAAATGTTTAAGATAAACACTGATAAACCTTGTAATACATTTCACGTCACATATATATTAATAAAACAGTAAACAGGATAATTTTACGTTTCGTCCGAACAGTCGTCCGTCAGCAGAAGTGCAACTGTTTTCTGACTCCCTTTAGGTGCCCCAACAAATAAAGGAAAGAACATAGGAATTATCACTTACTCATCTCCGTTCGGCAGCTTCAAAACATGAGCGCACTTTAATATCAACTTTATTATAATTAAGTCGAATCAGAGACACACTTGAAATATTAAATACAATTTCTGCACGGTCAGAATCCCGTTTATCAATTTCAGACAGAAAGCTTTGAGACCAAGGCTTTGATGATGTCGTGAACAGCCGAAACACTCGACATGACAACCATAGGAGCAGTCTATTAAGTTAGCAAAACGCGGACATTTATGGAGGGTGGACACATGACGCTTGAGATATATATATATATATATATATATATCGGGTGGACGTGGATTGACAAAATAGACATTAAATAGACTAAGTGGAAATTAGATATGCTGACAGTAGATAATTAAATTGATTAAATTTTGCAGACCTCACTAAACTATGTAGGAGATAATTACGTCGACGTCAGTCTATGACAACATTGACTAGACAAGGGCAGACAGTTTTATTAGCCCAGACATATCTCCCCTTTGAGGCAACAACATTATAATTGACTCGGCAAACATTACTAATTCTATGCGACGAGAATACCATATATAATGAATATAATTAATAATAGATGTAATTAGCTTGTGTGAGACTATGAACTTCCCTTTTATAATTTGAACATTCTTTTGTGGTACTAACAAATACGAGAATAGCTAAGATACTAACTTAATTTGATGCTACATATTAAACATTATTCGAAAAGAGAGAGATAAACTTATGCACAACCTACATGATGAGAGGGTTAAGCTGAGCAATTAGGGGGCCAGGCACCATGTCGTAGTACGTAAGGCACAACTCAAAATTAAACATATTTAAAGTCAATATTTTTGTTTTAAACATTGGTGAAATTACGATGTTTCACTATTATTTTTGTTGATATTTGATAATCAGTTGAGTTTAATATTAATAAGCTAATGATTTATTATTCTGAAGTATAAGTTCGTTCGTTAGTGATCAGGCCGAACTTCACATATGTGACGAAGATTTACTGGATTCCCGTTTGAGTAGTTCCATTATTCGGACGAATAATTTGTTTCCATGTAAATTCCGCCAATATCCCGTGAATTTATAGCGTCAGGAACATGCACAAGGTTTATAACATTACCTGAGTTGCAGCTACAAAGCAAACACATCAGATAACGCACAAAACCCTCCAGTAACAAAGCATAGAACCATGTGAGTATCGTTCCATCTCAAACATCTTCATTATAACACCCTTTGCGGAGACGATTTATGTTAGCTTCAATGTCACTGATTGTAGGTTCACTTTACAACCTAAAACTTTCTTGATATTGTTCCAATTTACACCGATGTATCGAGATTTATTTATTTATTTATTTTTGTAGAGAACGTCACACTAACATGTTCAATTTGCATTTGTTTCGGTTGCAGTACACAGTATACACGAAGTTATATCACCGCATAGAAATCACCGCTTAGAATATTGGCAATTTCTTTCTCTCTTTGTTCAACGGAGAATTTGGTGAAACTCCAAATAAACGTTTTAATAACGACTAAATGAATAAGAATATATATATATGAAATATAATATATCAGTAGCATAAATATATATGAAAAGAAACGACAAATAAGAAAATAACATTCGTTTATCGTGTAATCTTATTCTGTTAACTGCCCTCATTCCATACTTCCCTTTCTCCTGTAAATTCTTATGCTATGACAATCATCAATTCTAATGGAAGATGAAAAAGCAGACATTTGAGAGGCTGCTTAAATTCAGTTCACAAAAGAAAAAAAGTGTTACACTTTGAACAAAAGACAAGATCTTATAGAGATTATCGTGTTTTGGCTTTAAGTGTATGAATGAATTATTAATATGGATAAAGGCGGCATTGCATCTTCATCTCCCGATGAGATAATAAAAAAACAAATAGGTCAGACCAAAATTAGTAGAAAAAAAGCAAAGTAGGCACTTCTATCCAACACAACGCAATTCTTGCTACAGACTGGCAACCAACATAAAACATATTTACACAAGTAATTAAAGTATGGTTTAATTATAAAATATAAGGAGTATAGGTAAATTAATTCACTATGAGCTTACATTAAACTATCTATAACGAACACAGTATCTTACAAGTTTTTATAAGTCTTTTTCTAAGTATTTAAATACTTTCAATAAATGTTTTCTGTGTAGAATGTGAAAAAATTCTAAAATAAATAAATAAAATAAAATTATAATCTTTATTGCTATTCACTTAAACTTCTATCAATATGGAAATCCACACGGCTTAGTTTTTTTCAAGTTATAACAAAAGAATCATTGCGGAATGGTATGACTGTTTTCATTTTTTAGATGAACTGCGAATAATCCAGGAACTTGCAGTAGTGCCATTCCGATCAAGATACTTCAATTTGTACTATTCTAGCACCAAGAGGAAAACTTTTTGACTTTCATTTATTTAATTCATTCTAGCTTAGCAATTAACTTAAGAATAAGTTTAAAATATAAATAAACAAGTTTCCTTAACTCATGAACCGTTTTCAGATTCTGTGATCATTTAACAAGAACAACGATTTCCAAAAAGGAATTTGTAGCTGGATAGCTCCCCTTCCATTTTATCATGCTCTATATTCCCAAAATTTCCATTTCGTATGGAATGAGGATCCCGAGTTGCAGAACAGAATTTTCGTTAGCAGCACTCTTTTTCGTAGCACCCAGCAGAAAGAATGAGGTAGACGTTGTTTCGCACCCGAAAACAAAGAAAATATGGTGATGTGAGTAAGAAATAAATAGTCCCTAAGAGAGAATTGTCATCTAAATTGAATTAAAGGTTTTATGTGGTGAAAATTCATTGAATAAACGGAAAACTGTAATTAAATTGGATTATGCCTGTATAGTGTGATATTGATAATTTTTGCTTACAATTTAATACGAATCAGCGTTATGCACTGGCTTAGGAATACCAAAAGCGTCAGTAGTTAGCCCGCGAGAGGCAGCGGTGGTGCGCTACAGAAAATATGAGATGAAAGGACGCTCTAATGAGTGAGGCCGCAGGCATCGATAAAAACATTGATAAACAGTAACCACCAAAACTGTGAAATATTTAGTTTTGTATAACAATCTGTATAACCAACTATTATTACAATTTCGTCTGGAATTTATTTATTTGAACAATAGATGAGAATCTTATTTCAGTTTGGATTTTTTTTACTCGGGTTGGATCTTAGGTCCGTGGCTTGTTCTCGTACTTTTATACATCAATTTTTTCCATGATCAATAAGCACTTTTAATTAATTTCAGCCATCTCATTGAAATCACAATAACATCATTAATACAAACTGCATTATTACTGGTAGTATACTTTAGGAATTCTCAACTAACAGGTACTCAAAGCAAAACATGGATACTCATGTTAATATGGAACAACATATTAATATTCCCCTCGAATGAGAGCTACTTCTATGCAACTTATTATTATCTATTGTCATTTTTGTTTTAGTAATTCATTTAATAATGTAGGACCTTGAGCAGATACAAATACCGTACGTATATACACACATGTAATTATTAAATCTTAGTGCACCTAGCTTAACACTGCATTGGTCGCGCCCTCCACTGTTACGTGAGTGGTCGCGCGTTCTACTATTGTAGAACATTATTATTTTTCTAGTGTTATGTCTTTTAGCAATATTCGGTCTTAGGTATGTTAATTATATTATTATATAGGTTTTAAAATACTTTTAAATTATTTTATTTGGTTAATACAAGAATATTGACAAAAATAAACATTATATACCGGTATATCTTATTTAACATATCAACAATTTCGAACAAAAATCTAATAAATGTTTAGGTATAAGTATTGAAAGAACAGCATAAACCTTCTATGATAAGTCATACAGGTAGAATGATTTGATGTACTCTTTCTGAGTGATTTCTACTCCAAGCAATTGTCACACACGTTTTTCTGGTGGCCTGGGCACACTTATCTCTGGCTTTTTGCACAAGTTTTTTTTCTTGTTGACTTGTTGCGAGAATGGCCACAAAGGAAACATTTTCCTACTCCTGACGCCCTGTCTTGTGGTAATGGAACACCTTCGCTGAGGCCAAGCAGAAGTCTTTCTCTGTGTCGAAGCTCTTTCGCAAAGGATTCCATGGCTAAACGTTGGCAATTCGCTGGTTTTATAAACTCAAAAGTTAGATCCTGCAGAAAATTCTTGCATCTGACATTTTCATCGTTCTTATTTGCTTAAATATATTAAGAGCATTAACATCAAATACATTCCTCACCAATTAAGCATGAAAATAATGCCTTGTAGGCCAAGCCTACGAAAAGCTAGTATTATATTCAAACTGGGAGTTCGTGAGTTTCTTGGCGTTGTGAGATCTACATACCAGCGAAGAGGTTCTAACTTTTTCCTCTACCGATATAAAACGCACGTATGTCGACAAAAGGTGGTGTAGCAGGACCCGTGACTTCAACACTAGCTTTTACTAGAATGTTCTCTTCTTCTTTCGGTATAAAGTCTGGTACATTTTCGTATGGCTACACTCAACTGTTTATTCAACAAAATCTTTCTCGAGCTCCTTCATGTCTTCGATCCCAAGTACACTTTCATGGTCACTTTCTGCCTCCTCTAACCAAAGAAGCATCTGTTCTCTGTTATGTTCAGACATTTAAAGTATATACAAGCACGTATTCCACAAAAATAAGGGGAAAATGTAAAACGAAATAAATCACTAATACGAAACAAACCAGTACGCCAATAGTCGCGCGATCTTCAATAGTAGAACACTAATGAAATCATGTTAACAAATCGGAGCAGGTGCAAGAATAAGGGCTGAAGATACACTGGAATGTACAAAAGGTTGTCGGAGAAAGGTACATAAGCGCTCAAGGTCGAGCGTGTTGCCAACTGCTCAGGATTTCAAAAATAAAACACCTGTTCTACAATAGTAGAACGCGCGACCACTGCAGTGTTAATAGTTATAATTAATCTTACCTAATCTAAGCTAACTATTATAATGATGCGTCTATCTAAAATGATAATGATAATGAGAAAAAAGAAAGTAATATCATTCATGCTCACAGAACAAATAAAAATTAATAATGAATATTATTCGAACTGAATTTGGCACCCTCAATGTAGGTAATAGGAAATGTTTCTTAGTTATTTAATATGTGATAAGAAACCATTGCATAGACTCAATCCGAACTCGAAATACAATTCACAGAGAACATATGAGGTATTCTTTCACGTAATCAATATTCTGATTTACAGGCTGTAATAATTATCTTTTGGCACCCTCAGTTCCTTGGGACAGATTTTTAACTTTTAAGGAAACTTCATCGGAAGTAGTGGACATAAATAATCTATTCAACTTAGTGACAATTCGGAAGAGATTCATTTTGGTATTGAATACTTGAAAATGTTACAATGCCAATTAGATTTCACAATGACCTGGTATCAATAATCATTGTCTTGATTTAATCATTTCTTTCATACATATAAATGATCATGTCATACAATGCACCATGATACATTAGCTACACTATAGAATAGCATGCATAAGCCTAAAGATTGGAAAGGAAGTTGAAACATGTCTCCTCACGATTTGCCTGGATGTGTGTGACGAAGAAAACTAAAGTACACATTCATCATAGCACATAATTTCGTCAATTTTCCAAACACATAACGGAAAAATCTCCAATTTCCTTTTGTTGAATTATTCAATAATGTTTTGTTCTGCAAACCAAAATCCTAGACAAGGTCCAATAAGATGGCGCCGATCTCAAGTTCCATCAATATATGTTCGATTTTTATAGTTTTTACCATACCTGACATGATCGGAGGGCCCCTTTTTTACTAAAATATGTCGGGTCCACTGAAAGGTAATTCTGTGGTCTCAAGGGATAAGCTGATATGTGACATTTTATCCTAACTACTTTCTTGTGCCAAAGTGGTTCCCATTGTCGTTTCTTCTTGTGACAAAATCTGGTAAGTCAACATATAAAGTTACTGGAGATATGGAGCAATGTCAATTTCTTATATGCCAGATTTTTTTAGATTTCATTGCGGCAGAACATGATATATTAGACATAACATGCTTTTCGGGAAATTAAGATAAATTTTTCCCCAAGGGAGAAACTGATACTTTAATTTTTCTTGATTCCTAATAATGCAATTACAGAAAGTTACCAAAAGTGAGAAATATATGCGGCTAGTTGCTTTGTTAAAGATATAATCGGCTACATAAAAGTAGTCGCCTATAAAATGAACCGGGTTCGATTTCATAAAAGAAAAGTATAAGTCTTTTGTTTCCATTGTTTGTAAACGCAATTGCAAACAGTACAATTATTAATATTTTTTCTCTTCAAAAGATAACTGAGAAAACGGCAACTGTTTTTCGTCTTATTTTGATTTAGTTGTTCAGACAGATAGTACACATTAAACAACACAGCTCACATTTTACTTTTTGTCATCAAACTGATTTTATTAAAATATCAAAATGGGCAACGATGAAATTCTGGCTACATTAGAAGATTCTGGAAGTGAATACGACATGCACTCTGATAGTAGTTCATCATATGATATTTTTCAGATTAAGAAGGAAAGAAATAGAGAAGCAGGATTGAGAAGAGAAATGAGAACTCCTTGTGCAAGGACATCAGATCAATTGAAGTCAGATTGAAACAACAACGATCCCATCCTCGGTAATAACTTGTTCTCCAATCAGGCGAGAAGTATGCGTCTATAAATGATGAAGCCTAAAGAATGCGGAAAGAATGTTAGCAGAAGAAAGAAAGCAATGGATGCTAAAGTGTTTTCGTCACTTTCGTTCTGTTGCAAATTTTTTTTATGTAAGAAAAATAAGTGAACAGCAACACAGGAAAATTTTTCAGTCATTTTGATATTTACGAGACAATAAAGTGAAAGATCAATATTTAGCAGATAGTTTAAGTATTGCCAATAAAGCTGTCACCCAAATAGGTCGAGGTAAAATTGACTTCGAACATAATCGATTGGTTACAGTTAAATAACATCTTCACTACGAAGAAAATAATGTATGTGTGTAATACGGTGTTTATGAAAACGTTTAGAATTGGTAGACGAAAACTAGATGTTATTAATCACAAAGAATAATCATCCAACACAAGAATAATACAGCTCATGCAAGAGGACAGCATGTACCAGGAAATAAGAAAAGGATTGAAGAGAGATAAGCTGACGAATCATATATTAACTCTTTCCCTTTACATAGGACCCATTATAGTCGCAGACACACCTCAAAACAATATCTGCCTCCTAACGTAAATTTATCAAAGATGTAGTCTTTGCACAGGGATGAATGTGTTTGGCAGTCTCGAAATCTAGTTGGCAAGACCTATTATAGACAACTTTTACATTCATTAAATATTTTATTTCAAGTCACCATCGCTAGATACAAGCAAAACTTGTGATGGATCCTATGTTTCCATTCCGAATTCAACAAGCGTTGAAGAAAAATCTGAACAGGGAAGACTGAATACTCACCAAGGGGCAGTAAAATTATTGTATGAGAAAAAGAGAAAAGACAAGTTACTTGCCAAAACAACGGTCGACACACAAACCATCGCATTTGATAAACAATAATGTCTCCCAACACCTTCCTTGTCCTCGAACGCCGCTCTCTGCAAACGGAAGTTATGGACGTTGAATATAACAGTGCACAAGACTAAAAACTATAGGTGATTTCGCTTTATGTGGCATGAAACTATTGGAAGATGCAAGTCGGATGATATACTTTCATGTATATACTATTATTTGCAAACAGTGGGGTCGAAAGTGAATCATGTGATTTTGTACTCGGATTCGTGTTGTGGTCAAAACAAAAATTCAAATATGTGTGGAAGGTGAACCTATGAAGTTAACACTATTGATAATATATCGGTAATTGATCACAAATTCATGATTTCTGGGAATACAGATCAAGAGAGAATAAGCCTGCAAAATAATAGGCCGATACTGAACTACACAGAACTTCAAAGTATTGACTCAAGAAACTTTCAAGGATTGAATTGACGCAAGAAAATTTCTTTAATTTTTCCGAGTTTTCTCCAAGGAATTAATTTGGAGATCCATTGATATCACCGGGCAAGGAATAAAGTGACATCAGATTCGCTGGATGCAGTACAAATATTCGGCTTGATTTGGCACTGGTGTCATTGAGGATTCTGTAGATGAAACTGCTCCTTTCCGAGAAACAAGAGAGGACGTACTGTGCTGCCAATATTAACATTGTTGTATCATGGGAACTACTAGTATCACTGAAGGAAACGCAAGACCTCCTAGTCTTGTTCCTCTATTGGACACAACGTATCATTTCCTTTACTAGTTCCTTAAAATTGATTTCAGTCGAAGGGATGTATTGTTAGAAGTATGTAGTACAGATGAAGAGGAAGACAAAAGTGCAAATGTGCCATGAATTGACATACTGTTAGCAGAGAGAAAAGGATTATTAACATAGGAATGAAAAATTAAATTTTACTTTAACACGCGATAATAAATATTGTATCACAATTACATTTGAATTATTTGAAAGGTTTATTTTGCATCTTTTATCTTATAAAGCTGAACTTATATAAAACTCACTTCATGATCACACCAAAATAGATCGCTTTACCTAGTTAGCAAGGTACTAAGAATTACTTAAAATAGACAAGATTGAATAGTGTAAACTTATTTTATGTGAATGAAATTAAAAACTGAGCGTGTTATGTACATTTAGTTTTGACATATATATATATTAGTAAAACAAGTTATTTAAAGTATTAAAATATTATTTTGGCGTAACTTGATATGTCATATATACACATCATTTTTAAATAAATTTAAAAGTGTATCAAAAATATTTAGATTGGTTATTAAATCTAGTATTATAATCTTTACAGTATTGGAATATTAAAGCATAACGTTCATTTACTGATTTTGTATTACAGTTCAAACTTTTCAAAACGCTCTCCTGTGAAATTGTATTTTATGACATCATCTTATGTCTTAAGACCACAGAATTAATTTTTTTTATTTTTTCTGTTAAATACTAGTCTAGCAGCTATAGTTGTTTCCAATTCAATAAAACTTCTCTTATCATCTGTAACCGAGTAACGTCTGGGAAAATATCTTCCGTAATAAGTTTATGTTCTAAAAGTAATGAGTAAAAATATATTTTATACCTTTACTCCCTCACCTAAAAACAACAAATGCTCATACTCAAATGATTTCCACCTTTCTTACTGGAGGCATTTTTTGTGATGTCAAGTCCAGGCTGGGGTTATTATGTGCTTGTGGACGCAAACACGGTAAGTTGTTAGTTACGGGCTAGAGAGTTGGAGAGATTAAGGGTTTCACCCGAACGGAAATTTAATTTCATTTCAAAACATCCAACCATACGTACACCCAAAAAATTCCATCCGCGGCAAAAGCAATTTTCCACGCCAACACCTATCCAATTCATTCAGGCAATAATGTATACTATCTAAGTTTAGCAGCTAACCAGTCACAACTAGTGTCGTAAAATTTCGGGAAATTTTGAACCTCTGGCAAAAAAAGTTTTTTTTTTTTGGAAAAATTGGGAAAATAACAAAAATAGTTTTGCTAGTAATGGAACCGTTTTTTTCTCTCGAACGCGTGAAAAACGTAAGTTGAGAAATTTTAATATTGTGAATACTTAAAAAAGAAGCATTTTAAAATAAAACTTTTGTAATTATTCTTAAAAATTAATAGTCATCACTCATTTCCTTTATATGTCTTTTAGTCGTTTCCTCCTGATCGTGATTTGATTACAGAACTTTTACAGTTGCATACACATCTACAATCTCGAAGCGTTTCTGTAGCAAGAAAAAGAGTTCTTGAATGAAACTGAGTTCTTAATGAGCTCTTTGATCTGATGAAATTTTGATAATTTTAACCAAATTACTTGGTAAAAGAAAGAGTAGTAGGCAAATTTCACTAATGCTCAGGGACTATTCAAATACAGACTTTAATATAAACTTTATGTATAAAATTTTGTATGTAAACAAATACCTGTTTCCCAGTGTGACATATTTGCATATATAAAAATGTAAATGACTACTCTTCTCTTATCAACTCTTGAATCACCAGACTTATCTCGATAAAAATTTTCAACATAGATGTGCTTCGGACCTGGGATTGATTTTTCCATTCACTTTGAAGGTACAACTTGGAGGAAGGAACTGCGGATATATATATTGAAAATTATCGATCTTGTGTCGAATCCATAGTTTTGGGGGTTGCTGAGATGAACAGTGATATTTTTGATGAAGCTTAAATTCAAATTCAGCATTGCAACTTGCGGGAATACATATAAAATCATCGGAAATCATGACCGATATTAATGTCAAATCCAAAGTTCGTGGGGTTTCTGACAATGAGATGAACAGTAACACTTCCGATGCTGTTTAAAAAAAAAATCAGACCCGCAACTTAGGGGAGGGGGAAGGGGAAATATATAAATATGATTGAAAATAGTCGATATCAGTGTCGAATCCATAGTTTTCCGGATCGGTAAGGTGAAAAGTGAGACTTTCGATGCCGTTTAAATCCAAATTTATCCCCACAATATATAAAAATGATGCAAAATAATTGATATTAGTGTGAATCCACAGTTTTCCAAGCCGCTGAGATGAACAGTGACATTTCCGATGCAGTTCAAATCCAAATTCAACGCTGAAACTTCTGGGAGGGGGGAGGGGTGATATATAAAATGATCGAGAATGACTAGTATTAGTGTCTAATCCATAGTTTTTGGGGTTGCTGAGATGAACAGTGACATTTCTTATGCTGTTTAAATCAAAATTCAGCACCGTGACCTGGAGGAGTGAAAAGGGGATATACAAATGAACGAAAATGACCGACATTAGTGCCAAATCCATAGTTTTCAGGGTTACTGTGATGAACAGTAACACTTCCGACGCCGTTTAAATCCAAATTCAGGCCTGTATCTTGGGTAGGAAGAAATGTAAAAACGACTGAAAATGGCCGATATTAGTGTCGAATCCATAGTTTTTGGGGTCGCTGAAATGAACAGTAACATTTCCGATGCCGTTTAAATCAAAATTCATCCTCATAACTTGGGGGAAGAGGATATATAAATGATCGAAATGGCCGATGTTAGTGTCGAATCCATAGTTTTCGGGGTGGCTGATACTAGTGTCGAATTCATAGTTTTTGGAGTCCCTAAGTTCTTTGGTGACAGTTTTGGTTCCCTTTATACCCAAAATGAAACGTATTCTCCCTGTGCGAAGAACGGGTATTCTGCTAGTCTTTAATAATAACGAACGGAAGTTTCACATGTTAAATTCTTTAATATATTTGTCGCTGCTCAAGTGTACCCATTTGTGCGGTGTATTATAAGGGTAATGCCGGTCCTAGGTTCGATACTTAATCGTTCCTGTTCGGGAAAGCCATTTATGAGATGAGTTTGTTTACGTAACGAAAGCCAGATATAATAATATTGGGATTCGAACCTTGGATCCTTTTTAGAGTCTTCCTCAACATCATTCATTTGCCAAAGACTGATAGATCCAATAAGGAACTAGTAGGTAAACAAATATTCTCACTCCTACGGTTCTGGGATTCGGGCGTTAAACATCAGAGGCATGAGCCGTATACCCACCATCGTTGTTGCGTCAGCTCCAAGATATGCTGCTCGCTGCCTGTAAGAGAATACAAAGTGGGACAGCAATGCGTGATTTACGCCAGATGGATAGTGAGAGATGAAAGTAATGTTTGACCTCCACTGCTTAGATATACCTTACCTGTTTGGTTTTAATTTAAACTATGTACACTGTAAAAGTAATATTCTCCACTTGCTGGGAAAAACAATATGGATCACATACTGTGAAATTATTGATATTATTTTCACTACATATTAAAAAAGACGATATTATAGAAACACTTATATTTAATTTTATCTTCACTGAATATAGAACATTTACAAGCTTATGAAAACACAATATTTCACTCAAACAAAGAATGGTGGCCCAATCACTGTGGTTTACCGACCGAACGATACCGAGATAATACGCGAAGTTTCGACCGAACGAGGATGATGAATTAGTTAGTGGCTATGCAGTCCACTGCAGAAACTTCACTTCGATCGCTGTAGAAAGTTCACAAAACATGTTTGTTTTCATTAGGCGGCGTGAAAACTACCATTTGAACAGTTGACTATCAGGATTTACGTAGTATAGATTCATTACATTCTTCCTATAAGTTGCACTTAAAGTTGATGCAAATTAATATTTGAAAATGTAAATTCAATACGTTGCACTAGCTTGATATTATATAAGATTCTTACTTTTACATTTTGAAACTTATACTCTCTCTATTGAGAGTATATACACTAGCATCTTCACATTTTGAGAACACAAATGTCTTCGTTTGTGTAAGAGGTACTAACACATACAAACGTTGACTTTTACATAACGAATAAGTATTCTTCTTCTGCCCTTCACATATTGAAGAAGAGAGAATGTCCTCTCTCACCCGATGACTCCTATCTTGCGAGAGTGAGTAATGCTCTCCTGCGCTCCTCATCGTTGCCAGTTCACAGCGCAAGAATATACTGACAAAACTAAAATATAGTTCGTAGAGAGCATTGAGTTTTTGCATTATTATAATGTTTATAATATATAATAAATGGTCCATAGGTTAATAGAAATCACATTAAAAACACTGATAGTTCCAATAAGTTGTGGAACTGATGATTATTGATAATTTTCACATTGTCACGTAAAACTCTGTCATCGCCACGAGGGCTTCTGCGTGGGCGTTTTTCTCGAGAGTAGCAAAATTTTTCTTCTTAATATGGACTGACGGGAGGAAGTAAGACTGTCTGGAAAAGTGAGGTACCTTTTGGGTGACAAATTCCTAAGCATTGTTCTCTTCCAACTGTTCGCTGGCTGCTTTCATTTCTAAGAATTGAGGCTGGGGAAATACGAGGGTTGATTTAAAAATTCATGCCAATCCATACCGTTACAACTGGCGCCCAACGGACTGTCTACTGAAGGTATCACAGAAGTGGGCAAGAACCCTGGAATCCAAATCCTCCTAACCATACTGCAACACAACAGCAATCACAGCACTCCATTAGTCTGTAGAGGGTTAATGTCATTTGAAGTTCATTTTCACTGAAGAATAACAGTTTGTAGCTTCACTCGAACGCACATAATCGCGAAATTCGAAGAATAACGAACGCGAGGGCCATTTACGATAACGCGAGGGCCATTTCGTAAATGTCTTTTGAGTCTTTTCATTTATATTATTTGTTTATTTCTTTCATTTATTTCAATTATTTCTTGAAATGTAAACACAAAAATAATTTCAATATTTGAATATAAATCAATAGTTATTTGTAATTCAAAATACTATTCAGCATTGTACTTCATAATGTCTTTCAACATTCAAATCAAATTACACAAACATATTATAATATTCAATACAATAATATATTCAATAAAGCATATTGGTAAGGTATTGTATTCAATGCCATATTTAAAAATGCACAGTAAAATATAAATAGTACAAACTAACTATATACCAATAAATTTGAAATGGTAAAATTGCTTTAATATTTTGCAATAATGCTTCTTAATTTCTAAAATAGAACACATAATATCACTCAAGAATAACATATATCACTAAGTAATTCAACTTATCATGATTTTATTTTTCATGAAAATGAGATATTCATTCCTACTATATGTATAGAAAATTTATTACGATGAAAACATCAACATTATTCATAAAATTCAAAAATGTACTTTCATTGACATGCTAACACAAGGCATTTATCAAGAATGTTCAAAATAATTCAACACAACTAAAACATATGATATAGTGCACACGATAGGTTCACATTTTGTTAAGACTACATATTAAAAATACATGTGTAAATATAACACTAAAAATATTTCATTTACTATGAAATGAAAGACTGGGCACATGTGAGCTCGTCACGCTCAAAGTATATAAAAATATACTGCCTGCATAACATTTGCAAGACCCTAACCCATTTATTTATTAATGTTTCCATCCCCGAAGCAAAGTGAAAAAATAGAATGTTTGGTTAAAATTTAAAAATAATACAGAGGGGACTAATAAGAAAATTGCCTACTCCGGGCATTACATAATATGAATAACCCATAATATTGGAGGAACCTTTGCTTCCATGTTTTCAAGTTAAGACTTGAAATATTTTCGTTTTCAACGAAAAGATTAATACAGAGTAAAAGCAACATCAGTTGCTAATAATTATCACATACACAACTTACTTGTTACTCATTCATAATAGGATGTCTCATTATATTTTTTTAACTAAACAACGCGCCATGAAGGTGGGTACAGGTAACTACCATAACTTACCACACCAAAATTCAAGTATCCTCAGCTGATTAGTAATCCCAGAGGCATACTGATTGGTTAAAACAAATAAATTGACATAACACGTCGTAAGTATACATTACTATTAATTGACGCATGGTTGTTGTTTAAAAGTTGAAATCTTTACTGCATTAATTTAAAGTGTGCTTATTCAGGTTTATTACCAAATGGTTTCTCACCAGAATATTTAAATTTGTGATTCAAAACATTTTTAATTTTGTAAAATTGCAACACTGTGATGGAATACTCACTAGAGATTTTCCACATCTTCACATTTTAAATTTATTTCATTTTACTATATTTGAAAATTCACTGCACAAATTCACTCTTGCACTTCGAAAGAAACACTATATTTCTATAATTCAAAAAATTAAATTTCGTTGTGAATGTGTTAACGAAAAAATATGCGATTACAAGTAATTTCGTACCACATATATTTCAAATATCAAGATTTTAAAAATGGTATCTCTCCTTCAACATTTTCAATACCTTATGCAACAATGTATAAAGCGAAAAAATTAATATTCAAAATTTTTCCTGAATCTATTGGCTATAGCCATTAACGTGATACACACAATAAAATATTACTGGTTTTATCTAAACATTCACAATTTTGTAAAGCACTAACAGTGTTGAAAAATATTTATGGTATGAAAAATAATTACTAACAACAAAAGAAATTTTGTACAAAATTTTCTGCAACGTAGCCAAAATCTATTTTCATTGCCATGTCAAAAATAGGGGAAATGGGCAATCCGGCTATGTGTGAATGTTGTTTACCCAATTCCTTTTCGTATTGGATTTATTACAACATCGTAGAGGAAATTTTTCATGCATTCAAGAATTTTACTTTTAACTTCCATACTAGGCATCCACTTGTTTTCGTTAATATGAAAACGCAACATTCTACAAGCGCTAACTTTATGTGCTACCTTACTGTAAGAATCACCTGTTACCTTGTGACTGGCTTGTACACTCGAAACATTGACCACTTGAGTGTCATTACAAATGTTGATGGCAAAGAATTTACGCTTTCTACGTAGGCGTAATACTTTACTTACTTTACGCACTTTTTTGCGAATCTTCAGGTTATTTTTCATTTTCGCACGGTGAAAAAATCTTTGCCTACTTTTCTTGGTTGCCAAATTGAAATTACTGTTTCTAAATTTCTCAATAACCTTTTGAGTTGAGTACAAAGTATTGGTTGGTGGATAATCAATCTGAACGTTTTGACTTAGTTCAATACGCTTTTTCTTACCTTTTCTGAATCTAAGTTTCACGGATTTACTAGTTGCACGATGTATGCCAAGCGAACGTGGAATGGTTTCATTTCTGTTAAAGCATACAATTACGAATATGCATACTGTACCTTTCAGCAACACTAAAGATATATTACCACTGGAAAAATAATGCAACTCACCAATCTGAATTGGTTGCCTAATGCAGCTTACTTTAGGGTAATTCGTAACATGCCGTGTATACACCACAAAAATTACAGGACTTACAGACAAACATTTTTTTCGAACAAGTAGCATTGAGCCGGAGGGGGGAAACAGCTGATTCGCCCACTTCCTTTCACATAAGGGACAAGTGTAGACTTTACTCGTGTCTAAAAATACTACAACAGTATCACTTTTTATTTCCCTAGTGGTGGTTACGTTAACCACACTCGTACTACTATTGGAGGTAGCCTCCATGAAGTCAACCTGCACGGTGTTTACATTTACACTGACATTTTCATTACTTACTTCGTTTTCCTGAGCAAAGACATCATTGCTATGTAAAACAGAAATATTTTCCAGCTTGGTTGTAATGCTTTGTAATTGTACGGAATTATTTTCCAACAACTGAAATAACTCATTCCACTTACTGTTTTCACTTTCATTAATTTGAACAAAATATGATTCTTGGACTTCAGATAACCTACCTTTCTTAACAGGATGTAGATATGAATCACAATCATCGGCAACATTTTCCAATTTCCTCTTACACCTTTTAGTTCTAACCTCAGAAGGACAACTATGACAAACATGTGCTAACGGGTACACGTTAAATTCATCTGCGAATTTAACCCTTTTTGGAACTTTATTTTCCTTTTCGGTTTTACCCACATTACCTGACATAGTATGTAAACTGACATCCTTGTTACATTTTTTGAGGATAGATTTGATACTACCAAGAGCATTTTGAGGAGGACTTTCAACATTACTTGAAAATGACTCTTTTTCCTCTTCATTGAACGTACTATCCTGATTGCTAAAGGAACTAACGTCATTGGAATACTTTTTCTGTAGCCGTTGAACTATTATTTCAATAACCTTATTCTTGACATTAACGTCATCACATTGAAGTTTCAACTTTTTTGCTACATACTGAAAATATACATTTTTGCCGCGAGCACATTTCTCTTTCAATTTTTGGTACTGGGCAGTTTTTCTAATACCACGTACACGGAGATTTATCTCCTTTTCTATATCTCTCCTATATTCACAATTAAAATTGAATACATATTCACAAATTGCAAGTTTCGCTACCCTATTGAAACTATGAGTTTCTGCATCGAGGCCTAAAACATTCTGAAACTCTTCTAAACAAAATGGAACAGTACTATACTTATATTCATTTATTACGTTAGCGTACTCTAATTCTATCTGTGCTCTTACATTCATTAAATTCAGCGCTAGCATTTTGTACGTGGATTTATGGATTATATACTCTAAAACAAACACAACATATAAGAATGTAAGTAACACTACATGTGAAAGAATGCAAGGATATATTTCTTTCGAAAAACATTAATTGCTAAATTCATAATTTGCCTTTTCAGTAATTGTTTCACATTCTTGTATGTATAAACCAGGACCTACCTGCGTTCGTACAGCAGGGTTTGGTTGATTTAACAGCTCATGAGAATTACTTTCAACCTTTTCACGTAATTCAACCACATCTACTCTTAAACTTTCAAATAGTTCAGTCAACTCTTTTTGATTTGATTTTAATATTTGGTTAATTGCGGCCAAATCTGCGGACAATTGTTTCACCGCTTCAAGCAGTGTTTCCGTTTCACTAAGCGTTGACATTGTAAAATATTATACTTAAAAATACAACATGCAAATTAGTGTGGTGGCATTGAATACAAACAGTGAAGTTCAAAATTTTTACTCTCTTCCCACTAAAACATCTGTCTTAGTTCGGTGCGCCATTTATAAGGGTAATGCCGGTCCTAGGTTCGATACTTAATCGTTCCTGTTCGGGAAAGCCATTTATGAGATGAGTTTGTTTACGTAACGAAAGCCAGATATAATAATATTGGGATTCGAACCTTGGATCCTTTTTAGAGTCTTCCTCAACATCATTCATTTGCCAAAGACTGATAGATCCAATAAGGAACTAGTAGGTAAACAAATATTCTCACTCCTACGGTTCTGGGATTCGGGCGTTAAACATCAGAGGCATGAGCCGTATACCCACCATCGTTGTTGCGTCAGCTCCAAGATATGCTGCTCGCTGCCTGTAAGAGAATACAAAGTGGGACAGCAATGCGTGATTTACGCCAGATGGATAGTGAGAGATGAAAGTAATGTTTGACCTCCACTGCTTAGATATACCTTACCTGTTTGGTTTTAATTTAAACTATGTACACTGTAAAAGTAATATTCTCCACTTGCTGGGAAAAACAATATGGATCACATACTGTGAAATTATTGATATTATTTTCACTACATATTAAAAAAGAAGATATTATAGAAACACTTATATTTAATTTTATCTTCACTGAATATAGAACATTTACAAGCTTATGAAATCACAATATTTCACTTAAACAAAGAATGGTGGCCCAATCACTGTGGTTTACCGACCGAACGATACCGAGATAATACGCGAAGTTTCGACCGAACGAGGATGATGAATTAGTTAGTGGCTATGCAGTCCACTGCAGAAACTTCACTTCGATCGCTGTAGAAAGTTCACAAAACATGTTTGTTTTCATTAGGCGGCGTGAAAACTACCATTTGAACAGTTGACTATCAGGATTTACGTAGTATAGATTCATTACATTCTTCCTATAAGTTGCACTTAAAGTTGATGCAAATTAATATTTGAAAATGTAAATTCAATACGTTGCACTAGCTTGATATTATAAAAGATTCTTACTTTTACATTTTGAAACTTATACTCTCTCTATTGAGAGTATATACACTAGCATCTTCACATTTTGAGAACACAAATGTCTTCGTTTGTGTAAGAGGTACTAACACATACAAACGTTGACTTTTACATAACGAATAAGTATTCTTCTTCTGCCCTTCACATATTGAAGAAGAGAGAATGTCCTCTCTCACCCGATGACTCCTATCTTGCGAGAGTGAGTAATGCTCTCCTGCGCTCCTCATCGTTGCCAGTTCACAGCGCAAGAATATACTGACAAAACTAAAATATAGTTCGTAGAGAGCATTGAGTTTTTGCATTATTATAATGTTAATAATATATAATAAATGGTCCATAGGTTAATAGAAATCACATTAAAAACACTGATAGTTCCAATAAGTTGTGGAACTGATGATTATTGATAATTTTCACATTGTCACGTAAAACTCTGTCATCGCCACGAGGGCTTCTGCGTGGGCGTTTTTCTCGAGAGTAGCAAAATTTTTCTTCTTAATATGGACTGACGGGAGGAAGTAAGACTGTCTGGAAAAGTGAGGTACCTTTTGGGTGACAAATTCCTAAGCATTGTTCTCTTCCAACTGTTCGCTGGCTGCTTTCATTTCTAAGAATTGAGGCTGGGGAAATACGAGGGTTGATTTAAAAATTCATGCCAATCCATACCGTTACAGTATATATATATATATATATATATATATATATATATATATATATATATATATAAGATCATCTTTCTTTTTAAGTTGTTCGAAAAATGAGCAAACTGGTTTTAACAATTTGATTTTAACATACTGGTATTAACTGAAATGATTCTGGCCGTTATTTTAACACTTCCCTGCCATAAAACGATAACTTTGGAAGATTACTTAGGATAATTTAAATGTGTCTATATTAATTAATCTAGCTAGGATTATATTTTAGTATCTTATGTAGCCATAAATCCATTTTATCGTGGTGCTAACTTTAAATGAGCGGTGCAAATATATTTGTTGCCACAAAATTCCCCTATTGTAATACAAGAAACGTAACTACTCAATGCAAGAAACATAACTACTCAATGATCTTAGCTGTAAACTAGTAAATATATAATAGTTTTCATTTTAAAAGCATAATGTAGTAAAGTATTCGAAAATTTAATTTTTTCCCAATTTTTCCGTATTTTCCAAGCTCGGTAAAAACGGTAAAAAAAACTGTTTTTTACCCAAAAATTCCGGTTTTTTTCAAGGCCTTTACAACACTAGTCACAACTCATATTACCCTCCACTGTACTCTGGTATTTACTTCCTTGTTCTTAAACATTCAGTCTTTACCACAGCATGAGCAGCTTTTTGAAGCGCTTTTATTCAGAGTACAAATACATGCCTTCATTGTTAATTAGACACATCTCACACATAGACTGCCACGACGTATATTTTGCTTCTAATTGTTACGTCAAGATAGCACTATACCTGCTAGACAAGCTTACCGGGGAGTAGCGATTAGGTTTTCATCTCTATTTTGTTTCGGAGTCATCTCCGGCTCTCCAAATCTTACTGAATATCCTTTCACATCATTATACTATCAGGTACTGTATGTGATGGTAACAACCATTTACGTTCTTTCTGGGCACGATATTCTTCAGTTTCTTTCAATATATCTCCATAAATTCCGTATTTAGATAATCATGACAGATGTGAATTTACATAGCCGGCCAGTTAGGACCGTTAGACAATAGGACCGTTTCCTCAATTATATCATCAAGTAATAATACTGCAGTGACTATGTCATTATCACAACCGACTCGCTCCACGAGTCAGACTTTTCCAGATATAGTTATTGTTTTGAGCAACATATCACATCGTAACTCTGCTAACTTTTCCATCTCATTGGTATCGATCATGCTAGAATCAAACTAGCCATTCAAACTCGTGTAATCACTACTTCTCAGACTTCCACTCACCTACTATCTACCGTTACGATAAACTAAATTGAACTGTCTACCACAGAATCATAACTACCTCAGGCTCTTGATTCTCTTGTCACTGTTATGCATAACGTCACAGACATAAACATCCTTGAAATCCTTTCGAATTTTAGACCCTCTTTACCTATTCAATACTTACCACTGATAAAACGGTACCGGCTGTTTTATAGGAATTTTCTTGCAACTGGTAATTCTGACTTTCTTGATCATCTGTTGCAACGTGCGTTTCACAATTGCCTTAAATCTTTAATTATCTCAGCTCTCTTTCACATTCCACTCAGCATTGGAAACGATTCTGGCAACTCAGAAGTCAAAATACTCATACAATGTATAATCTTATCAACAGCAATAATCCTCTGTGTACTGATATAGACAAGGGCAAGGAGCTTGCCGAATACCCCAAGGGCCTCTTTACATCTCTCGCAACTGAATCTGCACATCATTTTCACCTAGTCAACAAACTCGATCTAGATTCCCCTTATGTACAGCCTAATGTTTATCACATTCTAACCGAATACAATCATCTTACTGCACCGATCTCGATTTCTGACATCACCTCAGTCGTAGCAAATAGACGTAACACAGTACCTGTTTTATCTCATCCATACTTTTGTTCTTTAACTGACTTACCTCTTAACTGGAAAACTTCAAAAAATCCTTATGTTTCTCAAACTTCACAAAACTATTCCTTCTTATAGCTTATACTGTCCTATTCAAGTAACGTTAATATTCAGTAAAATACCGGAACGCATCATTGTCAAACGTCTCCATTTATCTGGCACAAATAATTCCACTCGTGAAAACTGACTTCCAAATTTCTTTCAGCATTAATGACCAACTATTTTGATTTTCTAAATCCATCTATAATCACTTTAACACAAGTAATGCATTCTGCTGGTCCCTTTTGATCTAGAAAATGCTTTACACAAGGTCTGGCATCTGGCTATCATGTATAAACCGTCACCTTGCCTATTGCTTATCTAGATTCATATTTAAATTTCCCCACTTGTCGACTGGCTTAGATCTGTATCAACTCCAGTTTTTCATTTTCCATTTTCCTTCATTTTGGTGTTTCAAGGATCGCCTTCATCGCCCTTCTATATATTCTATTCGTTTCCGACTTTCCTGTTGCTTCACGTACTGCTAAATTCTTTCAGTATGCCCCTTGACACAACCCTTTTTTGCTATGGGTTAAATCATTCATCAACTCAATCTGGCTCTTGAGGATGCTACCAACGAGCTTGTGGACTAGTACTCCTATTGAAGACTTAAATAAATCCAGTTAAAACACAATTTATTGTATTTCTTGATTCGAAACATTTTCCCTTATACACCGCAAACAAGCACTCTTAAACCTCACAGTGCAAGATGTGCAGTCCGCAGCAAAAAAACAAAAACAAAAAACTGGAACATGAGCATATAAGTTTATTGTGAAACTACTCCTAATAGCGCAGGGAATTAACATAACGGTTAAGTGGCACGAATCACGCCAGGGGAAACCTCGGCGTCCACCCTGCACACTTATTTTGGAGCAAAAGAATTCGTAGTTTCACAGTAACTTACATGCTTATGTTGCCGGTTTTTGCTGCGAACTGTACCATTACAACCTACTTGTAGTGCCAAATACCTTGGCTAGGTTTCGATCACAATCTAACCTAGACAGCACATCTGAAAGATATCAACAAGGAGGCGTACTCTTTCTTGTCCCAATCTCTTGAATAGTCTTGTGAAACCGCCTAGGGACTTAATACAATTCTCAATATATACATGATTTTTCTCCGCCCTGTCCTCACATACGGTTTTACAGCTTAGTTATCGGCTGCAAACTTTACTATGAAAAATTGTGAATCCTGGAACGTCATGCCTTACGCACAGCTTTATGTATCAAATACCTAGTTTCACTCAAGATCTCTATAATTGACTTACATTTCCACACATCTTGTATCATGTACAAATACTCCATACAAAATATATTACCCAGTGACTTCAAACCAACCATCCACTTTTCCAGCAAACTTTTCAAGACCACGCCCGAAGTACCTACCACGCTCCTGTTCTCTTTACCCCGCTGTCATTACTGTTCATTCAGTTTATACTGTTACACTCTACCTCAAGATTACCCTAGCACCATCTATTATGAACTATACTGTGCAGATGCTCATCATCTTCACGAATAGACATTATATGAGCAGTAACCCCTTCATATCCAACAGGGCACCTTTGTCTTGATTAGTTCCTAGCGCCGCCTCTAGAGGAAAAGAGAACCTGCACTTGTTGCACTAACAGTTTGTAATTTTTGCTGATTTAGCAGAAGCATGGTACGTACGTTGAACACCCGAAGTCTAATTAATAAAGAACAAAAGCAAGTCTTGAACAGAAATTAAGAAAGAAAATCCACTGAAGTAAACAATTTGTAAGTGAGGAGCTCGACTAGGTTTGCCTAAGCGGTATAACTTATCTCATATGTTTGCTGATTAGTAAATCTTGGGCAGTGTCGTAAACTGAAACATTAGTTTGGTTGGAAGATTCTTCAAAATCAAGGCAAAGCGAGATATAACGTTTTGGAGATTTGAATAGTGTCGTTCAAATTACTTTTACTAGACAAAAGTGGAATTTAGAGAGAATGCAAAAGGCAACGAACATGATCTGTGTCAAGTTTTATTTTAATCTCTCCTTCCACAGAGCAAAACGGCTATATTTCCAAGCATTGCACAATATTTTACTACGTACCTAAGTTATTAATACATTGGCAGAATGAAAGCATCTTGGTGAATAAATAGTATTTTTTCAATTCAGTGATCTCAAATTATAATATTGACAGAATTCTTCAAACAAGTTTTGATACAATGAAGAACACTTACTATTACACATAGTCACATCAAACAAATATGAATACAAAAATACAGTTTAACGGATACTTATATTTTATTTAGAATAGTTCTTTGTTTGGTGTTTACAAAAATAATTTTCAGAAATATTTAGACTTGATTTTCCTTCTTATTTTAATTCTGGTACAGATACATGCGTCGTGAACCAGAAAAAAGGGTAGGTCGAATTTTAGAATAATTGTAAATAATATGACCATTATTATTATAAGTCGTAAAATTGGAATTATAGCTTACAAATAGTACACGAGTTTTTTTTTTTATTAATGTATGGGCCAATATTAAAGTATTGATGTATGTTATATTGCAGAGAACACATGGAAGTTTATTCCACGATTTTTGAATTGATATGCATTTCAACATTGCATGTGCAGGAAATAACGCTGCAATACTTGATAAACTTTGAGTATGAACTCCCATAGCGCCAAAGGCAAGCATTTCTCTAAGTTCGTGTATACCTTTTCTTATCTTGATATCGAGAATCACTTCCCAAACGCTGTATTTGTTGTTCTGAAATTCGCCTATTCATCTATCTATACATACATACATATATGTATATATACGCGTCATTCACATGCAGAGGTGGATTGTGTTTTGTTCAGAAAGTCATGCAGAACAGACATGAAAGGCGCTTATAGACGTATAGATATAAATGTAGATCTGTAGATTAACAGAAACAAAACAAAATCTAGTTTCAAAACAAAATCTATATAAATCAGGGTTCGGTGGGTGTTTAATTTTACAGACACTTAGTCCTGCAGAACAGACAAGGTGAGTGTGTGAAAGATACATATTGAATTGTCACATTAAAAGTTCATCTTCTTATTCAATAAGACAAAATACGTAAGAATTTTTGTATTTGTAACAACCTACCATAGCCTATCTTTAAACAATTTAAGGTTGTAAAATGCACAGGTATTTGTATTTTGGAACTCTGTAGTTAGGTGAAAAAGTACCGAATTATGCAAAGCCTCAGCACCGCCGGAAGGACAGACAGTTTTCACAATCTACCTCACTGAGGGCGTGACGATGTGGCACTTAACTCACAGATCAATGGCAAAGGTTAAACGCCCATTTCATACGATAGCCGAAGCCTCACCTCCGCCGGTGATTGTTAACCAAGTAAGCCGATTACTGTATAAAGGGCAGCAGTTTTGGAACGTCCGGCCATAGGAGACTATGAGTTTCCTTGCATTTTCCTCGTTTTGTCTCCCGATACTGAGACCTAGAATGCTATGCGGACCCAGCTATGAAAATTAGGGACAAGATTGGAACCAGCCATTGATTATGATCAGAGTGACAGTATCTGCTGGACTATTATTTTTATTAAGGTAAGGTGCTGTTGAAGGGCTGTAATATTGGTACCAAACTGCGCGACCTTCTACTCTAATTACTGAAACATATATGATAAATCAATAGATGAAGAACAAATATAAATGTAAAACCGGAATATTGATTAAAATGTCTCAGGATGTAAAACGATTACAAACATCTCTCAAATCGTCTTGTCTTACCGTGCGAGATACGAACGCTTAGCATGTGTTTGTATGTGTTTTTGTGTTTGTTTTCCCGGAAATGCAGTTACCTGATGTTATCATAGAAGGTGACTCGCCTTCGAAGGTTGAATCTCCCTTCTCCCCCTCCTCTTTCAGCTTCCATGTGCCCCATCATCATTCATTTTTAAACTACACAGATGCTTTTATCACTTTAATTTTATTATTTTACCATTTTTATTCAAATATGATTATTTGCTAATCTACTGTATTTGCTGCTAAAACCGTTTAAAAATTCGAGTTCTTGGCATCCAGGATCGGTTGAATCCACTTTCTATTATTTCAAAAATTAGTAAATCGGGAAATTAGCGCTACAAATTTTACATAAAACTCTACTCCAATAGATCTCAAAAACATGTTTGTGAAGGGATAATTTCACTTTCTAAGTTTTGAGTACACGGTTCCATCTAGTGAATGTGATGGATATTTTTTTCACAATGCTTTATAAAGATGAAAATACTTGGGACCGCCATTTAACACTAATCTAATAATAATATATAACGTTCGACAAGAACATCGGACTTTATCCCAATCATAAATTGGAATTTACTGCGATATGTCGTCGCATTAACTGACAGAGTTAATCCAACAATACAGTCGATTGACTAAGAGAAACTTCTAGTTTTGTTTTAGATAGCTCTGCATGTGTATGCTCCCAGAAAAGTATGCTGCAGGGTTTCCAATTTTGGAGAGAAAAACTACTATTAGAAAATCAGAAAATACTAATAAACCAAAATGAAATGAATACACTAGGTACTTTATGAATCGCCATACTGCATATATTTGTATTTCTAGCAAAGTAATTGAGATTTAATGCATTAACAGACACGATAGCAAGGCTGACGAACGTGAAGACCGGTAAGTTCTGAGAGATAGCTCACGGTAGTCTGTAATAAACTGTCTCTATTGAACATTAGTATTTATAATTCAAAATGGTCATAAATGTGAGACAGAATACTCAAGAGCTATTTGCAAAAGAAGAGCTCAGTAAAGACACAACTCAATTATGTGTCTTTCGTACTTAACGCATTTCAAAAACGCATTATACGTATCCTAGATTAATCATTATGGCGAACACTTTATATATACACAGTTAATTCTGTATTCTTCGTTTCTTTGTCAATTACTTTTTCCCCTCAGTGGCTACACTGTTAAACTCGCAAACAGTTTTCATGCTTTTTGATATTAAATCTTTCAAACTGTTACTCAGGAATATCATAGAGCGCACTTCAAATTTCATATTCTCACTTTTCATATTCACCTGTATAATAGAATAACGGATGCCTACCTAAGTAAGAGTTCATTCCTCCATTCTAGTATCAAATCTAGATGAACAAATCCCCATCCCAGGATAAAGAAAATTCACAGAAAAAAATATGACGGAGAGAAAGTTAGCGGACTGACATCACGATAGATTACTGAGGCTTTCCACAGTAACCTGGAAAAAATATGCAATAATTGAGTATACTTTCATTATGAAAAATTTTCATCAAACTGACACGTATATTAGAAGAAGCACTTTATACCTTTCATAATAAAATTTCAGATACTCTCAGGAGTTCTCATGTAGTTACATGGCTAAAATATGCACCGGCAATGAGGGAGGACCAGATTCTATTCCCAATGGAGTTTCATGTGATTTAGATAACCTCTTAAGTAGCACAACCACATCTCGTATGGCGTCGATACGGAAAAGAGCCTTAAATATACAATCCACCAACGAATCAGTCGGAATCATTGTGCCAATTTCAGCCGGAATTTATAAAAATGTATTGACAAAAAATAGTAATTATTTTAATCACAACAACTATATAATAATAATGGTAATAATAGTTGAAACAACCAATTTAACAGTAGTAATAAAAACATCCAAAGGCAAGGAGTCAAAAAGTTTTCGTAGTTAAGTAATGTTGTAATACAAGATAGTATTCATCCCCTGAGTTAAATATTCTAATGATTGTTGGAGAAAAACATGACAATAGTTTCGATAGTTTATGGTATATATGTATCGTCTAAAATTACAAGTCTAGGATATTTCACAAAGCTTATGGAAGATTTGTCATTTAATACCTAGGTATATTACAAGCAGAAAAAATCATAAATTTATTACAACATACTTAAAAGAATAAAGTTGTTATCGCAAAGCAAAGTCATTAATGAAATTGTGTTACATACCTCGTATTTTACCTATATCTTCGAAAGCAGTAAATTTAATTGATTCTTAGTGTAAGAACAATGTAATTCTCCACCAAACTAAGCACCCAAATCGGTGAACTTGTGGACATTAAAGCAAAATAAAAGATATTCGACATTTATTAGCTTAATCGTACAGTGGCTTTATAATATTTTAGAACAATAATTATCTTAAAGATGTTTCATAACATTTCGTATGTTTCAGGTTAAATATAGAAATGGCTAAATAAAGTAGATGCAACAACGTAGATGGAAACCAAACTAAATCCAGGATGGAATTTCAAAAGAATAACAAAATCCTTGTTCTTTTTCTGTTGTTGTCCTTCCTTCACAGACACACAGCAAACGTTATCAAAAATACTGTTATTACAACATATCAGTCATATGAGCTTCACCTGGCACAATCGGTTTGGCGTTTGATTCCAAAGGTATTCCCTGACGCTAGTACTGTTGTCTTGCTATATAATCTCAATGAACTTCATACTGAACTTCTTGTTTATAACATCATGAATAAAAATGTAATTCCTATGCTAACAGTTCACCTAAATAGCAATAGTACATCATCTTCAGGCGTTTCAATAAAAAATCCAATAATTGGTGACAGTGACGTTATATTTCTAGTCACGGAAAGTGAGCAGGTCCTCACGTATTTATTAGAAGATACTGCTAGCAAGTATTATTGGAATAACCGAGCTAATTTCCTTGTTATTTATGTATCAGTGAATGGACATACTAAAGTAGATATTAATTGTCTATTGTTAGGATTTTGGAAGGCACAAATTCTTTATGTTGCTGTGCTAATGTTTAAGAATTCATCTTGTAACAACGCATCTAAACCAGTTGTTTTTGTATGGTCGTACAATCCTTTCTTGAACACGACATATAAGGGCAACATAACACCAGAACAATTATCAGGAAATATTTCGATAATTCAAGAAGCTTTCTCAAGGAAGAAAATAAATGATCTTAACAAGTATGTCTTGACTACGACTGATATGGAAGGAAATGCCCTTCCAATTTTCTCATCCAGAAAACTTGGTCATGCTGATAACTACACAGTAGAAGGTTTCATTGTGACCGTGTTTGAAGCACTTAAAAAACATATGAACTATAAAACTAAAAGTATTATAAGACACGGACCTCTCAAAGTTGGATATAAAGCAGAGAATGGTACTTGGTTGTACATGATGGGAAATCTTGTGAGAAAGGAAGTGGACATGGCAGGTGTGACTTTTGCATCAATCCTTGAAAGATATAAAGCGGTTGATTTCACAGATTGTATTTTTATTACAAGATATGCAATTTTGGTACCTAAAGCAAAAGTACTACCATCGTGGGTAGCTTTGGTATTATTCTATAAAGCCGAAGTGTGGTACTGTATTATTATTTCTTTTTCTGTAGTTCTTATTTTACTAATACTGTTTCCAAGATCTAGATTTGTTGAAGCTGATACCCGAAAAGGATTGTGTACAATACTTTGTTATGTATGGTCTATTCTTTGGCAAGTGTCAGTAACGCAGCCAAAGAGTAACGTTATAAGAATAATATTCTTTATGTGGGTTTATTGTACCCTAATTTTTGGGTCATTATATCAAGGAGGTATTGTGAGTATTTTATCTATTCCTAAACGATATTCTGATATCAACACTCTACAAGGTCTTGTAAATTCTCAATTGCAAGTAAGAGGCAGTAGAATTGGTAAGACGATATTTAATGATAACTCGAATAAATTGTTATGGACACTTCATGAAAGATATGTTATAGATGCTAACCTTGAAAATATAATAGCGAACTTAATAAAATACAGAAATATTTCAGTTTCATCTTTAGATAATATTTTAGATTATTATGCGCACAAGGCTCATAAATGTTTAAGTTGTCCTCCGGGCTTTCACATGATGAATGAAAAAACAGATATCCGACCTCACGCTATTGCTTTATCCAAAGGTTCACCATTTTTTCATCGTTTTAATACTCTTATTGGAAGAATGAAACAGGCTGGGTTAATCGAGAAATGGGAACAGGAAGTTGTGAAACAATCTAAGGATAACAGCAAATGTGAAAATCCTTGTGAAGCTGGTGTCGAATCTATTTCATTGTACAAAATACAACCGTGTTTCTACATCATTGGAATTGGATATATAGGTGGACTTCTTGTATTTATTGTTGAAAAATTACGACAGATTTATGATGAAAGATGACAGAAAAAAAATTTGAAGGATCCGTAATGCGTGTAGGATAATTGCAATTTCTTAATTTTACAGGTTTTTAATTCGTAACAGAATGGTATAAAAAGGGGAAAAAGATTACAATTTTGGATTAATGATATCATTTGCTATGAATTGTTGTGTTTAATTCAAAAGATTATGTTAGTATCAATGAACATATAATTTGTCTTAAAATAACAAAAGTACTAAACTGACATTTTCAAAACGAAACAATAGAAAATGCTGAGTATTGTTTCCTTGAAACATACCTCATTCGACATTCCTGTTTTTCCCTGCACTTATCATGACATTGTAAATAAAAATTAGATTGAATTATGAAACATGAACTACGAGTGTTTGGACTTCTATAGGCAAACGTTTTGTCTTGCTACTAAAAACATTTTCAGAATGTATATATGTATATATTGTAGATAGAGTTATTCGCTTTATTGACTCGTTTAATAAAACAAAACAACAATTGTACAAGAGGTAATATTTTACATTAAAACTAGTATGGAATGATATATATATATATATATATATATATATATATATATATATATATATATATATATATATATGTTGTAAAGTCGTGAGAGTGCCTCAAATGGGCTCTAAGGTGTGAAATATGAATATGTAAATAAAATGAAAATTTAAATAAATTTAAATATGTTAATTTGAAATGCAAATGATCTTAGTTATATGCAAATTACTAGTAACGTCGGTAGAGCTTGATTTAAATGTCCGTAGAGCAAAATTTAATCTGAAGTGATAAAGAGACTATGCTGAACAAAGTGAATTTAATTTTACATAAGTTTTTCAAGCAAAAATGAGACTCTAATTTTCAAGTCTACGTGTTTTACTCCATGTATTAAGAGATAATACTATTTCCCACTCACGCAACAACATCTGGTTGTTGTTCAATCACATTGTACCAGACTGTGACAACTCCAGGACAGCTGAAAGGAATACACAATAATAGACACTTTTTACATACTTTAGTGTACTTCCTGTGGAGAATGATGAGCACAGATTCATTGGATGAGTAAATTTTAACTTGGTGTAAACACACGTTAATCACTGTACATTGAATTTACAGTAAAAAGAAAAAATACTTTAAATTTTTGAATTTTCAAATTGTTTCGCCGAAATGTTTGTATTGTTCTTTTAGGCCTAATTTGTTTTATCACGAGAGTCCGTGCACGATACGATGCATCTCCTGATCCTAGTCCTGGATGTCTCCTACGATCCCATCTCCTCTTCTACGCGTTGGCCCCACTATCTTCCCATTTAGTGGGACGTCGGACCAACGTGGGCCTTGTTCCTCTTCCCACATTGACAAAACATTTTTCGCTGCTCTCCTGTTCGCCTATTATAGTCAGTTCAGAGAATAACTGACGATTCCCAGTGACTTTTGTCTGCAGTGAACTAAGTTCTGGACACCGCTCCTTTCGCCTAATCTAGCGCGATCCAGCCTGTTAGGTGGCTATGGTGCGACTAGCTAACTTCATCACCCTAATAGGAAAGGGAAGATGACACTGAATGTAAAATAGCGTTCACAATAATAGCTCGTAGTTTCCTGCTCATTTCAAACTGTAACGCAAACCACTGTCCTGTGCCTATGCACACAGTTGCGATGATTACATCTACAGGATTGACAACGAAAGTTTATATTGTTCTCACGCTGAACATTCTGAACATGACAAATATTTCATGTGATTAGCAATTCTTTATATAAATGACGTTGGCACGCATCACTAACGTAAGAGAAAGAATCACCAAATTTAGAGTTCGCTAAAAGCGCTGTCGATGCACATCACATTATCTATATGCCCAAGAAAACTAATGTCTCTTTACCGAAGTTAAGATATGAAAATCTCGAAGAGCGCGAAGAGACTCCTGCTCTGACGACCAAAACCAATTCACCAAGTTCGCGAAGAGTGATACCTCTGCTTTGGCGATTAGACACGAATTACCCAGATTCCTCCCGTCAGTTCTCTTTTAGCAAACCCTTCTTCTTGTAAACAGTCTGGGCTCGCTTCCTACCTACTGCAAATCTTATGACGGGGGTGAGGCGCGGTACCAGAGGAATTCGTCAACAGGTCATTGCACCTCTGACCTCAGTTTACACTTTACCATGTTCTCATGTTAATTATTTAAAATTGTTAACTAATATTCACAATCCGACGCTTGCACTATCCAGAAGAAATGTCAAGCTTTCGTTCGGTATGTCTCACTTCACTCAACATATCACTAATAGATGAATAATTTAGGTTTTTACACAAAATGTGTATGCATTTCACTCGAGTTATCCCCTTCCGTTCACTCACTTCCGCAGTGGTACCGCCTATCGGGATTACTCTGAGTTGGTCCATCTATATGAGGGGTTGCTACAGCTGAGATTTGCACTTATTTACATTGTTTTTCGGTGATTGAAATGTTTGTCACCACACAACACATTAAAATAAATATATACATACATTAATGCACCTGCCCTGAACATATGGCATGCTGTCATATCAAATAAACACAATAATTAAACATTTTGTTCGTCGTGGGTGCTGTTTTTTTCTCCCCAGGACGTCGGCTGTCACGGCAACCGCGTTGTCGCTCTTACATTTATCATGCATCCCCCTCAGGTTTAAACTGTTGGACTTGTCGTCCTGAACCGAAATAAGCCTTTCTTTATTCGTTTACTAAATAATACTGTGAAGCGATTAACCTATCTTACATACTACGAAATCGAAACTTCAAGAAAATTTTTATAACACTAAAAGAATTACTTGTGGAAGTAAACTTATTTACAGGGGTGAAGGTTTCTACAGGGAATGCTCGTTTCCTTGATTTTGCTCCGGTGAGGTGAGGGGAGCTTCAAATCGTTAGGTCCATCTTGGGCTGGCAGAAATTTCGTTGAAGATGATGCTTACCACGAAAAAGGTGTGATTTCTGGTCAACTAGTCAAAATTTCACACTTCTTTGTATATGAAAATTTCGCATATACCTCTCAACTCCAGCAAGCGTTTTTAACAATGGCTGTTCTCGTCTCGGTGTCTCCAGCTGTCAAAGTATCCGACCGTAGTAACATTGTCGTTGATATCTTTTATATGTCTTTGGATACTGGAATTTCTGCCATATTCCCGTACTCTATGGACAATAGAGTTAGCTACGATATACCAGTGGCTTCGAATTCTTGGGTGTTCTCTGCTTGCAGACAAAGAATTTTCAAACTTTTCTCCCTTTTTTTCTCTATGTGCTGGGTTTCATGCGAGCTTAATTCCAACTTCCTATGATTTCCAGAGCATCTCCTTACAATTACATTTCACTTGAAATCAATATTTAATTAATAATCTTAGCCTATTTTGATGCTTCACGTATGACAATGATATAAACTCAAATAATAATAATAATAATAAGAAGAAGAAGAAGAAGAAGAAGAAAAGGAAGAAGAAGAATAATACACATAAAAATGAAATTACTCAACACTATTACTTCCACAATTAATCCTTTACTTATTACCTAACACTTTAAGCGCCATGTGCATATATTTTATGCACACTTGGTCGCTTCCTGGGGGCCATTGCATAAATCTTATGCACACTTTGGTTTTCTCCTGGAGGCCAAGGCATACATTTCATTTTTTCCTATTTCGAGTCACTTTATCTCTTCTTTGTTTCTTAAAAAATATTAATTTTCTTGTTGTTCTATACATTTGACTATATTTTAAGATGATTTTTTGCGAAAATACGAGTGTGAATAAATTATATACACATGGCCCCTGGGATAAAATTGCGAAGTAAATTTTCATGTTATTGAAATTCACGATAAATTATTTTCAAAAGTTTGGCTAAATAAGTTCTCACACTGCTCGAAATTACAAAGTGTTTGGAGATAACATTTCGAAAAGTACATTTTTTCCTAAATGTTCATTCTTAGTTTTTTATAAACCAAGAGATAAAGGTATTCTCATATGAAAATATAAAACAAGTCACAGTTTATCTCAGAGTTAGCAGGAAATATCAGCATTGCTTTCAATTTTTCAAACTTACAATGTGTTCTTCAAAAAGACAATCTTTACAAGTCGCTTTGTCCTTTGAACATGGGTGACACAGTTAAAACTTGCTTTGTGTTTCGCTGTATCTGCTCTTCCGAAGCTCTCAGACAGCTTTGTTAGCATTCTGTACAACGACGCCTTTTCTTATCTGATGTTTGGAGAATATGTTTTCTTGGAGAAGATTGTCCATTGAACCAACGGCGCCGACTTTCCAAAATTTATGTGAATGCATATCAATAGCAGGACGTGTTATGTGTTTTCAGGGAAGTCTCGAAATTTGATTTGATTTATTTTTAGTTAAAATCTTATAGCCCTTATATTATAAAGAATTATGCTGTGATAAAGTAAAATATACCGGTATCATAAATGTAAGTTGGGGCTGGTCTAGCTCTGTGATAAAAAGGCTGGTTTAAACGCAATAGAAACGGGTTAAAACCCGGGTGCAAACTAAAAATCTTGTGGATCCGGGGCACCTACAAGATTAGGCCTATTTGTTTGGGAGTCGGTGCTCCGGAGCACCCACGTAGTCGGCATGAACTGCATCGGAATGAACTATGTCTTCACTTCCTTCTGGGTCGTTGTTCCATAAGAAGCCATTAGGTCGGATACATCAATATACGATTTTTGCTTCATTCTATTCCAAAACCGTGGATGGTATTTTTGTTGTTGTTTTTGTCGTGCTTGTATGTAACTTCTGTCATGGTTGGCACGTCTTTGGTTGAAAGAAATAAAATATCACGCTTATCCCTCCATTTCCCATCGGTCACATTGGTATTGCTTTGCATAGCGATCATTTCACCTTTTTGGAGTTTCGCTGAAACTACAGGTTTTGGATTACCTTTCCACTTTTTTCTCAAGGTTTCTATCAAATGTGTTTTGATTGTCATTATGTTCGTTAGCCAAAGCAAGACCGGTATAAAAATTGTCTGTGAACAACGTTCTACCGGCATTCAATAATGGACTCATCATTTCCACCACTATCTTCGTTGACACAGCTTGCTTTTATGATTTGGCCTCCTTTCCTCCGTAGAGCTTTACATACCAAGTGTGTCCACCCTTGATACAAAGCTTGAATAATTTCAGTGCCTATTTGTCTCTTTCCTGGCATGTACTGCTTGAAATTAAGTCTTCCTCGAAACGGTCCATTGCCTCATCAATACAGACATTTTGTTCGGATATGTACACAGTCTTGAATTTTTCATTCAGCGTGGCAATAAGGGGATTGATGTTATACATTCGGTTAGATTTGTTTTCCATTGATTCGTTATCAGAGAAATGAAACATATGGAGAAGTAATTGAAATCGGTTTCGAGGCATATACTTACTAATATTGTTTCTATGTACTGGGCTTTTAGGTAAGTATTTCCTGATATTTGTTTTTTTATCCAACCCCATCCATAAAACCAAACCTAAAAACTGGTGTATTACACTCTTATCTATACCATACCACATGGACAATCGTGCATGATCAGTTGACGTTTCGTTTTCAATGTGAGAATAATACATTGATCTGCTTATCTGTTCGTTTCAGTTACAATTAAATCCAATACTGAATCATCAACAAATAGCTCATAGTACTATAGCACGTCTTTTGTACCTTGCAAAATATCAATAATCTCGCCCGTCACACCACCAACATAATCACATTCGAACTCGTGCAAGTTTCCAAACACTGGATACCACACAATTTCTTTTGTGGAACTAGTTCCAGATTCGGTCTCCTCTGGGTCTCTTTCGGAATCACTCAATTGATGGCCACTAAATATCGATTCACCATTCTCTGACTTACGTATTCTTTTCCGGGTATCTTCATCAGAATTAGTAATGTTACTAAATAAACCTTCGGTCAAGTCACTCATATCATTTCCCATTCCTTGTAAAATATCTCTTATTGCATCCTCATTTGCCATATTGAGCTGAAAAAGAATTATTACACGGTAAAGGTGTTTCTCACAACAGCGCAATGTTAACTGAGATGCACTCAGCTTCTAAGAACAATGAACTTTGATTGCCTGCAGTCGTACCAACTTTTGAGTAATTAACGGCCTGTTGCTGTATGTTGTTCCCAGGGGCCAGTACTAAATATTTGTATATTTGTTTCAACGATAATTGTATAGAAAATCTCTACACAAGCCTATAATGTGTACACTGAATCGTGTAGAAAATATATGCACATGGCCCACAGGTAAAAACTTTTTGTGCATACAATTTATGCACACGGCCAAATAAGGGAAAACAGGAAATACGCAGTTGGTCCCAAGAGGAAAATTTTGATTTTGACCCTTAACTAAATGCAAATGCAATTATACGGCAACAATATATTTTATACATAAATTACATACAATAATAATAATATGCATAACAAGATTGATATGATTTTTATACGGTACTGTATCTATGTTAATATATATATATATATATATTTGGAAGTACTGCTTTATTGCAGGACCATGGTAGAGCAAATTATATTCGGGAATCGTTTTCTCCCACAGCCAAGTTTAATTTCAAAATATTCCTTTTATAAACAGTATGATACAAAATCATTATAATGTAAGAAATCCTCTAATAATTGGATAAAAGAAAGATTTCCCAAGGCCCGAGCAGCCTAAGAAAGGATCCCCATACAGATCCTCGCAAACTAAGTGGAGTGGCTTTAGGATCCCCAATGTTCCACGCAAGGGGAGAGAGGTTAGAAAGCCACAAAGCTCCAGGCAAGCTGGGTGGCTCAGGTTAGGAATCCCACAGTGTTCCAAGCAAACAAAGTAGGCAGAATAGGAGGCCTAGAGCTCCGAGCAAGCTAAAGGCTTTGGGTTGCTTGCAAGTACTAGCCAGCCAAAAATTTACTAGAAAGAATATTTTGCAGTCACAGTGTTTATACAAATATACAAAAATCACTTTGCGACATAGTAAACATACCAATACTTTTTATTTTGTTTATGGCATGTCTCTAACAAATTAGAAAAAGTGATATTTGCTATTTATTCTTCAATTTATTGTGGATATGTCCAGCTGCATAGCGGCCAGTGATTGATAGGCTGCTTTGGGTCAAATAATTCAAGGTAATCCATTTAGATCTATGAGCATCAGTGAATACAAGCTGAAACCTCTTTCACAATAGTTGGTGAAAACTGGCAAAACACAGATTATACTTAACAGTTTTAAGAGCAAAGAAACCTGTATTTGTGCTGCACTGTTTCCTGCAGAAGTTCAGGAAGACAAAAGTTTTTTGAAATGGCTTTGAATGTGTACCACAAGCATAAGATGTTCTTATGCAGTTCGCTCTCCTGCACCTTGGCAGTTTGAATCCAGGTTTTTAAAATGTTTTATCAAAACTGAAATTTCTTGCTTACCAAATTGTTCAAGTTGATTGTTTGTAGGCCACAGAAATGTATCAAACATAGATGTTCTTTTTGCAATGTCGATGTCGACTACTGAAAGAATTCATTTACCGTATTTTACGGACAATTAAACGCACTTTTTTTCTTCGAAAAATTGACTAGAAAATTCAGGTGTGTGTTATACTCGAAATTAATACAAAAATGTGCAGTGTTTGATTTAAATTCCCGTCAGTCTTAAAAATGAACATTTATTCGATGCCGCGGAAAACCCATCTCTATCTGGCAACATTGGATTCAACTGCCAGCCGCAGCGCACTGATGCGATGAACATGGGTTTCGAAGATTCTAAGCTTGCTATCATTGTCTCCCTACCACGGAGTAGAAAATACAGATCGTAACCTCTGTGAAACGATATTAAGAAAACAAAAAAAAAAAGCTTAGAAACTAAGATGCGTCTTATAGTCCTTAAAATACGGTACTTAGTGCTTTCAAAACACCTTGTAGCAGTTTCTTCCTGTGTGGTTCAAACAACTTTATGCCATCATTTTCCATATTAGAAAAACTAGCTTTTAGTTCTTTTTGATGAAATTTCTGTTCATATTCTCCTAAAGAAACACTCAGTTGCTGAAAATCATGCTCAGCCTTTTCAACACATGATTTAACTTCACTTAATAGAAGGTGTGTCTTCTAAGATACCAATGAGAATGTTTTGAACACTGAGAAGAAATCCATCAGAAAATAAAGAGTTCACATGAACATGTAACATTTCTGCTTCTTTAAGAGTCCTTTAGCCTTGTCACTATCTTTTTCTTCAGAAGTAACAATACTTTCAAAATGTGCGAATAAACATAGTCAATTTGTAATGTCTGCTTTTATTGTCCCAAGTTTGCTTGCCACCCATCTAACAACATGATGTTTCTTTAGTTTAACCATAGTTTAAGACACAGCAATTAGAATTCTAACATAAGAATAAAGGTTAATAATAATTAGCGTTAGTTGCAGAAGACCAGGTTATATTGGCACATCCGTAGATCCATATTTCATGTAACGAAGGTACTGGTAAATGGTGTTAAGCTTAACATAAGCTAAATATCCACAGGTCTTAGTTGGCTAACTGTTAGTTTTCTTCCGATTTGATTAATGAACTTATTAATCCAAAATGTAATTAACTGAAAAATTAATAAATTGTTTCTTAATATGGATAGAGTATATATTTTACAAATGAATAACGAAAAATATTTATTTACATACACATATTCTGAAGATATTTTCTAACATGATGTTCGATGCTGTAAGTGTAAATGTAGTCATTACTGACACAAAAAGAAAATCCATCTAAAAGTCCGTTAACTAATTATTTTTTCATGAATATGTTGATCATTTTCCTCAATTTTGTTGCGCGGAAAATTAAATGAAAAGCTGACAGAATTCAAAGAAAACCGGGAGATGTTTATTGTCAGAGTCTGCAAATGTTGAAAAGAACTCTAAAATAATGGTGATATTTGAGAACTAAGTTTAAATTATTGAGAACACCAGCAGCTAGACTATTTCTCCAATCAAGATAAGTCCAATGACCAAAACATGCTACATACTAAAAATTCAATAGAAAACTTTAAAAAAATGTGGTTACTATAATTGTATATCTTACGAGATGAAGGAATTTTTTTTTTTTTAAAAAAAGAAAGATCACTAAAATCCTTAATGAATGGAAAACCAAATACTACATAGATAACGAAAATAACTAAAATAGCAATAATAATAACACATAAAAGTAAATTAGAGAACGTTAACAATTCCAAGCTCGTGAATAAAGGTGAAAATATGGTCACTAAGGGATATATTAACTTGTAAAATCTGATTAAGAGTTTTAGAAAGTCATAAACGTTCTCTAAAGACTCTGCCTGTTTTTATTATATACAAGGGCTAATCAAAAGATAATGTAATAATATACATATGTTGTATAAAATTAAGGTACGGCCCAGGATTCTTTCTCAAATTATAAACAATTTAAGAATTCCTCTAGTTCGAGAGCCAGATACGACGATAGTGTTGTATGTCTTACCTATTAATTGGGACATTTTTATAAGCACTAACTTCATATAAAACAGAAGAAGAAATGGATATATAATAAGAACTAACAAAAAGTAGAATATAAAATAATATCGTTACTTATGTAACGATACTGTTATTAAGTACCTGTTTATTTATGACTAGTAAAGATATAACTAAAAATTACGCCATTATAATATGAATGTGTATTGAAATATTGTATCCTCGTCGCCAAAAGTGCCTTTACATCGCCGTGACGAGTATGTGACCAGTACTCTATGGAAGGGGCGGTCGCATAAGAAACTGTGATTAATTTTGAAGAGTTTTTACTTTGACTAGGGAAATAACGTAGGTATAGGGAGTAAAGGCATAGATTTAAAGTATTAGCGCACTGTCATCTGTGAAATGATTC
This sequence comes from Thermobia domestica, assembly GCF_964235325.1. Classification (NCBI taxonomy): domain Eukaryota; kingdom Metazoa; phylum Arthropoda; class Insecta; order Zygentoma; family Lepismatidae; genus Thermobia; species Thermobia domestica. The sequence goes on along the minus strand of NC_137455.1, from coordinate 335,698,338 downwards.
GTATTCTCAGTTTTTCAAATCATTATCTTATATGTTAATTTAATAACTTCTAACAACTGCTACTGCCGCTTTTCAGGAATTTACTACGACATGTTCGCGGGTAAATTATTTCATTCGCCTCACTGTAATTATTTAGCCATCAGGATCCTGCCGCCTATAGTCGGACAATTTGTCCATGCCGACCAGATGCCGCGGTCGGATTGCCGGCGCCGGACACCGGCGTCTTTCCGCTCGATTTTCGACCGCGACGAGCAAAAAGAGATTCGTTTACCAAAAGAAAACTAAGAGAGTTAGAAGGTAATTTGTTGCTTTAAAATACGAATTAGGGCTTATATTTCCCTAGTAAAAAGCTTTCTCGAAACAGTCGGCAGACAGTCGGACGACGACTGCAAAAAGAGACTGCTGGGAATTTCTTGAAAAACGACGTCGGCGAAAGATTCAATAACGCGTACCAGCGGCACAGAGTCGAATTTTGGAAAATGAATAGAGCCTGTATCTTCTTTAATGATGAAGTAAAAATTGAAACTGTCCGAAGGTTTTTCTTGTGGGTGGGCACTAATTCCATAAAACATGTCTTGTGAAAACGGAGTCGGTAGAAAGTCGGCATACAGCGGACGGAACGACAGCGACAAATTATAGTTGTATAGACGTCGAAACGTTAACGGCATGCCGACCATAAAAAAAGGTAAATGCATTGAAAGAAATGTAGTAAAGGGACTGCATGTAAAGGGTATATGAGAAGTAAATACTTAAAATAAAATACAAGTACGAGAGGATCCTTGACAAACATTTTGGAAGGAGACGGCAAACAGCGGACGGCGACCGCGGCAAATGTTGTCGGAAAGACGCCGAAACGTTGACGGCGTGCCGACAAGTAAAGGAGCCGAAAGAAGGTCGGCAAACAGTGGATGGACCGACCTTGAAAAGATGCTCGGACAGGCGCCGAGCCGCCAGTGCCGCTGAAGAGCCTGATTGCAGAAATCGTAGTCTGGTTGCGCTGCTTGTATGTTCGGTTCGCGTTCTTCATTTGTCACATGGTGATGCAGTGTGGGTTGAGTGTTCAAACAAAGTTCGTTAAGGTTGAATTTACAAGTGGGAAAAATGTTTATAAATATAAATATATTCGTTTAAAGTATATATCATGCTGCATCAGTTCCCGAAGTAGCAGGACGCCCATAGTTTTATGGATTATTCATTGAGTATGAAGTGAGAGAGCAATATACATTTGGTGAGTTAATTTAATATTATGCATATACATTTCAAATTGTCATAAATTTTATATGTTGTGTTACATATGTTAATTGGTAGATTCGGTTATAGTATGTTCCCGCGCAATGGCGTCTGTGGCTTGTAAAATTTGGAGGGAAGGTATCAGAGAAAGTGATTTAAATGGTACTACCTAGCCCAACCTGTGTATTAACTTCGATTCTATTTGTTACCTTTCTGCTTACCTTGACGGACCCCCTAAGGTATATCAAGAACTCGATTACAATTGTAGGATCCGCGCTGGTTCAGTGGTAGAATGTTCACCTCTGGTGCTTGGAGTCCCGGATTCGATCCCAGCCATCGCCATGTGAACTTTGTGGTGGGCAAACAGCGTCTTCGTGGGTTTCGTCGGGGTTCTCCCGTTTATTTACACTTTCTTCATTCCACCATTTCATTCATTACTCATCATCACCGTCTTCTTTAGCCTAACCGGCATAACCGTGGAACAAAAAACTTAAGGATTTCACTTAATTTTTTATTTAAAAAAACGAAGGACAGTTAAGAAACTGTAGTACACGGTTTTCTTCTTGAAATTGCAAAAGTTTACATGCCTTAGTTTGTAAGGTAAGTGGCTGTATGATATGTATGATTATATGATTATCAAAGCCCACAAGTTTTCACTAACCTCGCTTACGCGTATACCCACCGTCGCTGACGCACTTGTTCCCTTCGAACACCCCCCCGCGCGGGCCCACCGCACCAGTGTTGCCCTGCTAGACTCAGTTATATAGAATTCGTGCTTTTTAGTGGCCAACTAGCATCAGAGGCGGATCCAGGGGTAGCGATCGGGGCGATTGTCACCCTTCCAAATGAGGAAAGTTTATTTTATATATAAATAAAACCCATTCCAGAGTTTGGAGTACTCAAAAGTAGCTCTAAGTAGTAGTATTACAACCTCCCTCCCTCCCCCAGAAATCCGTCCTGGATCCGCCCCTGACTAGCACAGGTTGGTTTGTGTTTTTTGCACTGTAGTTTTTATGCCCCTAACCTAGTGTAAAGTAATCGAACGTAACTTAATCTAATCCAACCAAATATAACCGATCGGAGTACGTTTTGGTACATTTTTTTTTTCGATTTTCAAATTGGTTCTGCGATACAACAGGAAATCCCTAAATTTAGGTTAGGTTAGATTGGATAATTTTTAGATTAAGTGCTCTGACGTACTGCTAGACGTTACAGCTTGATTTTGTCTTTTGTGAATAGTTGTTGCATAATAGAGTGAGAAAGTGACCCGCAACCTTTTCTTATGGCAAAAATACTTAATAAAGCGAGGTGGTATACAGGCTGCACTCTTATAATACAATCAAAGGAATGCTATTTCCAAACAGAAATCCTACTCCACGGAAAAACGTCAGCGCGGTGAGTGATACACTGAGAAAATTAATCGGTAACCAACTGGAGGTTAAAGGATAAGTTGGGTGCTAGAAGCAGTTAATAATTTTATCTATGTCAGGTGTGATATTTTCATGTCGTCCTGTGGAAATATTTTAGAAGCAATAAGAAGGAAATTGGTGAAATAATTAAAATTTTTCATCAATTATTCCGGGTGGTGCGCCGAAAATAGACCTCAACGAACACAAGTTCGGATTTGTACATGTTTTAAGCCTAAATAACAAAAAGGAAGATAATTATCTTAGAGAAGCGTGGACAATTTCTGATAATGCTTGTGCCATGAAAAGGTTTGTGTTCCTTTAGTATTCTCTAGTATTTAGTGTCTCTTTAGTAACCTAATAAGATCCACTAGATTATATACTGCAGGACTTATTTCACATGTGAGCAAAAACTTCCAATTAAAAAAAAAACAAATGCAGAAGAAATGAGGTATTTGTTAAACGCTCTTGTGTACAGGTTTACTTGTGGCGCAATACTAAAAAAAAAATTGAAAAATTATAATTCTTTCACCAGTTTCTTTTTTATTGTTCCCTAGAATACGTATAATAGGCGAAAGGTCACAAAACAGCAGCTGCTTTTCTCTGTTCGTACCCTGCAATTAATTGTATAGCCTAAAGATGCCTAAAAACCTAAGAAGTGCTATAAAAATGCTTTACAGGAGAACATTATGCAAATTATTTAAATCAGTGGTACAATATACCTTCAATATTCTTCGCGCGTTTAGCAATATTTATTTACATGGCTGTATTTGCCAAAATTACGTTCGTCAGTTTAATCTGATGAAAAGCTGCTTTTTCACCCTGTGTCGTGTGTAATTGTCAGGACCAGAGTTACATTTTTCTAAGACCTGGACCAAAGCACAATTCTGTGTCCCTAGCCTCTGAAAAAGATTATAATTTTTGTTAACTTATCTAATGTGTTGCTGGAGAAAAGGTCAGCTATCTTCCCTGTGTTTGTTAATGTAAAACACTCAAAGCCCTTTTTTTTTTTTTTTTTTTTTTGGATACGGAGAGTATCCGAGTTTCCAGCAATTTCAATGGAAAAAGTAGCAACGCAAATTTCACTTGCTATCAAGTCGAACAGGGTGGTGTAATAACTTCCTCCAAACTGTTACATGCAACAGCGTTCTGTTTATTCATTAATTACAGGATTCCCAGCCAATGTCAGAATTTTTTGTTTTTCACTTTTCGAATAAGCTGATATTGATAGCAGAAATGGAACGGAGTTAAAATATGGGACACTCGAGGCTAAAAAACGGGACTGTCCCGACGTATAGCAGGCTTAAGCGTAAAATAAATAGTTTTATTGTTGAAGTATTCATTTCCGATCCTTTTGAGTTTAATTCGGAAATTTCCCGAGCACTTCTTTCACGGCATGTACATCAAAACTTCCGCTAGTACGAAAATTTGAACTCAGCACTTGAAATAGTAATCGTTACATAGTCTTCGGAGCCCCAAGCATTAAGCTTCTTAAGTTTGACAAGAATTTTTACGCTATTGCTGGTGTTGATTCTACAGAATGCTTATTTTAAGAGTAGAAACAAATGACTGAACTAAACTGTTATTGATCAACCAAATTTTAGTTGAAAAATCTTGTGTTTTACATCAAAGGTAAGAAATAATACCAATAGTTTTACTAATGTATTTACATATGTACTATTAGTACCGGCACCTATGACCTTAAACCCGTCAAACGTATGAGTGATAACGTCCCTCGGTGTCGCCGAGTCGACGAGCACACTATTCACGGAAAATATTTTCTAAAGTACAAAATTGCTTATTTTACTTCAAAAGGCTATAAGCATAATCCATACATTAATTTGTTCTATAACTATCTCAAGCTAAGGTAAGTTTTTTTAAATTCATTTAGTGCATTCAGAGCTTTATAAAGGTCTTATGTTGAATGTTGTTGTATACCTTAACGTAAAAGGATATAATTCGCCCAAGGAAAGTCTAAAATTTGATAAAAATCACTTACAATGTGATCACCTTAGTTGTACCAATAATATACTAACAAATAGGTCAAAAACCCAGGTGGGTTTTAAAGTGGGTTTTTTCAGGTGGGTCCAACCCGAAAAAACCCACCGGGTTTTTTCGGGCTGGGCCCACTTAGGCAAACTCTGTCATGAACTTGGAAATTTTAAGCGTTCAACTTCTTAATTTTTGATCTTTATTAACGGATTTCCATCCAGGTAGTAATTCAGCAACAAAAACGACTTTATTCTCCATACATCTGATCCATTATTTAATCGTGGAAAAGGGAGACTCAAAACAGGAGCGTAGTCAAGCAAAATTCGTTTTGTAGCAGTTACAGCGGTGATGTCTGTTCTTGAGTTGTGATTTTGTGCAGATAGTTGCACATTGACTGATACTTGCAGTAAAGTTTTCTTTCTTGTTTAAGAATAGTGACAGTGACAGTGATTTATCATACAGTATTAATGGTGTTTCAGTGGAAAGTACAACGTTTTAATTGCTTCTTATTATAATAAGATAAATGAAGGCAAGCAGTTTCTTAACTTTGATGTGAAGTTAAATGTTACGTAATTCACAATCTCGTCTTTAGCTCCGAATTTATGACTTTAATCTGAAGAGTTGCCTTTCATAACGATTAATGAGTAATCTAAAATACTACTAGAACTATACTTTGTTCAAATATGCTTCAATTTATTCGGTTTAGCTTCAATAAACTTATTACAAGTACCTATTTAACTGGAAACTTATGACTATTTCAATTCGAACAAAGACTGAAACATAAAAATAAAAATTATAAATAAAACTTCGTTTAAATTTAAGCATATGTAATAATAAAATAATTTGTTTGCTGTATATTAAATATGTTCTTTTAATAACGTAATACGGTTTATGTATTATGTCTTATTCTTTAAATGTTGGAGTCTCTGCTGCCGAGTTATAGTTTTGTGACTTTTTTTTATAGCGTTTCTCAAAGTTATGTTCATTCGATTGAATTCTTATTACAGATGGTTTGTGTTTTAGATATGTTACTCAAATTGACTCCTAGGAGAACATAAAATGTATTTGTTTTGAAACTTTTATCATTTTTGCCCACCTGATCGATTTTACCTGTAGTTTATTTAAGTATATGTGCATTTTATTTGTTCCACTAACAAGGTTTTATTTTGATATGTAATATTTTGTATTCAGCCGAATACAAAATTCTCAATTACCAATACAATAGTGCCGCAAAACCCTGACGCGTATCGAAGTTCTATTTCAAAGTAATATAATGCTATCTTCACTAAATATAATATTCTATTTTAATACATCTTTTTGTCTGGTGAGGGACTTAGGGATTTATTGTTTAACTTGCAGCTTCAAGGTAATGTTTCAAAGATTTCTCAAGAAACTCCGATTCCTACCATTGAATATATGGCAGGATTTCTTTTCTTTTCTGATTCTCGCTTGGGGTGGCGACCGTACTGTTGTAATAAAGATTAAATAAAAGTTAACTGTTCCGACGTAATTGAATTCTTCATCAGTGATTATAGTTTTGATTACTCTTACAGGTTTTCTTGTACATTTTTAAATGTTGATTTGTATCAAAGTAACTTATCAGTCTATTCGGTTCTCCGTGTTCTTCGCGTATCACTGTCATAGTAAAGCTGCTTTGTAAACATTTTGTAACATCCATTAAAATTAGATACTATAAATAGCTAATATGTTTATTAGAGTATTTAGAAGCAAATGACTGTTTCCATTTTAAGAATGAAATATCTAGTTTAACGTCTCACGATCACGCACTGAGACTAATATAGACCAGAAAAAATTGTGATCTTCCCTTCATTTATTCTCTTAAAGAATTCCTTTAGAATAAAGGATCTTTGCAAAGTATTATGTTAAAACATTTCGTTTTTGATGTAAATGACTTCATTAACCTTTTTTTTCTCTATATAATGGATATGCACTACGAGTATACTGTACATGTGGCTGTTTCACTTACGATATAAATTATTTCCTTACATTTTTCTGTTTCATTCTATACAATTAATGTATAAATCATATAGAAACGAATTAAATGAACAATTAGTTACCTACTTAATTGTTATTTTAACTTAATATGATTTCCACTTTTAAAGTGTATTTAAATAAATATTTAAGGCATAGAGTGAGAACTGATAGCTTAGTCGTTAGAACTTGTGTTTGGTGCATTTCAGTGTTTGGTTTCTACGAATATAGTAATGGGTGTAAGTAGGGGTAAAAGTGTGGAGAATGCGGGTGGACGCCGTCCCCTCGCTTCCAGGATATATCCGTGGCGTCCCCTCACTTTCTAACTTAATTACAATGTGCAAAGATAGGAACGGGTAAATTCATGCGTCTCCCTACCTTTTCACTTTTACCCCTGGGTGCAAGTAAAGCTGTACCCTGGCCAAGGGTGCCGATTTCTCTGTAAATTTGGGGGAGGGGGCATCTACATGCAAAAGGCATACATAGGGATTTAAAGACAAATTGTATTCAAATTATACCAAATATGGTATATTCATAAATACAATGCGAGGAAGCCCACATGAGCTTTGGGGGGGGGGGGCTAGGTCCTCCAGGATCGGCGCCCTTGACCCTGGTTTCAACAATACATACATGATGCATTAGTATCGGGGATTTTAAATTATTGCCCCACACTTTCGACCATAGCCGGACAAGCAGACAAGTGATCGCTCCGGCCACTTTTTTTTTTTTATTATTATTACCAAAGTTACAACAAATGCAGAGACATTTTTGTTTTCGGTGTAGTATAAGAAAATGAATGCATTCAGAGACGCAGGCGTGGAATTGCTAGCGAAAAATGTTTAACATTGTGGCCAGTATTTGAAGCTTGATTCATACACATAATCCCTAACGGCTGAGTTATACGGATAACATATTTTGCAGTATTATTATATTTTAATTAGTTTATTTGACTCTGTGAATATTTTTTCGAATTAATTTTATATTCACCATCTATTTGCAGTAAATTGAACAGAATATCAAAAACTCTGCAGTATGGAAATGGAAAGTAGAATTCACATTAAGGGCGGTGGGATACTGTCATGACTCTTTATAACATTGTTCTGCTTTTATTTCAATTGTTTCATATTGATCACAATGTGTAAAAACTCACGGAGCTCCTGTTCTAATGTGTTTTACAGGACTATAAAAGCTTTATATTTTACAGGACTATGAAGTGCTTTATATTTTTCAGGGTTAAAATTTTGTATTGATTTTAAGGTTAAGATTTTATGTCGAACCCAGAAATGTGTCCCAGTATAAACCGTTGAACCACTCAAGTTTGACGTGAAACAAATCCATTCCACAAAGATAAATTCTTTCCCTTTTATAAAACTATACATTTTTCGTCTTTCTTCAAATGATACAGAAAGGTAGTAACATAATTTTATGGATTATTAAATAGACCCTCTACTGTACTTTTAGAAATCTGTTATGTTACAGCCGAAATAATTTTTCAAATTTCAATTAGCAAATTACTATAGGAAATTAAGGAATTACCATTTCGCATTGCATTGATAATCCTTTTCTATACTATTATTAATTAATATTTCCAATTATTCATTCTGAATCGTTCTAAACAATGCTTTTACCTTTCTGTATAAGACACCGTCCTCAGATTCATATTGAAAATAAGTACGTCACTTTATGTGGTTTTATAAACTAGAGAAAAATTTAGTTTTGTACATAAACTTTTATTTCACATCGCTACGTTAAGTGGTTCAAAAATTATAAAGCAAGAACAATTCTGAATTGGGCATAAAATTTTAACCTTCAGAAAGGTTAAACACAATTTTAACCTTGGAAACTTTGTCAATATATGGACAACAAAGCAAAAGAGGTTATAACAAATTGAGTCATGATTATTTCAACTAATAAAGGAGGTTATATTAGACGAGATACTCGGTTACTAGAATTAACTTACCCTATTACATTAACCGAGTAAACGGGTTATTTCAATTAACTGAACAGGTTAAATTAACCGATCAACTCGGTTAAACATTTGCCCTACCTTATTACATTAATTGAGTAAATATGTTATCTTAACTAATTTAATTTCTTATATTAACCGATCTACTTGGTTATACTTTTGTCCTACCGTATTACTTTAACCCAGTAAATGGGTTACTTTCAGTAGTTGAATATGTTATATTAACCAAAATACTCGGTTACTGCAGTTGATGCACCCTGTTTCATTAACCGAGCAGTTGGTTATTCCAACATACTAACTAGGTTACCGGTTACAGGCTATGATTGATAATGGTAAGTACGGGATCGGTTAGCGTACCCCTGTGAGTTATTACACTGTAAACTAGCAATATTAACCTGGAACGAAAGGTTGCTATCACCTTCTCTCGTTAACCTTTTTGGCTTGGCTGCTTGGACACACGTCTCTGTTTTCCATATATTGACAAACTAACTTGGTTACTGCCCACCTTTTTCTTGTTTACTAGTAATTTTTTTTTTCGTGCAGGCTCGGTTTGAATCTCTCTGCTACCATATACCTTTTATTACAGTATTTTTATTTATAATTTTTACTTCATTAATTTTTATTTAAATCTCATTTTCTATTGGGAGTGTGAACCCTGTACTTTAAAAAATTTAGAAAATCATTAACCTTTGAAATTCTTTTTCCAATAGTTGATGGGAAAACGACAACCTGAAAAGACCGTATTCCGACGGATTGCTGCGGCTTTTTTTTTTTTTTTCTTCGAAGAAAGCGTTCGCAACTAGCAAATTTCGATTGCATACAACAGTGTTGTTCCTAGTAGTCGTGATAGTGAAAAATGTGCTTTCAGGGGGAAAATGTACTGACTGTCATAAGTTTTTCACATTAGGCCCACAGATATGTTAATTGAATTATTCTTAACGTTCATTATTAGCTGCTCAGTTGTTATTTTTAGGTCGCTTTTAAGCATTTGTAAGTCTTTCACAGATACTTTCCCTCTATATAGCACTTAAATCGTACTGAGAATTGTAGAAATGTACTGCGTATGTACCGAGTGCAACATTACTGGTGGGAATCCGACATGATTTTCATTGCAATGCTACGCATCTTTTCTGCTGTCTGTCGACTGGTCGGAAAGGCAACTTTCCACCCGCGGCGCCGGCGCATTTTATGCGCCTTTCCGGTTGTTTGCCGACTGCTCGAAAGGACCTCTTTTCGATGTCAGCAGTCGGCAAACAGCCGGAAATGAGCATTAAACGCGCCGGCGCCGCCGTCGAAAAGTTGCCTTGCCGAGCAGTCGGCAAACAGCCGTAAAGGTGCAGTAAATGCGCCGGCGCCGCCGTCGAAAAGAGGTCGGCATAAGAAGTCGGCAGAGGGTCGAAAAGAGGTCTTTCCGACTGTTTTGCCGACTCTGACGGTCGGCAACAGTCGGCAAAGGGCATTTTTTTTTTACGATTTTCGACCGCTTGCCGCCTCGGCAAAAGGTCGGCAATTTTGAACAAGTAGATCGTCGTGCCGCCGCGGACGGGTGCCGGCGGCCTGCCACCGTCGACGGCGGCAATCCCTCTTACCGACCGCGGCATCCTGATGGGGTTGAGAATTAAAACTGATTACGCTGAACATGAATATGTTTCGCTGTGGTAAAGCAAGGACCGTAATAAATGTAGATAAGGTTCTTATTATTACATAAAACACACAAGTATTTATTCCGTGTATAGAACAATATAATACAGTAACTAAGCAACATCATAATCACTAACGCCCGCAGGATTTTTTCAAGGGGGGTGGGGGAAAAGATCGATATAGAGTTTTTCGTTTTATTTCCAATATATATTAAGTTAAAAGTCATAACATTTATCATTGATAGCGTATATCGTCTTTCCTCGCTGTAGCCTATTAGTCAGAACATTCATCTCCAGATATGATGTCGAGAGAATGGAAATAAATAGATATGAACAGTGGCGTGATTAATTTTACTGCGCCCTGGATCGATCGGTCATCGATTTACTAATACTCCCCCAGGCACCCTGCCCCAAGTATTTCAGCTGCTGCGTTATATATATGGTTCCATGTTACAAGGGCCAGACAAAAGGGCAAAGACAGAAAGGCCCGAATAAAAACGGCCCTGCTTCGAACGGGCCAGGGTTGAAAGGGCCCCGCTAAAAAGGCCCAAGTCAAAAGGGGCCGAATCAAAACGATCCTCAAAATGAGCCCGCGTCAAAAGAGTCCCACAACAAAAGAACCCGAGTCAAAAGGCCCTGCGTCAAACGGCCACGGGTCAAAAAGTATCATCGCTGCAAAATGGCCCGAGTCAAACGGCCCGGCATAAAAAGGGCCGGGTTCAAAAAATTTCCACACAAAGGGGCACGAGTCAAAACGCCTTTCATCAAAAGTGCCCCTGTCAAAAGGGTCCCACGACAAAAGGGCTCCAGTCGCAAGGGACCTGCGTCAAGCGGCCCAGGTTCAAAAGGGATCCCTCTACGAAAGGGTCTGAGTCAAACGGCCCCGCGTCAAAAGGGCTCGGGTCAAAATGGGCGTAAACAAAACGCCCCTCATCAAAATGGCTTGGGTCAAAAGAGTCCCGCTACAAAAGCGGCCGAATCAAAACTTCCCCACGTCAAATGGGCCCGGATAAAAGGGGCCCACCACAAAAAGGCTTGTGTCAAAATGGTCCCGCGTCAAAAATTGCCCGGGTCGAAAGCTCTCGCAACAAAAGAGAAGAAGTCAAAAGTGGCACCGCTGCAAAGGGCACGACTCAAAACGGACCCGCGACAAAAGGGCTGGGTCAAACTTCTCCGCAACAAAAGTACAGGAGTCCAAAGAGCCGGAATCAAAAGTGCGGGGAAAAAGTGTCCCACGACAAAAGACCCCGATTCAAAGGAGACCTGCCTGAAACGAGCCCGGGTCAAAGGAGGCCCCGCAACAAACGGGCCTGAATCAAGAGGGACCTCATAAAAACGACCCCTTTCAAAAGAGTCTCACAACAAAATGACAAGAGTCAAAAGGCTTTGGGTCAAACGGGTCTGGTTGAAAAGAGGCCACGTTACAAGAGCCCGAGTCAAACGACCACGCGTCAAAAGGGCCCGATTTCATACGTCTCCGCAATAAAAGAGCCCGAATGAAGAGACCAGAAATGAAACGCCCCTCATCAAAAGGCTCGGGTTAAAAGGTTTCCACGACAAAAGGGCTCGAGTCTAACGGCCTCGTGTCAAAAGAGCCTCGGTAAAATGATCTACGCAACAAAAGAACCCGAGTCCACATGGGCCGAATCAAAATGCTCATCAAGAGGGCCTGGGTCCTAAGAGTTCCATGACAAAAGGATCCGAGTCAAACGGACCCAGGTCAAAAGGGCACCTGTTACAAAATGCCCGATGTAAAACAGTCCCGCGTCGAAAGGGCCCAGGTAAAAGGTCTAAGCGACAAAATGGTTCTGCGTTAAAAGGGCCCGGGTCAAAAGGGATCCGCGACAAAAGGACCCGAGTCATAAGGGTGCTGTGTCAAAAGGACCCGGGTCAAAAGGGCTCTGCGAAAAAAGGGCCAGAGTCAATACGGAACATCGACAAAATGGGCCATGATCAAAAGGGACACCACTACAAAACGGCACGGGTCAAAACGGTCAGGCGTCAACTGGGCCCGAGTCAAAAGGGCCCCGCGTCAAAAGGCATAAATCAGAAAGACCCCGCGTCAAAAGGTCCCGGTAAATACGGTTCCCCGCGTAAAAAGCTTGAGATCAAAGCAAGAGTGGAGATCATTCATGCACAAGGGGATTGTGTCCCCTTAGTAAGTCAAAGTGTTTGCGCAAAAGAAAGAAATACATCTGTGATTATTAGTAACATAGGAAATTTGAATGGTGATATTAGCTTTGTTTGCTTGTTAATTGTTTTGAACAATCGCTATCGCTTAAGTCGTTCTCTATGAAAGTTTGCTTGCACTCCCGTCATAGGAGGACTGGGTATATTAGGGCCTAGGCCGCGGTTACCATGGAAGGCCCTCAGACTATAACACCAATTTCTAAAATAACGTACAATCAGTGGCGCAACCAGGTATCAACTCGGGGACCCATACCATCTCCGAAACAAACCTGGTCTATCTTATACAGCAGCGCTGCAGACAAATTTTAGTGAAATTTCAAAATAGATCATTGGATAAATGAATATTGAATTAAGTCAAAGCAATGCACGAAAGGAGAAATACCTAGTGAAAACCCCTACATCAATATCTTAAAGTAATAAATGTTAGTAAAGAGTGCGTCATTTTATGCAAAAATAAAGATGTTCAAAACAATTATTATAGCGCTAATTTTAAAACTTGTAACCGTTAATAATAGGGAATTTCTGAATTGGAATTTTCATTTTAAGGTTTTTTTAGCATGTTAATAAAAAGGATAAGTAAATTGCTTGTAATGAGTAATTTGATATGGACAAATTTTCAATTTTGTCCACATCAAATGGTGTAGCACGTCGTTTGCAGACTACTGTACTGGATATTCTTGGCCCCTCCCGAAATAAAATCCTAGTTGCGTAACTGCGTACAATGAACATCTGCGATGAGCCATCCCGTTATGCAGTTCTAAATTCATTGTTACTTGATAGTTTTTGCAAGCTATGATTTATCATTGGTCATTGGAAATTTGACGTCACAGCAAGCACAGGATTTCCAGAAACAAACTTTCAAGAGAATATTTTATAATTATTATTGTATTGCCACACGCGGTAGGGGGGCGCGGTGGCTCAGTGATAGAGCGTTCACCTCTGGTGCTTGGGGTTCCGGGTTCGATCCCAGCCCCCGCCAAGTGAACTTTGTGTTGGACAAACACCGTGTTCGTGGGTTTTCTCGGGGTTCTCCCGTTTCCTCCCACTTTATTCATTCCACCATTTCACTCATCTCTCATAATCACCGTCTCCTTTAGTCTAACCGGCATAACCGTGGGACGTAAAACTCAAAGATTTCATTTCATTTTTCATTTTTGCCACACGCGGTGTCTAAAAGGTCCTCTGACATGGATAACTCTATTATTAACAGAGTTACAACAAAATGTAAGAGGAGAAACCGTCTACAAATATAATGTTTTTAATAGACAGTAACTTCATGCATTTATGTTGTGGGTCCAGGTAAATGATAACGTTGCATTTTCATGTAGCATTAGGCGCATATAGAGCGTACAGCCCAAACGGTTTGTCCGATTTGAAAAATTCTTTCACTTTAGATTGAAAACATCATATTTGGAGACGGTTTCTCCTCCTACATTTTGTTGTAACACTGATAATAAAAGAGTTACCGTATGTCATGTGTCTTTTGAGACACACTGTATAGTAGCTGAAACACTAAACAAATAATAGCCAATAACTTTTACTATGGAATGAACAGGACAGCTTACTGAAAATTGTAACACTGAACAACTAATAATAACTTGTCTTGTAGTGTCACTGTTTACGACAGGGGTCTCTGGCTTATACAATTTGGGAGGACATCAAAGAAAATTATTTAAATGGTACCTAGCCCAACAAGTTTATTATCTTCAATTCCATTTGTTACCTTTCTGCTTACCGTCACGGACCCCCGTGAAGTATATCAAGAACTCTGTTATAATCGTTACACAGCCTGAATATTATATGACAAGTAAATATAATTATTATTATTTATATGTTGTTCTGTCGTTAGTAAATAAATTGAATTAGAATAAAATACTGAATATTTTGTACTTCAAAATGTTGGGGGGACGCGTCCCCTTCGTCTCCCCGCCAGAGACACCCATGCTGTTTACGACAACTTCTAACAGCCGCTCAAATACTTGACCGTTTATAACGTAGAGAATTACTGTAGCCAACTGATTGAGCACTGAAAGATCTTGGATAGAATCAACCATTATGTTGAAAACGCCCGCTTTCTTGGCGTCTTCCACTGTTTTCTCCTGTTATTTTGTAAATGTCTTTGATAGAAAATAAATTTTTAAAAATGCGCTGTATTTCCATTTTTGAATTATCAAATATAGACCTACAAGATGTATTAACATCCATAAAGGATCAATCAGCCTGTGGATAAATATGGACCCAGCTACAAACCAGGCTCCAGTCTTCAACGATGAAAGGCTCCAACTGCCCAACATAATGAAAAGAGTGCCTAGAATCGCAACTGCTCAATGAAATGAAAGAAGGGCCCCAACTGCCCAATACAATGAATAAAGGGCCCAGGGCCCCAACTGCTCAATGAAATGAAAGAAGGCTCCAACTGTCCAATATCTTGCAAGAAGGGCCCAAGAACCCAGGTACAAACTAAATCACAGTTTCTGATAAAAAAAAGACCATAGTGAAAAATGGACATAGCCACAAATCTAGTAACAAAAGGACCCCATTGAAAAATATAACTTACTGATTAATGGAATGATGAAAGAGTAGTGTTTGTTGGCAGCATAATATCAGTGATCTACCGAATTATTTAGCTGTCTTCTGTTTTAGTTTTTCTCTCTTTCTTTCTTTATTATTTCATTATTATTTTTTCTGAGAGGGCCTAGGCCGCGATTGCGACCTAACGGCTCTGGTTAGTCCATCCCTAACTACCATCTTCCTGAGTTTGTATTCTTGTGACATAGCCCAATCAAACTTTATCTATTGCTGACTTTTCTCTTACTTCTAAAATTCCATTTCTACCCCTGGATCAAATTATAGAAATACGCATTAGTATGAAAAATATTCTGTGGAAAACATTAGTTTAATTTTGCTGTGAGAAGACATATGTGAATCTGTATACAGGGTTAGTGAAAAGTATTGGGACAGAACAATAACAACGACATGTCAACTGCTTTGATTTGGAGTGTGGTCACCATGGAAGGCATCTTGAATTCCGCCATATTGCATATCACACAATCTTGTCTTATATGTAAAAGGTTATGGTTTTACACTTCAACTTAGGCTTGAATATTCCCACAAATGAAAATGTGAATTCATTTTTGATACATCATCTATTTGAGACAGGGTGTGCTATGTTTATATATGTATCAGATAGAGAAAGTATTATGACAGGGCTGTAACAAAGAGACGCATTTGACGGATAATGCAATGCAAATGTTACAATTTGGCATTGGCGTATAAACTGCGTTAAATGATTTAGTGTACATCATGGCAGCCATCTTGAATTCCGCATATTGTATACCACACAATATTTTTAAATAGAAAGAGGTGTGTGATGAGGTTTGAATTTGAGTTTAACGTCCCGTTCAGTACTGAGGCTATATGAAAAGAGATATGTGTGTCACATAAATTGATGCTAGAATCTTCCTACAAACTACATTCATCGTCCGTTTCAAAAGCATCTGAGTCTACATTATTTATTATTTCCGTAATCTCTCCGGGCGAAAATAAGCCACTATCATAAGAAACACGACTTGTGGCGGTGGTATTCATTAGGGATGGCCTTTTTTAAATCTGTTTTCCGATTTTCGGAAATTTCATTTTTCGTTTTTTTTTTGTTTTTCGAAAAAAAATCTTTTTTCGTTTCTCGGTTTTTTTCGTTTTTCCGAAAAAAATCGTTTTTCGTTTTTCGAAAAAAATTCGTTTTCCGTTTTTCGATGATTTTTCGTTTCTCGAAAAGTTTTCGGAATTCGTGGAATGATAATGTGGGAGGAAATGAGAGTACCCTGGGAAAATACACGGACATGAAGTTATCTGCCATGAATTTATTTGATCTGGGATCAAATGCACAAGAGGTAAGCGTTCTAACACAGCTACTGTTTCCCCGTGGATTCGGATATAATGAAAGGATAGTTTATAGTGCCTGTTATTGACGAAACTCATCCAATCACGACCAAATTTAGTATGGTTATGAACTGTGGTGTATTTAGTACATAGCTTAAATATTATGGTGTTTGGGAGTTTGGTTCGAGAGTTATTGCTAATCAAATTTGTGTTTTAAGTTAGTGATATCAAGAAATTTCACTAAGATGCATTTGATTAAACTCAAACGATCTTGACGAAAGTTGGTAGGATCGTAAATATTGACAAGCTTGCTACGCATGGAAGCTCAGTATAAAATATTATGGTGTACAGACTTTCTGTTCCTGAGTTATTAGCTATCAATGTTAGGTTTGGAATCAGTGAAATCAGGAAATTTCAATAAAGCGCGAAAGATGGAACTCATACAATTTTTACCAAACTTGGCAAGATGGTAGATCTTGACGAGCTTAGTAACTATAAAGGTAACTAAGAAAGATCTGTCGCTTTTTCACCCAACACCTTCAAACATCGATATTTAGCCTAAGACATACCTGGAAGATCAAAAATAGTCTCCATAAGCATCGATGACATTCTGCCAATGTTTTGGGGGCCATGTATTCCATCGCCGTAGAACTTCTTCTTCGCGAGCCGTGAAGCGAAGAAGGTATCAAATGCATTTTGCCCCTTTACTAGAGATTTTAACTGGCGTCCTCTAAGCTGATTGTCCAAAGAATGGAACAGGTGATAATCGGACAGTGCAATGTCCGGGGAGTATGGCGGATGATAGTGTTTCCCAACCAAAGTGTAGAATGGTGTTCCGGGTTATCCTAGCCACGTGGGGATTAGCGTTGTCCTGTAACAGGAAGACCTCTTTGCGATTCAGAAGTGCTGGCTCCAGAGTCTTGAGTTTTTTCTTGAACACGGCTCAACAGCTGACAGTACACAGCTGCACTGATTCTCTGACTAGCTGGTAGCAGTATTTTTTTCTCAAAATACTGCCCAGAAAATTTGAACTTGAACTTAGTTAAATCAGAGAAATTTCATTAAAACGCGTTAAACTCATCCGATATTGGCCAAAGTTGATATGGTCATAGACTTTAACGAGTCTGGTACGCGTGCGAGTTCAGCACGAAATATTGTGATGCACAGACCTTTGGTTCTCGGTTCTTGAGGGATATAAATTAGAAATAATAATTCACAAAGGTAAACAGTGTAAAATTTATATTTTACAGAATATTAAAAAATAATTATTTACTAATAGTGATTATTAATGTGTTATCGACAATATGGCATTATTACTGTATCACCGGACCAATTTGAAAATCGAAAAAAATGGAGCATTTTCTATATTTGCACTGAAAAAAAGGGCTTGGTCAGGAATACCAAATTTGTTTGGTCAGAGCATTTGGTCACTTTTTTTGGTGAATTTAACTAAAATTTGGTCATTTTGACCAAACGTGTTTGGTCATGAACACTATGGGCGTTATGCAGAGTCGTTCTGACGCGTGATTAGTCCCATACTAAAGGGTTCGACTAACATATGTTTCCTGCAGTAGTCACACTTTTAGTATGAATTTGATCATTCGTCAAAACGACTCTCCATAAGGCCCAATATTTTTTGGTCAGAACATTTGGTTATGCGAACCAAATTTTAACTGATTTGGTAATTATTTGGTTTTCCGGACCAAAATGTCTATTTACAAGGTCACATGTGTTTATTTGCATTCTGGATAAACATTTCGATTACGAAAGTGTGGATCGCAAAAATAAAAATACACGTAGAAGAACAATCATAAGGTACACCACTTGGAAGTAAAGAACAGTGTGTAAATGAGTTTAGTGTGCACTATACAACTTTCTGAACGAAGTCACAGTGATGTGAAGTGAGAAGTAATTTTTACTTTTCAACGAGGTAATGGATCCATGTTATAAATTTATTAAGAAGCTGGAATTTACCGCAGCTAATCGACGTGTTTCAAGGTAAGTGTACTTTTTCGTATAAATTACTTTTTGCTGTTAGTTCACATGTACTTATTCTATTGGCTGTAAATTTGGTGTAACAAATACGCCTTGGGTAAACTTTACAATGCACGCCCCAACTGCGCATCGATATGTAGAACCGCTTTCAAAGGTGTAGTAGATTAGAGTAGGGTAGGGTATAGTAGAGTAAGGTAGTTGTAGGAACGGGTTCGCTTAAGGTTAGGGAATTTTTGATCCATTTTCATAGAATTAACAGAGAGTAATTTCTGGTTTCAAAGTGAGCATACCACCCGGAGCGGGCATTATTAAGTTAAACCTAGGCCCTTACAAATAGATAAAGGGGGCATTGGCGACACTAGAGCAGGGTATAAAATTGCAGGGGCAAGAGTTGGGTAGATACTTCCGGAAAGGGGTAAATAAAGTGACACTAACGCTAGTAGTTTGCCAAATAAATTGGTGCATTCATAGTTTACAAATGAACAAAAATCTAAAATTTACGGAAGAAATATGGGGTATTATTTAGTTTCTCCTCCAAATCACTTGGTATTGGCTCTGACTTACTTGGTAGGGGTTACCATTCGTTATTTGTAAATGTAAAGTAGTCATGAGTATAAGTACAGTGCGAACGTATAGCATAAAAACTACGCATAAAACACTAACCAACTTGTGCTATATGGACACTGAAAACCATTTATGCTATCGAATAGAGTCAGAACAGAAGCGTAGCAGAGGGGCCCCGACAGTTAGAAACGATGTGCGTCCGTAGGGAGCAAACGCGTCAGCGACGGTGGGTATTCGCATAAACGAGGTAGTTAACAACAGCTTACTCTAAGTCACAGTATTGGGTCCTGAGCCGTCGATGGATTTGGGAGAGATACTAAATGTCATCCGAAATATAAAGTATAATTTTGAAAGAATATTTCATGGAACCCAAATATAGAATCCTTACCTTTGAAATCGATATTTCTCGTGAAATACGCTGATAAATATACAGTGCATGAACATAACCTGTGCTAGGTGGACACTAAAAAGCGCGAATGCTATCTAACAGTCAGGGAAAAGCAAAGATGGTGGGCCGAAGCGGCAGAGCAAGGAGCAGGCACGTCAGTGACGGTGGGTATACGCGTAAGTAAAGATATGTAAAGAAGTGGGATATTGCAGTGATACGAGTTTCAATAGCACTTGTCATGCTTTGACACTAGTAACGCTCCACTTGTAAACGTAAAATTCAGCTTGTGTACACTATACCATATTCTGTAAATTTAACAAAATTGTTCTTCCGTAACATGAACCACTACCCCCTCCCTATATATATTCGAATGTATACTTGTTATTAGGTAACTTCTATTAGGTATTCGGAAAATATTACATTCTTCAAAGCATTCAGAGAATAGTGTATTATCTCCAAAAGATAATTCTGTGGTTTGGAGCAAAACGACCAATGTCAGAAATTGCAAAGAGGAGAGAGAGAGAGGAGACAGGCTATGATTTCTGCATAGAACCTTTTATTGTTTGCTAGAAGTACATTAGCCTTTGAAAACAATCGGTTAGCATTAGACTTATTGTTATCCATAGGTACCCGTTTTGCACCAAATTACAAAATTATTTGCATGAGTTAAAAATGCTCTTAAATTCTTGTTGTTGCTTCTATACCCTTGTAACTTTGACAGTATGAAGCTGAAGTATGAAGTTACCATGAACATTTTTCTCTTTAGCTTAGCCTAAATACACGCATTTCTGTAAAGCAAAAAAAAAAAAAATGAGGTGAGCAACTTCCTATACTCTTTGTGTGGCACATGATCGCGTAACATACCAAATTTCGCTTGGTAGTGTAATAAAACTTAAATGCTTTCACCATTGTATAATTCTTTTTTGATATTCAGTAAATATCTTGTTAATTATATCCTTTCAATCTATATTTCAGAACAGGAAATAGACGAAGCAGCATTTAATTCATTAACTGATGAACTAATTACTCAGTTAATTCCCAAAATAGTGACATGTGCAAAATTATGAGCAAAATTTAAGGAATTTGTAGAAACAGACAGTTGAAATTTATGATGTGCTAGATGACGGTTCTCTCTCATTTGCTTCACCATCAGTGTCAACGCCAGATGACTCAGTATCAGTTCGATCTGAAACTACAGAAAGCAGTTGTTCCATGCCAGCACCTACTAAAAGAGGAACTGATACGATGCTGAAACGAGAAACAAATTTCTCTACAGAGTCTCGGAGTCCGAAGCTCTTCAAGCTGACAGATTTTGTAAGTGTTCTGCCTTTAGTCACTTGAATATCAATTGATACAGTGATACTTATGCTGCAAATATGAACTGTGCAAATATGATTCATTACCAGTCGAAATGTAAAAGATGTTGGCGTTCACCTTTTAATCTGGTGACAGCCTGCGTTATATTTATTCCATCTTTGTTAGTGGAAGTAACTTTTCTCGGGATATCAGTCACATGAAGTGCTCGTTGTCCAAAGTTTCGAGAACAGACGTTGTTCTCATCACCAGCGTCAGTATCATGAGAACAATGTTTGTTCTCGAGACTTTGTACAACGAACACATCACCTTGCTGATATCCCGAGAAAATTTATTTGCATCACGATACCAGGAAAGCATCAGATACATTGAAAGAGTTTTTGGAACGTCCCACGATTATTCCGTTTAGACTAAAGTAAACAAATGATTAATGAAAGTGAACGATCGCAAATTTTTTGTGCTCTCACCGGGAATTGAATCTAGGACCACATACATCAAGGATACACGCGTTATCCACTAGAGTAGCTGGGAGGGCGAGGAGATTAGTATTCAGTTATATTTTCGGTTACTTCAATTTAAGCGAAATGATGTCACGATATGCAGGATCTTTAAAATTGTAAAGGAACAGGAGGGAAAGGTGCAAACCTTAAAGGTACTACCCCAGTATTTATTAACTACAAGTGAAAATACCCGGATTCGATCTCATATAAAATTTCATCTAGGTAAACAGCATCTCTGCTCCCAGTTTAAGTTCCTATTCATAATTCGTTTGTATTTATTCCGTCTCCTTTAGCCTATGAAGCTAAATCAACTGTTGATATATGGTCGGGAAACATTTGAGTACTTTTGACGAAAAGATTTCAATGAAAAAATCTTCTCGATTTTCTTTCTTTTTTTTAATGCGTTTATCTATAAAATTTATGTTTCCTTGGAGTTAGTAAAAATAGATCATACTAAAATACCAACTTTCATTTCTTGTCACGCCAGGTCGATACACTTTAGTATTTGTCAAACAATAAACCCAAAGATTCGCGTATATAGTAATGGTGTTATTTCAAAAGTGTGGTCTATAAGAATAGTGCAATTTTAGAGCTGCACAGAGCTTATTATGTTTGAAGTGAAAATACCAATGCTGCTGTGAGCTCCTCGTAAGTTAATTTCCTTAGTTTATACAACAAACAGACTTCAATGTAATAAATGACATTGTATATTTTAAGCAAAATGGTGTTTCTTTGAATATCAATCACGAATAACTTGTGTAAAGAATACGTGAAAAGCAGAAATTCTCAGTTTGATTTCTAGGCGTAATTATTATTCATTTATTTATATAGTTATGTATTATTAAACATGGTTATCCTTCAACAGAAGTTAATCAGCTATTAATTTATACAGAAATGCAAAATTGAAATTCTATTTCAGTGAATTCGATTAAGTGATCTTGAATGACGTAATCGTACATATAATGCTGTTTGTTTTTTCTTCAGAATCTTTCTAAAACAGAGCTTAACAGGCAGGAAAGTTTGCAATGAATAACTTCAAAACAACAAATTGTCTGCTTTACTAGGAAGCAGTTAGTTACAATGTTAATTGATCATTTTATGGAAACGAATGTAACTCTTTGCAATGAAATATTTCAACATTTGGCATTACAGATAACGGAGCTGTTTCCAACGGAATGTCAGGTATGCATATAACTAACGTTTCGGTTATTATATAGAAACTTTATTCACATAACTTTCAATCTATGTTACTGCTGGACATTTGAATAGCATAACATCGACCTTTTAATGTGGGAGAATGAGTTCGACGAGAACTTGGAGAACTATTGAAGCAAATAAGGTGGGGAAGCAAATAAGCTGACTTTATAGGGTAAATTTTATGCTGAAAATCTTAAGATGTGCTTTGTAATGTTACCAGTCTATGTGACAATGAGACAAGAATAGTTTATCTATTCTCCCCCCAAATATATATATATATATATATATATATATATATATATATATATATATATATATATATATATATATATATATATATATGCGAGAATACCCCATGCAGACTGGAGGGTTTGTTTGTAGAAAACGTATGCTATACTAAAAGTGGAACATCACATAGAAGAGTATAAATATGATAAATTATTCTGCAATTGTCTGAAATGTTTTTATACATAATTTAATTTATTAAGTTTATAATTCTAAATCTTACAGTAACAATGTCTTTTTTAGGAAGTGTATTATATTCCACCGAAGTCACAAGGTCCAAATCAGAAGATTTCAAAGGAAAACTCGTTGACAAATATAGAAATACACGCAAGTCGTTAAGAAAGTTTGGCATTGTTGCAAAGTCAGGTCCTTCAACAAAAAAGCATGACACTGGAACTTCTACGCTAGATGGTAATGTTTAAAATGTAATCTAGTAAGTGGTTTATTCATCTCTGATCATACGTTTAAAAATGAAAGTAAATCTTTGAGTTTTATATCCCATAGTTATTCCAGGTAGACTAAAGGAGATGATGATGATGATAAGAAATGAATAAAGTGGGAAGGAATGGGAGAACCCCGAAAAATCCACGCAGACGGTGTCACTTAGCGCGATTTGGGATCAAACAAGGTATCTCATACGTCAGAGGTGAACACTCTACCACTGAACCACCGAGGCCCCGATCATTCTTTAAAAAGTGCCAATGATTTACCTATTTTGTGCTAGGGTTTGCAAGAACCATGTTTTAAAAAATGGTTTAGTTTCGTTTAATTCTTTTTTCTCTGCTAATTGAACGTATGGAACACACATTAATATAAGTCGATACTAATATGAAAGTATTCCTGTAAGATTAAAACGTGCTTCTTCAATGTTCATATGTATTTCTGGCAAAAATGTCGAGTGCCTTTCATTAGGATGGCTCAAAACTTAAAGTGTATATGCGTTCAAGCTCAGTTCAAGCTGAGTATTTCAATAGTATAAGGTAATAATGGGACTGTGTAGATATTGTTACTGTTTACAACATAAAACTACAGTCGAGAAATTTTTCACCTACTCTTTAGTTAAGCAACCAACTAATCTATTAAGGATTAAATAATGCACTATATTAATCAATACTTAGATTCTGTGTGTTTCTATTTACAAGACTGAGCAAGTCCAAATTTTGTATGCCTAATCTTAAATCCTTCATTACAAGAGTTACTCTGTTCATAAGAAATGATAAGTAGCATTTATTACTAAATATTTTGCGACTTTCTTCGTCGTAGATAGTCATTATACTTATATAGTACCACTATTACGTTATACCATTGAAGCACTACATGTAATTTACATAAGTTCTACATATTTGAAGAATTAAACCATTCTGATGAAAGGCATTCGATATTTGTGCCGGAAATATAGATTAGCATTTGAAGGCAATTTTCAAGTTCAGCTTCACAGGAACAGTTCCAGAACAGTTTTTTTTTTTTGTAAATATATTTCTTTCTTTCTTTTCTTTATTATATATTACATATGGATATAAATACTTGTACAAAGGACTTATGAAAATATAGAATCATTTTAACTGATATATGAAAAATATAGGAATTTATTACTAAGTTTTTAATGTAATACAGATCTGTTTGGTAAGTTTATTCTTCTCTTTCAGAATGTGACATAGATATTGAAAACAGCTTAGCGTGGTTAAAGCATAGTGTCGAGCCCTGGCAGGAAGTACTTGATCACTGGAAGAAAACGTTGAAAGTTCGATGCAAGCAAGAGGGCAAAACTGTTCATGAAATAATTTCAACTTGGCTAGCATTGAAGCAGCCTTTGGGCTATACATTGGTAAGTTTCATTTAATTAACCTGCATTCTCTTTTACTACTAAGGACTGTGTTGTTACTGAATAGGCCATAATTTACAAGCATTGCATTATTCTTTGGGGCTGAGAACATTCATATAAAATCTTTTGCTTACGTCCAGAAGTTGATTTTTTCATAACGTACATTTTAGAACAGAAGTTTCCTTTAAAATTGTGTCGCGTTTGTACAGAAAATAGTAAAAACCTTCAGGATAAAGTCATACTAAATATTGAAATGACATATACTAGTTTAGGTATTTGTATGTTTGAGCTAATAGACCTTAGTTGTCATAAAACCATAATAAATATATATATAAATGATGGACAAATGAATTACTTCCTTGTCCTCTTATGTAATATCTGTTCATGAATGTTGAAACATCTTGAAGCAGGTCTGAACTGCCTGTGGGTTGGTGGTTATCGGTTCGATGCCCGGTAGGTGTATAATTGTATAAAAGTAATTCAGATTCAACTACAAATTATAGATTCCCTTCTGTGTAGCTCCAATGATGAAAGAGGATAGAGACAATCAATAAATCTTAAAAGTTTTTGCAGTTTCCTTTTCAAAAAGTGAATATTTTGCATTGTATTCAGATTGCATGTTTAAAGAACTAAACCATGTCTTTTTAGCTGGAAATAATTTTTCTTGCTGGTTCTTTGTAACATATTCATCCCCACGCATGGAACACAAAGTGGGAAAGTATTAAGTTCAGTTTATTAGCAACTCGATCTTGCTTTGAACAACTAGATGAAATGCTCAATTGCAAGTCTGAAAACAAATACTCTAAACCTAAAATTATTATTTCCATTTTTAAGACGCCTATGATTACGTGGCCATGCATTACGAACACGTGCATTGAGTTTACCTTGCAATGGAAAAAAGGTAGTCATATTCAGTAAGATAAAAATTGAGAACTGAGTTCTTGCAACACGATGTCACTTGTTTATGAAAGCGAGATCTCAGAAGGACAATGCTTACATAACTGATAAACAATCTTTCTTGTGATTGCATACCGACCAAGCATATACGTACAGCAATAGAAACTTTGACGGTGATTTTTTTAATGCATAAAGTACTTTTCGATTCAATAAGCCTTTTTCTTTTACTCAGTAGATGGCAAATAGTGGTTTTATTGTCTGATAAACGCTAACAATATTGTAGAATTTTCTTCACTTTGCCCTTTGACAAATTAATATGAAACCCTAGTGGCCTTATTTCAGCATGTAGAACCTTGGCTTTACGTTCGGAAGGTTCCGGACTCAAATCCGGTCATCGTGAGTGAAATTTCCCTGGATTTTTCCTCAGTCATTCCAGCAAATGCCGGGATGGTACCTGTAATATTAAGTCCAGATCAATACTTTCCCCATCCTTGCCTAATCTATCCGAGTAAATAGACCTTTGTTTATATTAAGCTATATAACCAGAAACCATCATAACACGACGAAAGCCCGTGATGCCACAAACTCAATATGGGTCTAACTGGCAATTATCGTCAATGTAACATCTTCTTGCACTACGTTTCTGGTTTTTGTGGTCTACTTATTTAAGCTACCTGTAAGTCAATTTCCTCAAGATGTTGGACAACACCAGGGGAAAGCAGGTTGAATTTGAACCCATGTCCAAGTCCGTAAAAGTACACGCTGTAACCGGTAGTTTGTATTGAAATTGTTACAGTTAAGAAATTTCATTTATGCACTTAAAGGAAGTTGTGATTCTTATAACAAATAGATAAAATACTGACTGAAAGGTAAAATAACAAATGGTAAGGAACACATGTTCGTGGAAGTCATCACTGAGTTTATGTAACAATTAATGATATAATGTTATCAATATAAATGTTTTAATACAATGGAATTCCATTTCCAGATTGATGAAGATAACAAAGACTTATATCCTGATCATACATCCTTCTTCGTGAAATGGGATTCTGTCAGTAAAAAATTGGAAAAACTAAGGAAGAAACGGCGTAATTTAGTAGCTTCTGTCCTTGTTTGAACGTATCGTTTTTGCAGTCAGATATAAATAGCTTTTGAAAACCTTTGCAGCTTTTAAAGCACTTAATAGCTTTTAAAACATTTGCAGTATTAGTATTACTTACCAATTTTTTAGCTTCAAAATAACATATATTTATAGGCACAAAATGCATATGTCATTGTAAATGTACAATAAATAATGCTTTCAGACTATTGAGGAAGCAGAAGTGTCTTTGTTCTTATATGTAAGAAAAATTATTTAAGTATGTAACATGATCAGTTAACCTCTCCCTGATTCCAACAGGTAATGGGTGATGTCCAACCTTTCATGGAAACGAGAGACCTGCAACATTCGTTGAGTGTTCGTTGTTGGCAGTTACGGAATAAGGAGCTGCTTTACATACAGCTACGTTAAATAACTTTCGTCTGCAATATAGATTTTTGTGTTTCCTCCGAAAATGAACTCTAAGTGATTTGGCCCCTTGAAATTCGCGAAAACAACCTTCATCAATACATCTAAAGACTCAATTGGAGGATATTTTGTGTTTGAGCTTTAAATGAAGGATAAGTGTTGCTACTAGCATAAAATTTGATTTGCAAATTGAACAAACAGGCATTGTTACAAACAATTACATATAATTCATTCAATTACGTATAACGCATGGTACTGAAATAACATTTGTTTAGAGAAATGTGATTCAAGCAAGCATAAAATATCAGTAGTTGTATCTGTTTCGACCACTATTGTTTACAGACATTTCACATCAGTTAAAAAAAAAAAAAAACAATCATATCCAACAATAGTGTATCGTCTGTTTATCGTGAGGAGTACTTATGTCATATACCGCTTTTTGCAGAAGAAGCCAAAGTTGTTCCCCTTCCTTAGGGTATTCTGCGTTGAACAAAAAAAAAGTTTTAAAACATATGTCCACACCGTTGAGCACGTTGTCTAGCTCAGTTAAGAATAGTTTATAATATATTTGAAAGATCTTCAATGCTGTTTGCTGGGAGTAAAATTATAACTTTTCTCACAGTTTTTTACCTTTTTTGTTATAAAGATTTATATTTGGCCTAAAAATGTTATTTTATTTTCACTAACCAGTTGATACATGTTAATATCATTGTTTAATTTTGAATAGATTTATATTTGGCCTAAAAATGTTACTTTATCTTCAGTAAACAGTAAGTTTCGTTATGTAATATTGAAAAGATTTATATTTGGCCTAAAATGCTATTTTATTTTCAGTCAGCAGTTGATAAATGTTAGTATCATTGTTTAATTTTGAATTTAATATTTCTGTTTAATTTTGAAGTCTGTATAACTCAGTTGATATACTCAGTTATAATAAAATTCTTGTGTAGAAAAGTATTGTATGTACATGCTTTATATCCTAAATTCGTTCTACTTTTTTCCGAAAGTTGATTTATAACTTTGTTCATATATGTGTGTGTACATGTATTAGAACTTCATGAAAATGTACATGTATTCATGTACATGCATGCTATTCTAGGAATAAACCGACAAGCCTCGAATATGTGTTTAGGACCTCAGTATAAGAAAACAAAGTTTATTTGCAACTTTGGTCGGAAGCGCCTAATTATGCAGATGGAACCAATTTAAGATAATTAAAGACATACAAGAGTGAAAAAATGCGTCTGAGCCGTGACTCGAACCAGGGATCTTCGTCTTACTATGCAGATGTGCTACCCAGTCCACTCTCAGTAACAACAATACATTCTTTCACTCTTTATAACGATGCTGTTCCACAAGGTGGAAGAATGTATGGCTGTTCTGGGAGCGGACTGAATGGCGCAGTGGTAGCGCATCTGCATGGTAAGCGGGAGGTTCCGGGTTGGAATTCCGGTTCAGTTATATGTTTTTCAGTCTTTGTATATCTTTGATTTCGTGCCTACAAAGGGTCTGGTGTGACAAAATTGGTTGCTTTCTCGATTTATCAATATATTAATGTAATTATTTAAATTGATCGTAGGATACTACATTGAATAAAACAATCCAGGAACTTTGCATACGGTTGAGTACCTCGATACGAGAGGGTTGTTTTAATTTGATCCGAAACGTTTGATTACGGAAAAGTAAGTATGTTCTACTTACCTTAAATTGGCCTTATTTCTGTAATTAGGCTTTTCCAACCGAAGTCGCAAATAAACTCTTTACTTATAGTGAGGTTCTGAACACGTGTGCGATGTTTCTCGGTTGTTTTATTCATTGTAGCCACTCCTGCGAACATTTCTACTGATTATCTTAAATTGGCCTCAGTTACGTAAATATGTATATTCGACCAAAGTCGTAGATAAACTTTTTTCTTGCATTAAAATTTTAAATACATATGCGAAGTTTTTCAGCAACTAGTTTCTAATTTATTTGAAAAATCTTCAATGTTGTTTACTGGGAGTAAAATTACAGCATAAGTTTTCTTTAAGTTCTTTACGTTTTTTCTTGAAGTTTTGCATTTGATCTAAAAATCTTACTTTCAGTACTTTAACAGATGTTAATATCATTGTTTAATTTTGAAGCCTGTATGACTCAGTTGCTGTTTTTTTTTACTATTATTATTTACAGTAAAATGATTTTGTAGAAAAATGTGTTTAAATTCTTTATATATTAAATAGTTCTATTTTCCTCAAAAGTTGATTTGAAACTTTGTGTACATATACATAGAATTTTAAATTTACATGTATTCGTGTACATATTTCGTATGTTGCTTCAAAGTGTATATGTAAATCTTATTTTTGAAAAAGTTCTTAATAACTAGAAGCAATAACTTCCAACTTTATATGTGGGTTACCGCAAAAATCATGGCAACTTTTTTTTCCTTTCTTACGAAAATGGTCACGCATCAAAAACTTCTGAAATATCCAAATGGAAGGCTAGCACATATGTAAACGTTACATGTAAGGTATTGTGTAAATATACACATCTCCAACAGAATATAGAACTAGAGAAAACAAAGTAAAAATAATTGTTCGTATTATGGGATGTGTATTTCTATCCAACCTATGCGTAATATTTACATATGTACTAACTTTCCATTTGCATGTTTAAGAATTTCTTGCTTTGTTACCATTTTCGTTAGAAAAAAATTCGCATGAATTTTGTGATAACCCTCGTATTATTTTCAGTTTAGTACCTATAGCAACAGTATTTGTTAATTGCTACCAAATGGTTTGGTCAAATTCACTAAATACGGGATTAGTATTTACAACCAAATTATTTGGTTCCAAGAACCAAATTTCGTTTATTTTAACCAAATATTTGGTATTCCCAACCAAATCCTACTTGTTTGGTCATTATTTGGTCAAAATTACCAAATGCATACTTGGTACTGGTAACTAAATAATAGGTTCCAGCAACCAAACAAATCGTGACAAAATGATATCGTGCTGGTGACCAAGCGTTTGGTTGGGGCTATATTGACCAAACGATTTGGTAACCAGCACCTATTTTTTGGTCAATTAGACCAAACTTTTTTATCAGTGCAACAAATTCCATCCGCGGCAAAAGCATTTTTCCACGCCAACATCTATCCAATACATTCAGGTAATAATGTATACTATCTAAGTTTAACAGCTACCCAGTCACAACTAGTGTTGTAAAATTTCCGGAAATTTTGAACTTGCTGGTAAAAAAAGTTTTTTCCGGTTTTTTTCAGGAAAAATTGGGAAAATAAGAAATTTTTTTGTATTAAGCTAGTTTTGCTAGTAATGGAACCGTTTTTGCTTTTCTCTCCAACGCGTGAAAAATGTAAGTTGAGAAATTTTAATATTGTGAATACTTAAAAAAGGAGCATTCAAAAATAAAACTTTTGTAAATATTCTTGAAAATTAATAGTCATCACTCATTTCCTTTATGTGTGTTTTAGTCGTTTCGTCCTGATTGTGATTTGATTACAGAACTTTTGCAATTGCATACACATCTAGCATCATGAAGCGTTTCTGTTGCAACAAAAAGAGCTCTTGAATGAAATTGAGTTCTTAATGTGCTCTTTGATCTGGTGAAATTTTGATAATTTTAACCAAATTACTTGGTAAAAGAAAGAGTAGTAGGCAAATTTCACTAATACTCATGCACTATTCAAATACAGACTTTAATATAAACTTTATGTATAAAATTTTGTATGTAAACAAATACCTGTTTTCTAGTGTGACACATTATCTGCATATATAAAAATGAAAAGGACTACTCTTCTCTTATCAACTATTGAACCACCAGACTGATCTCGATAAAATTTTTCAAGATAGATGAGGTTCGGACCAGGGATGGATTTTTCCATTCACCTTGAAGATGCAACTTGGAGGAAGGAAGTGCGTATATATATATAGAAAATTACCGATCTTGGTGTAGAATCTATAGTTTTTGGGGTTGTTGAGATGAACAGTGGCATTTCTGATTAAGCTTAAATTCAAATTCAGCGGGAATATATATAAAATGATCGGAAATGACCGATATTAATGTCAAATCCAAAGTTCCTGGGGTTGCTGACAATGAGATGAACAGTAACACTTCCGATGCTGTTTAAATAAAAATTCAGGCCCGCAACTTAGGGGAGGAGGAAGGGGAAATTTATAAATATGATTGAAAATAGTCGATATCAGTGTCGAGTCCATAGTTTTCGGGGTCTCTAAGGTGAACAATGGCACTTTCGATGCCGTTTAAATCCAAATTTATCCCCACAAGTTGGAGAAGGGGGAAATATATAAAAATGATGCAAAATAATCGATATTAGTGTGAATCCACAGTTTTCAGGACGCTCAGATGAACAGTGACATTTCCGATGCAGTTTAAATCCAAATTCAACGCTGAAACTTTTGGGAGGGGGAAGGGGGTGAGATATAAAAAAAATCGAGAATGACTGGTATTAGTGTCCAATCCATAGTTTTTGGGGTTGCTGAGATGAACAGTGCCACTTCTTATGCCGTTTAAATCCAAATTCAGACCCGGAACTTGGGTAGGAAGAGATGTAAAAACGGCTCAAAATGGCGATATTAGTGTCAAATCCATAGTTTTTGGGGTCGCTGAAATGAACAGTAACACTTCCGATGCCGTTTAAATCAAAATTCATCTTCATAACTTGGGGGGAGAGGATATATAAATGATCGAAATTGCCGATATTAGTGTTGAATCCATAGGTTTCGGGGTGGCTGATACTAGTGTCGAATTCATAGTTTTTGGAATCCCTAAGTTCTTTGGTGACAGTTTTGGTTCCCTTTATACCCCAAATGAAACGTATTTTCGCGGTGCGAAGAACTGTATTCTGCTAATCTTAAATAATAACGAACGGAAGTTTCACATCTTAAATTATTTAATATATTTGTCGCTGCTCAAGTGTGCCCACTTGTGCGGTGTATGTGTATGTATGTAAATAAGATCATCTTTCTTTTTGAGTTGTTCGAAAAATATACAAATAATATAGAGGGATTTTCATCAGAAAGCAGAAAACTAAAAAATAAAATTAAAAGCTGTTCCTTTAAGTATTTTTCCACCTAGCGAAAGACGTTGTATATATGCTGCAGACACTTTACGGCAAATAAGATTAGCATCAGGCGAAGAAATGGTTTTTAAATTATATTTTCTTGGTTTTACCAATATTTCCGATTTTTTCTAATCAGTTAAAAATTTCCGGAAATTTTACACAGCACAAGGAAAATACGTATTTCCATAAAATATATATTTGATTTTAACATACTGGTATTAACTAAAATGTTTCTGGCCGTTATTTTAACACTTCACTGCCATAAAACGGTAACTTTGTAAGATTACTTAGGATAATTTAAATGCGTGTATATTACTTAATATAACTAGGATTATATTTTAGTATCTTATGTAGCCATAACTCCATTCTATCACGGTGCTAACTTTAAAGTAGCGGTGCAAATGTATTTGTTGCCACAAAATTGATCAATACAAGAAACATAACTACTCAATCATCTTAACTGTAAACTAGTAAATATATAATAGTTTTCATTTTAAAAGCATAATGTAGTAAAGTATTCGAAAATTTCAATTTTCCGTTTTTCCAGGCTCGGGAAAAAACGGAAATAACTGGTTTTTTACCCAAAATTTCCAGGGTTTTTCAGGCCTTTATAAACACTAGTCACAACTCATATTACCCTCCACCGTACTCTGGTATTCACTTCCTTGTTCTTAAACATTCAGTCTTTACCACAGCATAAGCAGCTTTTTCAAGCGCTTTTATTCAGAGTACACATACATGCCTTCATTGTTAATTAGACAGATCTCACACATAGACTGCCGCGACGCATGTTTTGCTTCCAATTGTTACGTCAGGAAAGCACTCTGCCTGCTAGACAAGCTTACCGGGGAGTAGCGATTAAGTTTCCATCTCTATTTTGTTTCGGAGTCATCTCTGGCTCTCCAAATCTTACTGAATATCCTTTCACATCATTATACTATCAGGTATTGTATGTGACGGTAACAACCATTTAGTTCGTCCTGGGCACGAAATTCCGTTCAGTTTCTTTCAATATATCTCCATAAATTCCGTATCTAGATAATCATGACATATGTGAATTTACATAGCCGGACAGTTAGGACCGTTAGACAATAGGACCGTTTCCTGAATTATATCATCAGTCATAATACTGCAGTGACTCTGTCACTATCACAACCGACTCGTTCCACGAGTCAGACTGTTCCAGATATAGTTATTGCTTCGAGCAACATATCACATTGTAGCTATGCTAACTTTTTCAACTCATTGGTATCAATCATGCTCCAATCAAACTAACCATTCAAACTTGTGTAATCACTACTTCTCAGACTTCCACTCACCTACTATCTACCGCTACGATAAAGCAAATTGAACTGTCTAGCACAGAATCATAACTATCTCAGGCTTTGGATTCACTTGTCACTGTTATGCATAACGCCACAGACATATACATCCTTGAAATCCTTTCGAATTTTAGAGTCTCTTTACCTGTTCAATACTTACCACTGATAAAACGGTACCGACAGTTTTATAGGAATTTTCTTGCAACTGGTAATTCTGACTCTTGATCATCTGTTGCAACGTGCGATTCACAATTGCCTTAAATCTAACAAGTTGCATTCTAGGTCAAAACGTGAAGTTATCTCAGCTCTCTTCATATTCCACTCAGTATTGGAAACGATTCAGGAAACTCAGAAGTCAAAATACTCGCACAGCGTATAATATTATCAACAGTAATACTAATCTGTGTACTGATATAGACAAGGGAAATGAGTTTGCCGAGTACCCAAAGGGCCTCTTTATACCTCTCGCACCTGAATCTGCATATCATTCTCATCGAGTCGACGAACTCGATCTAGATTCTCCGTATCTACAGCCTAATGTTCAACACATTCTAACCGAATACAATCATCTTACTGCACCGATCTCGATTTCTGACATCACCTCAGTCGTAGCAAATAGACGTAACACAGTACCTGTTTTGTCTCATCCATACCTTTGTTCTTTGACTTACCTCTTGACTGGAAAATTTCAAAAATCCTTATGTTTCTCAAACTTCACAAAACTATTCCTTCTTTTAGCTTATGCTGCCCTATTCAACTAACGGTAACATTTAGTAAGATACCGGAACACATCATTGTCAAACGTCTTCATTTATCTGGCATTTCACAAATAATTCCACTCGAGAAAACTGATTTCCAAATTTCTTTCAGCATTAATGACCAACTATTTTGCCTTTCTAAATCCTTCTATAGTCACTTTAACACAAATAATGCATTCTGCTGGTCCCTTTTGATCTCGGAAAAGCGTTACACAAGGTCTGGCATCTGGCTGTCTTGTATAAACTATGTCACCTTGACTATTGCTTATCTAGATTCATTTTTAATTTTCCCAGTTGTCCCAGTTAGATCTGTATCAACTAGAGTTTTTCATTTTCCATTTTTCTTCACTTTGGTGTTCCAAGGATTTCCTTCATCGCCCTTCTATATATTCTATTCGTTTCCGACTTTCCTGTTGCTTCACGTAATGCTAAATTCTTTCAGTATGCCCCTTGACAAAACCTTTTTTTGCGATGGGTTAAGCCATTCATCAACTCAATCTGACTCTTGAGGATGCTACCAACGAGTTTGTTGACTAGTACTCCTGTTGAAGACTAAAATAAATCCAGTTAAAACACAATCTATTGTATTTCTTGCTTCGAAACATTTTCCCTTATACACCGCAACCGAGCACTCCTGAACCTCACAGTGCAAGATGTGCAGTCTGCAGAAAAAAAACCTGCAACATGAGCATGTAAGTTTATTGTGAAACTATTCCTAATAGCGCAGGGAATTAACATAACGTCTAAGTGGCACGAATCACGCCAGGGGAAACCTCGCACACTTATTTTGGAGCAAAAGACTTCGTAGTTTCACAATAAACTTACATGCTTATCTTGCCGGTTTTTTGCTGCGAACTGTACCAAACAAACCTACTTGTAGTGCCAAATACCTTGGTCTAGGTTTCGATCACCATCTAACCTAGACAGCACATCTGAAAGATATCAACAAGGAGGCGTACTCTTTCTTGTCCCAATCTGCTGAATAGTCTTGTGAAACCACCTAGGTACTTAATACAATTCTCAATATATACAAGATTTTTCTCGGCCCTGTCCTCACATACGGTTTTACAGTTTAGTTATCGGCTGCAATCTTTACTATAAAAAATTGTGTATCCTGGAACGTCATGCCTTACGCACAGTTTTATGTATCAAATACATAGTTTCACTCAAGATCTCTATAATTGACTTACATTTCCACACATCTTATATCATGTACAAATACTCCATACAAAATATATTACCCAGTGACTTCAAACCAACCATCCACTTTCCCATCAAACTTTTCAAGACCACGCCCGAAATACCTACCTCGCTGCTGTTCTCTTCACTCCGCTCTCATTACTATTCACTCAGTTTATATTGTTACATTCTACCTCAAGACTACCCTAACACCATCTATTATGAACTATACTGTGCAGATGATCATCATCTTCTGGAATAGTCATCATATGAGCAGTAACCCCTTCTGATCCAACAGGGCACTTTTGTCTTGATTAGTGCCTAGCGCCGCCTCTAGGGGAAAAGAGAACCTGCACTTGTTGCACGAACAGTTTGTAAATTTTGCTGATTTAGCACAAGGGTGGTACGTTAGACACCCGAAATCTAATTAATAAAGTGCAAAAGCTAGTTTTGAACTGAAATTAAGGAAGAAAATCCACTGAATTAAACAATTTGTAAGTGAGGAGCTCGACTAGGTTTTCCTAAGCGGTATAACCTATCTCATATGTTTGCTGATTAGTAAATCTTGGGCAGTGTCGTAAACTGAAACATTAGTTTGGTTGGAAGATTCTTTAAAAGTAAGCTAAAGCGAGATTTAACGTTTTGGAGATTTGAATAGTGCCGTTCAAATTACTTTTATTAGACAAAAGTGGAATTTAGAGAGAATAAAAAAGGCAACGAACATGATTCATGTCTAGTTTTATTTTAATATCGCCTTCCACAGAGCGAAACAGCTATATTTCCAAGCATTGCACAATATTTTACTACATATCTATATTACTAATACATTGGCAGAATGAAAGCGTCTTGATGAATAAATAGTATTTTTTTTTCAATTCAATGATCTCAAATTATAATATTGATAGAATTCTTCAAACAAGTATTTATACAATGAACAACACTTACTATTGCACATAGAGTCACATCAAATAAATATGAATACAAAAATACAGTTTAACGGATACTTATATTTTATTTAGAATTGTTCTTTGTTTGGTGTTAACAAACATAATTTCCAGAAATATTTAGACTTGATTTTCCTTCCTATTTTGATTCTGGTACATATTCATGCGTCGTGAACCAGAGAAAAGGGTAGGTCGAATTTTAAAATAATTGTAAATAATATAACCATTATTATAAGTCGTTAAATAGGAATTATTGCATACAAACAGTACACGAGTTTTTTATTTATGTATGGGCAAATATTAAAGTATTGAAGTATGTTATATTGTGGAGAACGCATGGAAGTTTATTACAATATTTTTGACTTGATATGTGTTTCATGGGCGGCGATTAGGGGGGTAAAGGGGGGCAGTTGCCCCCTCACTTTTTTGAAGTGATCCATTAATGTATATAGTTTAATTTGGAAATGGAGTTATTGTATGTATTACTGGTTCATAGAAAAACAAGGTGCCATACAATTTGCCGTTGCGTGAATACGTATTGGTTGTCTTGCCTTGGAGTTAAGAAAGCTGCAGAAATTGTGTTTTAATTGCCACGGAAAATGGCCCAAAAATTAACCTATTGGAGTTCAACATTTCCAGCTTACTTCCATTTCTTCTTACAAGGACTCGATGTGTTAGCTAGTAACTTTGAAACTAATTGAGAAAACATTTCGAAAAAAGGAAAAGTCTTTTACAAGTTATTCTTTAGTTGCAGAAAAATTGATAGTTCCTATAATGTGGTTTCTTCTTTCTAATAGTAAGGAATGTTGATTAAAAAGAGAGTAATAAGAAACAATTTCTACCATTTCCATTGTTTTGCAGTGTAATACACAAGTGAAGTGGTGTGTTTAAGGATGTACAAGTGAATGTACAATTAAATTTAATGGGTTCAACAAAACTTTAGGTTTTAGAATTATTTTGTATAACTGGAGTGTGGAGTGATTCTAAGTATTGTTGAGTTTTGATGTATTCCAAGAAAGCGAAAACTGCACCTAATAGCAACGAATATGTATCAGGCGTAACATATGCTTGTATTATTTACTGTCTTTCTGAGAGTAATATCATACATTTAATAACAACATGTGTGGAGTTAAAAATATCTACTAAGCTCTTCATTAACACCAGTTTCAATATAATTTTTGGGAAGCAAGCCTCATTATTCATTACTATGGTTAATACTATCATTTCCATTTATTTTGTTAAATAATCTGATCACACAATTTTCCAGACAGAATTTTAATATGTTCATGAGCAAGGAATCAAATCTCTTCTTACACTTTTTTTTTAAAATTTTAAACTTATTTCTGAAAAACAACACGCAAATGTCTAATTGCAGTTTTCCATCATTATATGGTAATACACTTTAATATATATATATATATATATATATATATATATATATATATATATATGTGTGTGTGTGTGTGTGTATATATATATATATATATATTAAAATAATAATATGAAAGCAAAATATACGTTAAAATACAGATAACACGATATACTGCATACAGCAAATTTATATAGAATGAAAATTTTGTTTATAACTAAAAATATCTACATCTGGGTATCCTTGTGACATCTTATTATACAATATACACATTATCCTGACAAGCGATACATCCAATGCATTAGTACTTTGCGCTGAGAGATGGAATATGATATTATGGGATCTCGTCACTCTTTGTGGGACGTGAATTTTGATTTTTGATAACAAATATTCTGAATCTATTGCACTATGAATTATTTTATATAAAAAAGATAAAATGAAACGAGTTCTTCTGCTTTCAAGAGATTGTAATGAATATTTGTTTCGAATACCTTCGTAGTTCTCAAATTTTAGATATATTCTTGTTTCTTTATATGTCAAAAAGCGCACAAATTTATTTTGAATGTTTTCGACTTTGTTTATATATTTCTTACTATTAGAACCCCATATTATCGCTGCATATTCCAGCTTAGACCGTACATTGGCAGTGTATAATGTTTTGAGGACATTAGTGTTTAAAAAATCACTTCTTAATCTCATCACAAAGCCAAGGTTCCTAAAGACCTCACCAACTACTCTGTTGACATGAAAATCGAAAGATAGGTTTGACTGCAGAGTGACTCCAAGATCAGTAACATAATCCACTCTCTCAATTGGTGTTTGATTAATTGCGTACATAGTTCATTTTCCTGGTGCATGATACTACTTTGCATTTTCTAATATTTAGTAGCAACTTGTTTGATTCACACCATTGGGAAATAGCATTAATGTCACTTTGCAAAGAAATAGCGTGTAATTCCGTGGAGATACTGCGATAGATTTTTAGATCGTCAGCAAACAATTGTCCTTCACTGTTTAAGAGTACAAAGGGCTGGTACCTACTTGCGTTCCTCTTGTCAATTTACTTAATAATATATGAAATACGATGTATGGTATTTTAACTCAAAAAGGTAGTATCCTATTAGTTATACAACCTTTCGTTAAACAGTGTTAGCATCAAGCTGGGAAACTAACAATAATATGAAAATATTCAGATCATGTCTTGCCCCCCCCACTTTTAACGTGCAAACGTCGCCACTGATGTGTTTCAACATTG
This sequence comes from Thermobia domestica, assembly GCF_964235325.1. NCBI lineage: Eukaryota > Metazoa > Arthropoda > Insecta > Zygentoma > Lepismatidae > Thermobia > Thermobia domestica. The sequence continues at coordinate 335,659,667 of NC_137455.1, read as the reverse complement.
CGTGTGCAGAAAACAACACTGCAATCCTTGATAAACTTTGGGTATAAACTCCCATAGCGCCAAAAGCAAGCATTTCTCTAAGTTCGTATGTACCTTTTCTTATCTTCATATCGGCAATCACCTACCAAACGCTATATTTGTTGTTTTGAAATTTGCCTATTTATCTATCTATCTATACATACATACATACATACATACATACACACACACACACACACACATATATATATGTGTATATATATATATATATATATATATATATATATATATATATATATATATATATATATATATATATATATATATACGCGTCATTCACATGCAGAGGTGGATTATGTTTGGTTTAGAAAGTCATGCAGAACAGACGGTGTTGGCGTGTGGAAGACGCTTATAGAGGTATACATATAAATGTAGATGTATAGATTGACAGATAGACCACTTTAAAAACAAGATCTATATAAGTCTATGGTTGGGTGGGTGTTTATTTTTACAGACACGGAGTACTGCAGAACAGACAGGGTGACAGAGTGAAAGATACATATTGAACTGTCACATTAAAAGTTCATCTTCTTATTCAATAAGATAAAATAGGTAAGAAATTTTGTATTTCTAACAACTTACCATAGCGTATCTTTAAACAATCTAAGGTTGTAAAATACACAGGTATTTGTATTTTGGAACTCGATAGTTAGGTGAAAAGTACCGAATTATGGATTAATTTCTGCCATTCAGAAAACTTGTTTATCACACTATTTTTGACATTAAAATACGACGTAAGAGATACTGTAATGGGGAAGTATTCAATCTAATGAACTTCTCTAAATAGACAACAATGTTCACTCACTGTAATTTAATTTTGACCTTTAAGCACTTAAGCATAGATATATGTGAGGATAGACAAGAATTGGAAAAGATATCGATCAGTGCTTATTGTAAATACATCATTCCTGTATTTTACTGATGTGGACGTTTGAAACTAGTAGCTTGTTACCCCCTAAAGCAGAGAAGTAGGATACGCCCACGGCGCGGCCAGACCAAAGTTCTTGGAGAATACTAATGATAAACAGGCGGACTTGCTAGCGAGTAAAGGTCTTCCAGACTAAGCAACTATCGCGCCCCAGCAAAGCCTCCCTGCCTATCTGTGTCGCACAATGGCAACAGCCATTCGGACCTGGTTTTCCGTACACATCAAGACACTCCCGTATTTCATCGCGGATGCAATGGTACGTGCTAAGTCACCATTTGAGTTTGATACAGTCTCTTATTCCCGAGAGACTTCTCCTTTGCACTGGGATCGGAAGCCTTTACTCACGATCTTGGGGTCGGCAGCTTTCCAAGTCGTAGTTTGTTACTCTCATGACAGACAACCGACATTCACCTCCATTAGGATAGCTCAAACAATACTAAACTTTCTCTAATTACGCTAGATATACATCGCACATTACCAGATTCAATGAATAGTTTAGATCTATGACAAGATACATGCTCATTTGAGAGTTGCAATAACCTCGGGCAGGCTCGTTCAAACAATATAGGACTGTCTACGTTTTACGTGTTTAGATATAATTTACGTATTGCAGTTAAGTTGCCTTTCAATACCAATGGTAAATGTAGGTCGCCATTTGGGAGAAACCGCCACACTCCCCATCGGTAGTTCAGTTTAAACAATGTGAAATTTCTTCGGTTTACAGATGAAATACGCTGTACATCACAAGAACCAAGGCTGATGTAAACTGTCTCCCTTTAAGGATAATGACCATATCAAAGCGGTGGCTCCCCTACAAGGGTCGTGGATCTTGCACGCAGTAAGAAGTAACTAACATCAGAGACGACGAATTGGATTCACTACCTTCCTTAGTCTTGAGGCAAAATACGAATATAATACAAACATTCCATCAAGGACACAAGAGCACACACGGACACAAGACACAAGAGGACACAAGCATTCTTTGAGAGTTAAGCTACATCACCCTTCCGATAGGGCGTGAATCAGCCCCCTCAGCATATTATTACCCCTCCTTTCATACATGTTTCGGTATCACGTAACCTTATCTCCCAGCCGCAAGGACACGACCCAATTTCCCGTAAAGTCTCAGCACCGTCCGAAGGAGAGACAGTTTTAACAACCTACCTCAATAAGGGCGTGACGATGTGGCACTTACACTCACAGATGAATGGCACAGGTTAGAGCCCATTTCGGACGATAGCCGAAGCTTCACCTCCGCCGGTGATTGTTAACCAAGTATGTCGACTACTGTTTAAAGGGCTGCAGTTTTGGAACGTCCAGCCATAGGAGACTATGAGTTTCCTTGCATTTCCCCCGTTTTGTCTCCAGATACTAAGACCTAGAATGCTATGCGGACCCAGCTATGACAATTAGTGTTTCTTTCCCTTTCCCAGAACGAGATTGGAACCAGCCATTCATTATGATCAGAGTGACAGTATCAGCTGGACTATTATTTTTATTAAGGTATGTTGCTGTTGAAGGGCTGTAATATTGGTACCAAACTGCGCGACCTTCTTCTCTAATTACTGAACATATATGAAAAATCAATAGATGAAGAACAAGTATAAATGTAAATCCGGAATATTGATTAAGATGTCTCAAGATGGAATTCGTTGTTCTCTTTTCATTCATCATATAAGAAAATATATTATAATTAACAGAGCGTTTTGATATATAATTAAAAAAGACATTTATGTTGGCTGCGAATGCAACTTTAATTAAGCGAAATGGAACGAATTAGGTTTCTTTGTGTATACATTTAGTTCATAAATTTATTTAAATATACGGCATTTATGTTTTGTATCACGATATCTCATTTATAACGCTATTATACAGCATATCGATTTCAGGAGAAAGATATTCTACAGTAATATTCTCTCTCTCTCTCTCTCTCCCTCTCTCTCTTTCTCTCTCTCTCTTTCTTTCTTTCCTTCTTTCTTTCTTTCCTTCTTCCTTTCTTTGTCTTTCTCTTCCTTTGACTTTTATATTCCAAACGTTCGTAGATTTTAGTTGCAGCATGAATGAATTGAATACATCAGACAAATGATCATATCTGAGCATAAATCAACTACTGTATATACTACATTGAATTTTTAAACTTCGTGTGTATAGTTTGTTGTTTGAAAGGTGCGCATAAACTTAAATTTAACAGGCAGACTAAAATTAACAACTATGGGTTCTTAAGCCTCAACATCCTATCAGATTTACAGCCGAGCCATTCGTCAATAACAGCTCTATGAACCCTCTGGTCCTTAATCGATGCAGGGGTTGTCCTAGATTGCTTTCCTTCTTCTCGGTTGAACTGTAAATATGTCTACATTTGTAATGTTAAATTCTCGCTAAAACAGTAAGAATACTTGAAATGGCGTTCATATACTCGCACCTAGAGTAGGGGTATATGAGGGCAGATCAACAAAGAGTGAGACTAATTTTGTACCGCAGTTTCCTTTGTTGCCGAATGCCGGCACGTCTGATAGTTGAAAGAATCGTTTTTCATGTATACTCTCACTAGGTGGCAACATTGTCATATCCATACGTCAGTATCAATATCATACTTGTTTCTCAATACTTGAGTAAACTAAAAGAATGAAAGCATTGCACAAGGAACACTATGCTTACAAAAAATCTGTTACAATTATTACGGCTAATACTGGTTTGATTCTCGCCTAAGAATGTGGTATGGCAAAGCATTATTGAATGTTATAAAGAAAATCTAAAATTTTAAAAAAATAATTTCAGTTAGTGGTAGAATCACAATTATGCTTCCAACTTTCACTAAGTTTCGGATTTCAACACTGCAACGAGAATATCACAGTTGCCGCTTCCTGCTTCCATCTCAGTAGGTGCAGTACTGTACGGAGTGTCACCCAGAGGGGGATCATCTAATCCATATCATCGGCTTTCGAAGCCAATGTCGCCGAAGCAGACCATCCCACATCATCGCGATGTTCTAGGTAATTCTCGGAAACTACCGCTCGATTAGCTTAGTTCAGGCTCATACTCACCTGTGCTTCGGTTTAGCTAGTCGTACCGTACAACACTACGATACTCTCAGTGATCACACTAGCACAAAACCTCCTCAGCAGCTGAGCCGCAGCGGTTATTACGCATAGTAGTTTTTATTCAGACCCAGTTTCCTGCTTTTCTCAGAGATAAGCAACCCATGCGTCATTCCCGGAACTGTTTTCGTTATCTGATGCAATATGGTGATACAACTCTCTGTCTTTTGGACTTCCTTCCGAAAGGAACACCTACGACCTTGTTTTACTTCGATTTTTTTTAAAAAAAAAAACTTAGGTAATTACAAATTAACCAATTGAGGTAAAGTTCATATATGATGCCCTCATTCAATAAGAGCGCCTTTCCTTTCTGCCTATCCTTCCGCTACTCTGCTTTCCTCCGTTTTTTTTCTCCTTGTGAGGTCCTACTGACAATCACATTTTCTCTTCAGTTCATTGACACAAGCTCACCTGTTTCCTCTTGTTGCAATGTCTCTCTTTATGTTATACACTCACCTTCTTCGTGTTAATACAATTTGACTGTATTACCTTTCAGGTGTTTCCAGTAGTTTGCTCAATGGCTAACTTCCTAATAGTTTGTGATCATTGACTGAGCCATTCCTGATACCAGTGATTCGGATCACAAGGGGACACTTAACTCTTCTTTGTAATACACACTCTTCTTACTATAGTGCTGCCATTTTTCCGTGTATTTCCCATAATTTGCCCACAATTCATATTTTGACTCATAGCTTGTTTTATGTTCAGTGTTAATGGGCTCACTTAACTTCTTCCGCAATTCACATTCCAAGACGACAGTCCAATTCTTTTTAACTTTTCCTGAGCTCATGTGGACAGATATTGAATCTTCGTGTTTTCTTCTCTGTATTTGAGACAGGTAGGCTGAATACCCTGGTAAACACTCTAGAATGTTTTAGACTTTTCGAGTCTCGAATGTTAGAGAAAGTTCTAGAATCTCGAATGTTAGAGAAAGTTCTAATATGCTCGAGCAATTTTTAGAATGAGGTAGACGTTTCGAATTAATTCTAGCAAGTTGGTGCAAATTCTAGAATGTTCTACAATTTGTGAGAAAGTTCTAGACTTATCGAGATAGCTGCAGAACGTTCTAGAAATTTCTAGCACGTTCCGGTAGAATTCCATGGAAGTCTTTAGAACTTACTTGCACTTCCCACTACAATTCAATGACAGTTTCAAGTACCTTCTAGACGTTTCGCATAAATGATAATATACTTGTAGTGAGCTAATGACAAGTCATAGAGATGTCTGTCAAGGTACACCATGTGACATATCACACTACTCGTTTCGAGAGGTCACGGATTTATGATTGGTTTCCCTATAGGTCTCGGTATAAAGAAACTAAATGGGTGAATTATTCTTTTACCTATAATTATTTGTGTCTTTCCTAGAATCGTGTCAAACCCACCTGAACAATATTCTAGAGGTTGCTACAAGTAATTTGCTCTATATGTCAACAGGATAGCTCAATTGTTTTGTCAAACCCCCGATTTTGGGGTGCTGGGTTAGGCACGACGGTACTTTTACAAGCGGTTTCTTTCAACACATAACGAGTACTTTATGAACATATATAGGTTAACTCCAGATTCCATGTTCAGACTCGTGTACATCCCACCTAAGAACCCCAACGGCATCAGTGTCCTAGCCCGGCCACTTGGAGCTGGCTACGCTAGATCTATCGCATCAGGAGTAAAGTTCTTTTTATCCAGTTACATGAATATGAGAGGCGGAAATATGAAAATACAAACTAAATATCACAAGTAATATTTGACAATAATTTTCCGTTAACTGAAACTAAATTCACCAAACAAGGTTTAAAACTGTGTAGCTTTATGACATCTGAACAAACACTCAAAATCTTCATTAAATCTCTTCCACAACAGACTATGTATATATAGACATATAGAATCCCACTTTATCTTCAATAGGTCTGTCGATTTCCTTACTCGTCCACTTGTACTAGCTCTGATAATTATAAATTAACCAAGAAGGTTCAGTCCTTTTTCTGGAGGTCTGTGTTCAACCGTGAGCTGATTTCAAATGGAGATAAGGCGAAGGTCAGTTTTTGGTGCGGGTATACTCCATCAATTTCGGAAGCACTACAAATGGTTAGGTGGATTTCACATGAGTTTACTCTGGGCCTGATGGTAACGCGAGCAGGTATCTGTTTTTTCTGTCTCGTCTATGGAAGGAGCCATTTCCGGACAGGATGTTTACATATGATGAGAAGTTGGTCATATTCGAATCTTCACGGCGCAGTCATCATTGGCTAGCATCCCATGAACCGGTTCCAAAACAGCCGAAACCAGCACTGCACTAGAAGAAGGTCCTCCTGTGTATTTGGTGGACTACTTGCGCCATCGTGCATCGGAAACTACTATCACATGGTCAGAACATCAATGCAGGTGTGTACTGCTAGCAGGTGGGCCTTGTTCAAGAAAAACTAAAAACTCTGTAGCCATCACTTTTGAATCGCAAAGGTGTCATCCTGTTACAGGACAATGCGTGGTACAGCTCCACGTGCTTAGGATGACCCAGAACACCATTTTACGTCTTGGATGGGAAACACTGTAGTATCCTCCATATTCCTGGACATTGCACCGTCCTATTATCACCTGTCATTTTTTGGACAATCACCTCAGAGGGCACCTGTTCAAATCCCTATTAGAGGTGCAAAATGCACTTGATGCGTTTTTCGCTTCACATACTACGAAGTTATACAGCGATGGAACCCATGGCCTTCCAGAACGTTGGCAGAAAGTAGTCAAAGTGAACTACAGAAAAATTATGTCACGAGACGCCATAACATAGTTCCGAACTGTGCGTTTTAGTTCGAAATAATGTCGAAGAGCTTCTAAGTTCCCAGCGCGCTGAAACGCACGGGAAAATTAACGGGAGTGTTGTATAAAAGATAAGTAGCTTCTTGGTAAGCATGGTGGGTACCTGGATGTTTCAGTGGTAGGTATGTGAAGGTAAGAAACGTGACTGATAGAGCAAGTGTTGTCGGAAATGCTATTATATAGATCTTCTTCTATGGTAGGAGGCTCAGGATAGGCTAAGGCGGTACTGATGGTTGAACGATAACTATTCCAGTTTGCTTGATCGAAGCGTGGAATACGACGAGGTCTGGTAATACTCGATAAGAATGAGCCTATGGTTGATAGATGTGAAGCTTGATGGGAAGAGTAGTGGAATCTAGTATCTCAATAGTGCATCAATGTGAAAGATTGACAAAAGTAATCACTACGTTTGGTGCGGTTTCAATGATAGGTGTATAGCCTTTGGGATATGAAAAATATGGCTTAGTGTGAGTTGTGATAACGTCAAAAAAACGTTGTTTTTACCGGACTTCTGTGAATATTGATGTCGGCCATGGTGATGTAATATTTAAAGTTATGGAATATATGCTGAAAGAATGAGTGTGAGATTGGGTGTCCAAGGCGCTCATAAATGCTGGTGGCCATAGTAATGTAAACAGAGTGATAATACAGGTTAATAATGAGATATTCTGGTAAATAAGGCAAAGTTCGATTATACTGACGATAACTAATTGAAGGATAGAAGCCAATGGTCAGCGAAATACCAATGATTATGGTGCATTAGAAGGATTGGGACTTTCGTGGAATGCATGTTCCTCGAGTTGGGTGACATGAAAGTACACATGTGGGCCAGAGTAGGTAGGTTGAAAGGAATATCTAATCATCAGGCGAGCAGAGTGGTTGACCACTCTGAGAATGTGTTGGCGAGGAAAAGGATGGATGATTTGCATAGAGATAGTCAAAAATGATAGTAGTTGTTGGATAGTAATAGTAGCTCTCGAAAGTGAGTTCTTCCTGAATCTCTTCGTCTGCTAGGGAAGGATAATTCCGCCTAATAACAATGAACACAGCCGGTGGTTTTTGTTGGGGTGGCGTCGTTTAAACGCCTTTGAGTCAAGTCGCTTCATTTGGGCATGCTTGCCAAAAATTTCGAAACTCCATTTGAACCACTGATTGGAAAAAGGGAATAAGTACAATTTTTTGCGATTTTAACCTGAGATAGCAGATGTGTTCCTTTGAGATAGTTACATCGTTGAGTAGAAAATAGGAATGTTTGGGCAACTCTATATGACCAATGTAGAAGACAAAATATCTCGCTGATTAGAAAAAGGGAATAACTACGTTTCTTATTTCATTCTTCCAATCACTATAGGATACCACCACAACTGTGAGACTGTGTGTATGTAGACAACCATTAGAGCCCTCTGCTGACGTTACGATACTTCGCATTGCCTTCGCATTGCACAATCTATAGAGAAATATTTGGCCCAATCAGTTACAGATTTACGTGTTTTCAGTGATACAAGTGGTGATCATACAATACCAAAACTGAAATCATACAATGACATTAATGCTTTTCAGTCTGATCGTGTCATAACGCTTTACCACTGTAGAGCAATATTTGCCTGTCAGAGGTCACAGTTTTTACCATGTGACCGAAATTTTGTTATAATCAAACGAGAACTCAAACGACACAAACGCATTTATTTACCAGCACAGTATAACCACATGATTACGAATGCAAGAAATACTGATACTCCATTTCAGGTTTACGAAGTTGTCAATGAAGAAATCTTATTAGATTTTAAACATTGGTGGTAACCTTTTAGAAGAAATCTTCAGGTAGCTTTGTTGACAAAACAATGAAATTCCAAGTTAGTAAATAGAGACACATAAAGCAGAATCTCTAGGTTATGTGCAAGCTCATAAGTTTATCAATGAAGTAAGAACTAATATTTTTCGATTACTCAAAAGTAATGTCACAAACGTTCCACTGCCAACGTCAAAGGCATACGATTGGCAAGTCCCGATCAATCAGAAAAAGATAAACGATTCTTCACAAATCATCAAATGCATACCTGACCAATACAAAAAGTTTTATAGGATGATTTGTTCATGGAAAACCACTGACCAAGAAACTGCAGAAGACGAAGATGCAGACGGATAGGACCCTATGTAAAGTCATTCTATTTTGACAACGTATTTTGCTATGTATTTTTTCAGCTGTCTATTGTATTACTTTTCTTGCTGTACGAATAACATGTGCTTTACAAAAAAAAAAACGAACGGTGACAATAACAGTGTTAGAAGCCTAACATAGTGAAGTTCGGATACATATATCCAAGATTAACATACAACATTGTATTCAGCATGTATATTTTCATAGCTTTCTATCATAAACTGCACATTACATGCCCTACACACAATTACAATTGCATCCAACTCTAATTGATTGGAAAAAGGGAATATTTTTTCCATTTTTAAGCTTATTTAACCCATTGCAGTGCTGCAATACAAGATTCTCCTTCTTGTCTTAGTGTTTCTTAGTTCTTTTGCTACAAGTAATCAATTATACACTTTTTGAAACAAGTACAAACAACGCCTCGGGAAGGTTTTTTAGCGTTTTTGAAAACTTAGGTCTGATGCACTTACTCCCTTTTTCCAATCAGTGATTCATTTGTTAGGTACAGTGGTAAAGAGTGTTGAATCATAAGACTTGAAGATCATCTCGTTGCGTGTACGGATAATTTGAGCGATAGTGGCGTGTGTTAGAAATTAGATGATCTGTTGGAAAGCAAACTTGTTGTTCTCAAATTTGAAATCAAAAATTTGTAAGTAAGAATGAATGGAAACGAGGTTTTGGGGATTCCTGTTGAGTCGGATATTCATTACCGTGGTCGTGGTTCATGAACGAAACACACTGTTCTGATTCACTCACTATGTGATTACGCGTAGTCACTGGTTGAGTTGAAGAAGTGTTATGTTTGTCCGGTGTGAGTGATCGGGATCTACCAGTATTTTCGCTTTGTGAAGCAGGTCTGGCTTCTATCAGCCTCCTCACCCACCGACGTTTAGAGATGGCCCAGGAGGCGGATAAGGTAGTTCCAGATGGCTACCTGACGCCATCCAAATGGATACAGAATACTATGACGAAGATGGCGATAATAACGATGATATGAAAGATGAAGTTCAATAAATGTCCTCGATCGGATGAAACCATCTTAATTATCTCCACAATACTTCACCTAAATTTAGGTTTAACTGAACTGCGTCCACAGTACAGTAACAACCAGAATATAGACTTGGCACCTAAATACGGACGGATAACTGCAACACCAAGTTTCTTAGCCATTGGCTAACCGAAGGCTAGCTTCCTTGCGAGGGTTACGCCATCTATTCGAGGTGAAAGGTGTAGAAACTGGAGAGGAAGTTTATTGCAGGTAGTTTATGTCAAGTAAGGATAAGCGGGAAAATTGTTTCTTTAATTTTTAGATCATAATGTCAGATTATTGTTTTTATGACATTTTATTGAATTCTAACGGACATTATGAACTTTGCTCATAATCATGAGGACAGGGGAAAATATAACGACGGTGAAATGTTAGACGCATTTTGATAATCTTCTTGAGCAGGGACTGCTCTAGACAGTAATGTGGACAAGAAGTGCCGTTCAAGAACTTCTGGTTTGTGATGGAAAAAGGGCTGTGCAGCAATCTGAGTGAGGTGACCACATGTTAGAACTATACGTAAGAATATCATATACTATCAGTTATTGTAACGAGTTGTAATCCCCAGGTGGTATCAATTAAACGCTTTAGTAAATTGACCCGAGTATACGCATTGCTAATGATTTCTTGAAAATATGGCCGCCAGTTAAGTGTTGATCAATGATGATACCAAGATAGGTGACCTGTTTAGTGGGTGATACTCATGTGCCGTGAACCTCGAGATAGAGTAGATTGTTTTCCTTTCTGAACTCGAGAACGTTTGCTATGCGTTATGAAAACTATGAGTCTTAGTAGAGTGAATATGATGGAACCACTTGGTACACCATTGGATAAAAGATCCTAATCCTAAGCAGAAGGCAGAATAGATTTATTGAATATTTCTGGCAGTGCAAAGAAAGGCAGTATCATCTGCATATTGAGACGTATGAACATTGGGAGTTAAGTTTTGGCATATCGGATACAAACAGAAGATATAAAAGAGGCAAGAGAGCGGAGTCTTGAGGTACACCAAAATGTATAAAAATCGGATGTGATGAGTAAATATGGATAGTGACATAAGACAAGCGGTTGGAAAGAAAAAGAAACATGAAGCTGAGGTAGGAAAGTGAAAACCTAAAACGGTGAAGTGTTAACATGACGGCTAAATGCCACACTTTATAAAAACCTTTTCTAGGTAAAAAAGAATGAGGCATGAAGACTAGAGATGGGCACGAGTCGAGTCACTATTTTTGAGGTCAAGTTTCGAGTAGAGTCGAGTTTGATATATGGCTCGCTCGTTCAGCTCGTTTTAGCTCGTTTTAAAATCAGGGCCTGATTAAGTTGGAAACCGAAAGCCAGAGATACGTAACCAGTAATGTGGAATAATTTTAGTGCTGCTCACGACAGGGAACAATACTGGCATCTCTATTCGTCTCGGTAACGAGGCAATCTTAAATGTCGTGAACACCAATATAAGTTTATAATTACTGTAGTTCTTACTATCTAGGCTGAGACCTGCATGGTCGAATTTTTTAGTTGAGTTGATTTTGAGTTTAACGTCCCTTTCAGGATGGACGCTATATGAGACGGGACCTACTGATTAACGTGGAATCCGAACCAAATGAGCTTCTGCCGGGAATCGAACCCGAGCCTCCCACACCAAAGGCGCGTGCGCTAACCGCTTAGCTACGAAGGAGCCCTGGTTAAAGTTTTTAGCAGAATTAGAATAACCCGGATAGTGATGTTAACTGGCTCGGCTCGATTCAAGTGATTGAACAGCTCGAGTCGGCTCGGTTAGGATGAGCACTGGCTCGGTAGTAGCGAGTCAATCGCCTTGGTTCGACTCTGCTCAACTCAGCAGCCAATGGCTCGAGCCGGCTCGGTTGGGTTAAGTCATCAGCTCGGTTCGGTTCGACTTGACCCGGCTAGCTCGGTAGAGGTGACATGTGAGCGGTCTTTCTGATCTCGGCTCTGTGATACCGTTCAGCAACGACACAATATGAGACGTGGATCTACTGATTAACGTGGAATCCGAACCACAGTAGCCTCCGCCGACATCAAACCCAGTTCTCCCACGCCAAAGGCGCGTACGCTAACTGCTTATAAAGAAAATGTGGGTTAATTGTCATTGGAATATCTTTTCTCCACTGAAAATATTAACAAATCAAGGCACACTCTAAGGATTTAACGACTAGAATTATAAAACAATTATTTTGCCTGTAGTGCAAAATGGGTGTGAAACATGTTCTCTTACGTTAATATGTGAAAGCAGATTAACAGTTTTTGAGAGAACTTTCGAGGACTCGAGTCGGGTCGGTTGAGTGAGCTGTTGGCTCAGCTCACTTCTCTGTTCGGGTCGATAGTGAATCAGCTGTAAGCTGAGCAGTTGACAACCCTAAACCTGAACTGAACAGTTTTGAACATATTTAGCCCGCGGCCTATATCTTTTAACTTTTTTTAGTTCGAGTCCGAATACTTGCTCATCCGGATCTCAAACTATAACCTCGTGAACGATGCACTTGCAACATGAAGACTTCTGGACGACCGAGGTCGACAGTCAATCAATAAACAAATTGTATAATTTTTAGTATTCAGATATGTTTATACATATTGTTCTAATAATATTACTTTAATCGTTGATCCTAATTAAATTATGTAACTAAAAAAATCATTTCATATAACAAGATGTGCGATATCATATGGTCATGTGTGCACAACAAGATGGACAATATTTAGTGTTGCCGTGTTGAGGAATACCGCAGTGTAAGGATTCTTGACGTGGTGAGGGATTGTGGGAAGATTCTGGTAAAGCGTCTGAAATATAGGGATTTTCTGGTTACCTTATGCTTGAAGCACGTATTTTACTAGAAGAAATTTTTAAATCGAGTTTATTTTTGCTTTTGGTTTCTGAATATCCTCTATCCCTGGTCGTTTGTGAAGCCTGTACACCTCCCATTGGATTCATTTTCCCTCCTCCTTTCTATAAAAGAAGGAGAGGTCGATGGTCATGTGTAATAAACCAGCATCCCCCAAATACCACTAACCTTGCCTGACCCGACCATTCCCACCTTTCATTGAAAGAAAATAACCCATCTTTCCTTCCACCAGTTCCGTTAGAGTAATTCAAACAGAAATATAAATAAATGAACGCATATGGGGCCAAGGCAAAAGAAAAAAGAAATTACGTGTTTATTCCCTGTTCTGGCGAGACAAGTAGGCCTGCCAGTTGCCCTCAGAACAATTAATTTTCTTCTTTTCTTAAAAATATTTTCATTTGCTTGCTTGTTTTATTATCAATGGCGTATCCACGATTAGTTTCACGTAAGTGGTGTAAACACCTCCTTAGCGCGTATTAATATCTTACATATCATATAATGATTCATATTGATTTCTGAGGGAGGGGATAAGGTTGTCTGGATGTCACACTGTTTTCATCTACGAGGCGATGTCGGGAGGGTATCTGTATTAAAATAGCCCTTACCTGGCAGCTAACTTCCCCCTCTTTTTCCAACAGCATAAGCCAAGATGCCAGTTTGCTGTAATTAAATTTAATTCCTTTTTCTACCTATCCCCTCGTCCTTAATGATGACGTCAGCACTCTGGAGGGTGGACGTTGAATTTGAATGTATTCCTTAATCTTCATTTGCTCGTTCCTTCCTTTCTTCTTGCCTCCGAGTATTTAAAATTACAGAAATCAGGATTTGCCTTGTTTTCGGTATATGACGTAAAGTAATCACGGAAACAAAATTCATGTTTTAATTGAATTCTCAAACACAACTCAAAGTTCCAGGGAGGACAATTATCCTTGAGGGAGGGTTCACTCCTCTGATCCCGTCTGGCAGCGGGTTTGATGCTCCTCCGGAATATAAACCCTGATCCTCGTGAATGATGTCCTTGCCTCCTAGACTTCACGACTACCGAGGTCGACAGCCAACCATTTTTTGTATTCAGATTCAAAGCGACTATCTTTCATGTTTATACACGGTGTTGTTATAATAATAATAATAATAATAATAATAATAATAATAATAATAATAATAATAATAATAATAATAATAATAATAATAATAATAATAATAATAATAAGTAGTAGTAGTAGTAGTAGTAGTAGTAGCACTATAATTGATAATAATTATATTGTCTAAGTAGGATATTTGTAGAAAGTACTTGAAACTACACTTAACTCGATTTGGCTCGACTCGACTCGAAACTCGAACCAAATTCAAGTCGAGTTTTGAGTCGAATTGAAGGAAATTTTTCGAGCCGAGTTCTCGAGTCGAGCTCAAAGATGTCTGTTACGAGTCGAGTCGAGTTTCAATGAAAACTCGCTCGAACTCGCTCGTGCCCATCCCTAATGAAGACCAAGAAGTATTATAATGATTCGGGGTGAGATTAATAATACTGAGCATTTGATCAGTGATATAGTGAAATTAGGTTTGAAACCAGCTTGGTGTACAGGAAGATATTATCTTGAGAAAGATTTTCATGTAATCTGATGATAATGATGCGCCCAAGGATTTTGCTAAGTATGAAGGTTAATTTTATCAGACGGTAAGACGCAACAGAATCTGGAGGTTTCTTCGGCTTAAGAAACATCAGAGTGGAAGAAGTCTTCCAGTCACAAGGGATGTAGCCGGTCCAGAGAACAAAAGAGTTGAGTTGAGTTGATTTTTGTTTAGCCCTTTGAGCAGCGAGGGTATATGAGACGTGGAGCTACTGATTAACGTAGAATCGGAACCACATGAGCTCCCGCCGGGAACAGAGAACAAAAGAGTACATATAGGATGGTATAGGGTGGTCATGCATAAATGACGGAAATTTGGGAGATGAATCTACAGGTAAAAACAAACAAAAAATGTAATATGAACATTGGTTGAATTTGGATGCTAGAGGCATCTGAAACATCGCCTTCCGAAGCGGCAATTTCCAGTATCGCAAGAACGGAGAGAAATACGAATGTCGGGGCAGAAGATATCAAAGGAAACTTCATTCGAATAATCCAGTTATGCATAAGTGATGGCGAAACAGTGGCAGCGACAGGAAGGGACACAAAGAAAGTGAATAAAACGCAGAGAAATGTGAACAATTTACATTGACAAACTGTAGGAGGGAATGCTACATGCAGCAACAAATGTTAATAAACAAAAGCAACAATGGCTATGCTGTAGGGACACTATGAGTGTGGGAATATAGGAATACAGTATCTTTGTAACGGAGAGAAATAGGAATATCGGGGGCAAAAGATATCAAAGGAAACCCCATCAAAGGAAGAGTCCAATTATGCACACGTACTGCGGAGAGTGGCGGCGCATGGAAGCTACAAAGAAACTGTTAAACACTTTTAGTGATGAAACATGCAGATCGTACAAAACACGAATAGAAGATAAGACTCAGTGTACTGTAAAAACAAGTGGTATTGTACTTACCGTGGTCAACATAATACTGTCCTACAGAAGGTGCTCTATATATCCTCCTTGTTCTTCGAGACAGACAGTTATACGATAGCGTAAGAATTGTTTGACTTGTGGCAATAACGATGGCGATTGTCGTGGGTGGTAAATGCAGCTCATACACTCTGGCGAAGATTTTCAATATCATACACGGGCCGTGCATCTATACACGAGACTCTTCAATTAATCCCACAGGAAATAATCTAGGGTATACACGTCGGGTGAACGTGGAAGCCATGCTCGTCTGTTACCACAATCTATCCATATGCATGGAAATGTTCCATTCAGATATGCTCGAATAATATGACATGAATGGGAACGTACGCAATCATGCGTAAACCACATACACTGTCGTGTTCTCAGTGGCACGTCTTCAAGCAGAATAGGTAGGCCCTGGTTCAGAAACTGGAGATATGATATTGGTTGCGTTCAATCGCTGTGGTAAGAAGTGTTGTCTCACAAAGTTGTCATCAATAATACCAGCCCACACATGCAATTGGAAACGCTGATGATGCTTTGTCTCTACACTTGCATGCGGATTGTTGGATGCCCATCGATGGTCATTGTGGACAATTGTGATGCAATTTCCTATGAATGCCTCATACAAGAACAACATCTGTGCTAGTACTTTTCTCCGCGTTCCATTTAATTGCTTTGTGCCTCCTTGCACCGTCACGGTTTTTGCATCACTTATACATAATTGAATTATTTGGATGGGGTTTCCTTTGATATCTTCTTACCCGACATTCCTATTTCTCTCCGATACACAGATACTGTATTCCTACATTCCGCCTTCCATAGTATCCCTACAACGTAGACATTGTTGCCTTTGTTCATTAACATTTGTTGCTGCATGTTCCATGTAACATCCTCTCCTACAATTTTTAAGTGTAAATTGTTCACATTTCTCTGCGTTCATTCACTTTCTTTGTGCCCCCTCTAGCGCCGCCACTGTTTCGCCATCACTTATGCATAATTGGTTTCTTCGAATGGGGTTTCCTTTGATATATTTTGACCCGATATTTGCATTTCTCTCCGTTCTTACGATATTGCAAATTGCCGCCTATGAAGGCGACATTTCAGATGCCTCTAGCGTCCAAACGAAGCCGCATATACCCAATATTCATATGGCATTTTTTGCTTCTTTTTACGTGTAGATTCACCTCCCAAATTTTCCGTCATTGATGCATGACTAACCTGCATATGAAAGAAACAGGAGAAAACAATATGTTTCTCTCTTTGATGTGACGATAAGTTATGTGGTTCATACCAGGAGCTGTGTTGCGTTTGCGGTTTAGGATGGAAGCGATATCACATGGAGAAATTGGAGCTGTGACAGGATTGTCGTCTAGAAGAATGTGTGCTGCACTGGATTATATATGGAGATGATAAATTCAAGCGATAAGTAGGATGTCTTTGAACAAAATCATATGGAAACGGGGAGACAATAGTTTGCAAATGGTCTGCAAAGGCGTTTGCTTTCTTTTCGTCTGTGTGTAAGTTGGTTATCAACTAACAGTGCAAATTGTCAATATTTTGCAATGTTATAATAAGTAATGAAATGAGTTGATGTATGAAGTCGCAGAGGAACAGTGAGCTCCGGATTCAACGTTTCGGCCGTTGGCCTCATTTCGCAGCGATAGCTATTTATGGGGTGTTGTTCCGGGACGTAGAGCATTGGGGTTGCTTATTTAAGTTAGTGCAAGCTTTCGTTTCCTGGTTTCCACTGCAGTACACACACTTGCTTGGCTGGTATATTTCGTTGTTGGATGCGAATTGTATGCTTGGCGGCTCTCACCTCGATGGTAAAGGTGGCGGCGACTTCAATGATTCCAATCGATGTTTCTTTTAATAGATGAGGGCACCATGAGTGAGAAGATCATCAATAGTGTTTTGAGAATTAGTTACAACTCGAACCGCATTAGTAGCTCCTTTGTCGCATTTAATACCAGGCCATTATAGAATGGAGTGTCCCTAAATAGTGAGTTCTTGCATGACCTCATCGTCTGTTAGAGAAGTGTCAACCCCTCGGATGACAACCGAGAAAGCCAGTTTTTTACGTGATGGCGGTGCTTGTCTATATGTCTTAGGTCCGAGGTGCTTTATACCAAAGTTTTCAAAGCTGCACTTATTTCACACGGTGGTTAAGAAAGTAGAAACGAATGATTTGAAAACGATTTGCGAGTCGCGAACAATTTGTGCTACAGAGGCACGTGGTAGATATTTTACCCATTGGAAGGCTAGTTTGGTATTTTCAAACTTGGTGTCAAAATTGTTAAGTAGAAAGGAATACAGGCACGGTTTGGAAGCATTCTCAAGAGGTAGAAATTCTTTGTCGTCATCTAGATTCATTGAACTAACAGATTGTTCGGAGTCACTCACAGTGTGATGATGTTTAAACAGCGGTTGATAAGAAGTGGTGTTAGTTCTATCCGGAGTGAAGAGCGGGTTATAGCAGTATTCTTGCCTTGAGATGCAGTTTTTTGCCTGCGGTCGGCCCTCTTACCTACCGAGGTAGCTGGAAACACAGACCTGGAGGTGGCTGGGGTAGATCCGGATGGCCACCTGATGGCATCTAGTAAGATGTAGATGAGATTGACAATGAAAATGAGGTGAAATGAAGAGTGAAAGCTGTAAAAGAGGTCCTCGATCGGATGAAACCCTCTGAACCCTCTCCACATCACTTGGCTCTAAATTCAGATGTACCTGATCTGTGTTCACAGAAGAAAAAATGAAATGAAATCTTTAAGTTTTACGTCCCACGGTTATGCCGGTTAGGCTAAAGGAGACGGTGATGATGAGAGATGAGTGAAATGGATGAAGAAAGTGGGAGGAAACGGGAGGACCCCGAGAAAACCCACGAGCACGGTGTTTGTCCACCACAAAGTCCACACGGCGCGAGCTGGGATCAAACCAGGGACCCCAAGCACCGAAGGTGTGTGTTCATAGAAGAGTAATAATCTGAATATAGACTTGGCACCTAAATTACTCGCTGAGAAAGTCAAGGACGGGTAAGTATGAACACTAAGGATACTTTTGCAAGCCAACTGCAAGTAGCAGCCACCCAAAGGGTACCGCACTTTATATCGGGTAGTGGGTTAGAATTAATAGCTAGGAATGGAGAACGATGGGTGGGTTACGATAGTTTTATTCAACTTTATTATACAGTATATTTTACATACTGTTAATAACCAAATAATCATTCATCATAAAGGGGAGATAATTACAGTGCAAAGTTGTGGACATTATGGTTACTAACTATAATCATTATTGAGGTGGAATGGAAGGAATGTGGTGACGTGCGCTAGACTGCAAATCAACAGGTTGAGTAAGACAAATGTGGGTTCGATCCCAGCCCCCGCCAAGTGAACTTTGTGGTGGACAAACACCGTGCTCGTGGGTTTTCTCGGGGTTCTCCCGTTTCCTCTCACTTTCTTCATTCCACCATTTCACTCATCTCTCATCATCACCGTCTCCTTTAGCCTAACCGGCATAACCATGGGACGTAAAACTCAAAGATTTCATTTCATTTTTTGATTTGGGGCAGTTCCGAGTCTAATGATATTAATTGAAGAGCTCAATTCCAGAAGTACCTAAGTCAAAAAAGTAAGTATTTCAGGAGACGATGTTTTTGTGTGTGTTTCCATCATTCTATTTCTGTGAAAGAAAAGTAAATTATATAAGAGAAAATTGTAATTGTCTACTTCTATAGCAAGAGTTTTATAAGTGTTTTAGGCATGAATTAGGAAATAACTTCAGAGAATACTGTTGACTAAAGACATTTTGGAAAACAACTGTTTTCTTTTACCTACAATCAATTTGATTTATGGAGTTTTGGCACGAAACTCAGTTCAACATACGAAGATGCTAAAATGGAACTTAGTAGAACCAATATCTCAAAATTGACAAAAAATGACTTATTCTCTTTTTTAATCCACCCCTTCAATTGGAAGCCCTGGTAGAACAATAGAATGACAATGCAAACAATGGAATGATGCATGGTGGGGCTGCATCGGTGATGAAATCAATGATGAGGATGAGATCGGAGATATTGGGAAGGGAGTAGTGGTACAGTGTAAAAAGAAGTGAGAGAAGAGAGTGGCGGAGTGAAGTTTGGGGTCTAATGAGAGCACAGTAATACATTGTATCCAAAAGCATAGGATAGAGGGGTGAAATCTTTGTGAGGTGTAGCGGAGACGTAATGTTTTTAGGTGGTAAAATATATGTGGTAAGGGTGTTTGGTTGTAAGGATTTCTGATAGGACTGCTAAGGCTAATGCGAAAAGCAAGACGGAGAGCATGTTCCAAGATTTGCAATCGTGCATAGAATGGTGGGGCGGCCGAGATCCGGGAAAAAAAGCCATAAGTGAGCATGGGACGTAAGACCATTTTATATGTAGTAAAGTGTTCGGCAGAGACAAAGGTGGTACTGGTCAAGCGACGCAGGAAGCTGGATCGATTATATGCTTCCTTACAGATGGTCTTGAGATGAGGCGACCATTTGAGATGTCGGTCAAAGTTGATGCCAAGATAGGCCACTATATTCTATGGTTGCAATGGAACGTGATCGACATGAAAGTGGAGATTAGGCTCATTCCGGTACACTTTACATCGTTTTCCTTTCGGAAGTAAAATGATAGATTGTATCTTATTGGCGTTGTATTTGAGGAGCCAGTGTCTGCACCATTAGAGAAAAGTATTGATGGCTGTTTGTAATATACGATTAATCTGTTGAATGGTAGGGGCAACAGCAATAAACGCCGTATCGTCAGCGTATTGATAGATTGGGAGGAAGAGGAGCAATGCCAGCCACATAAAGGGGATAGGGAGGAGAGAAAGTGATGTACTTTAGGGAACTCCTGAATTAAGAAAAAGGGGATGTGATAAGTGGTTGTTGATGGAAACATAGCCGAGGGGGCAAGTGAGAAAATGAAAAATAAAGTGGAAAAATGAAATGATATCTTTGAGTTTTACGTCCCATGGTTATGCCTGATAGGCTAAAGGAGACGGGAAAAATAAAGTGGATATATCAGAGAGAAGGATCAAAGGAAAAGAGTTTATAGATTAAACTAACATGCCGAACTTTGTCAAATGCTTTTTCTATATCAAATAGGACTAAACAGGATGGTTTATTGTAGTTAACCTGATTGGTGATGTGAGTGATTAGGGGAAGGAGTTTGTCATTGATACTGAATTGGGGGTCGCAAGCCTGCTTGGTGAAGAGGGATGAGATTAGGTGCGAAAAGATGGAGGTGGAGGTGGGAGACGAGAATATGTTCAAGTAGTTTACTATAGTATCTGTGCAAGGGCGTTTTAGTGTCCCACCCGATACCAGGCAGAGTCCCTTTTCTTTTCCTCTTCTTACTACCAGTACTAGTACTTGCAACAGTAATTGACTGATTTGTATGACTCCCGTAACTGTTACTGTAATCTGCGGACACATCTTGCATAAATGTTTTTATTTCGTCTTGGGAAAGGTTTTTTCGACACGACATTACCTTGGAAATTTATTCAGTAAAAATTCGCACTTGTGATGTCAAAAATCAAAAATCTTGTTTATTTGACGCAACAACGAGACTAAAGTACATACACAGCATTCTGGTAACGTGTTTCAACAAAAGTCTAAAGCAGTTACCACAAACACGCCTTCAACAACTTTTGTATTGCAAAGGATAGTAAATTTTGTCACATAATACAAAGCGATAGATTTTTTAGGGATGCGGGAATATGGTAACCTATTGAAATCTTTATTCATCAATTTAGTTTCATCATGTAGAGAAAATAAGTTCATACTCCCATCCATTAGAGGGTTACGCCCTCTCTTTGATTTCAAGATAATGGTGTATGGGCAAAGTGCAGTAATTATGAACAGAAATATTAGTAAATTCATAATATATCCATAAATTGTTTCTGAAAGAAAAACAATTCAAAAATAACAAAAAATTGAAGATATACGTTTCAGGTGCTAAGATACTTCTATTGATTATAATATATAATAAATAGAATAGAATAAAGAATAATGATGATTATGAAAAATGAGGTGAAGTGCATACACATCGCAAACAGATATATGTTAGCTAGACAGATGCAGGGTTAAATCTTATGTCCCGGGGCGGCTCGGGACTAATGAACACATTGGGAAGCCCTTGTAAGTGATGAGGATCTCTGTGAAACATGCAAATTTTGGTGACTTTCTAATCTAAAGGGTAGAAACCAGTTTTAAGGATGAAATTGTATATTGTTACTAGTAGTAGCAGGAGTGATGGCGGGGCTTCTTTGATATGTCGGTAAGATATCGAACCGATCCCAGGTGCTGTATTTCTTTTCCGTGCTAGTGCCGTATGGAGTTCATCGACTGTGATGGGTGAAGTAAGACGACGATCTGGGTCAATGACGTGCTCCGAGGAAGGTTGTAAGGCAGGATGACAAGAGATATCTATCCGTTCACAACGTTTGGAAGCAGCTGATGGTTTAAAAGCGTCCTGTAATTGAGCAGCAAATTCATTTGCTTTTTCTGCGTCAGAATAGAGAGGATTACCGTCACTTATAAGAGGGTAGGTTATTGTAATGCTTTTACCAACAAGCTGGTGAAACCTCTTCCAATAGCGAGAAGGATGAGCTTCCTCGGATAAGTTGTTACAAGTTTTTGTCCAATTTCTACCTTTATACACAACAAGATAGTAACGTATAGCTCTTTGCCATTGGTGATGTAGTCGTAAATATCCATCATTCCCGGTTCTATAATATTCTCAAAGATGTTTTCGAGCTTGCCATATAAGTGGAATGTAGGTTGGCGGTAGTTTTGGTCTGTGCGGATGCACGTGTTCTGTGGGAATATGGTCCTGAGCACTCATTTGTATGGCTTTGTTGATAGTTGTAACACAGGAAACCAACTCGTTTCATTAGTTGCAGGCGTTTCATATTGAAGAATGCGTTCAATATCCTACCGAAAAAGAGGCCAGTTTGCCATATCATATCTCGGAACATGACGCGGGGCGATTTATTGGCGTGGCCGTTGTCCTCGAGTTAGTGTGAGTTTTACTGGATGGTTATCGCTCCCAATCGAGGCCAAAACTTCTAGGTGACAGTCTGAAAAAAGATTCAGAAAAGTAATGACAACGTCAGGTGTGGTCTCACTGAAAGTTCTAGTGTGCGAAGGAAGGATGTGAAGTTGAACATGTGATGACATGACGATAATGTGTCAGATTTGGCTATTGCGTTTTTTAAAATGCTTCTTGAGTATATGTACGGAGGTTATGTGCAATATATATATGTGGATTTCGGTGGTAGATTCGGCGGTCAGGATAATACTGGCTTTGGTGCGTTCGTATATTGCTAAGAGATGATCCAGTGGTGGGTAGGCATAGCGTGGTACAGCAGGAACTTAGTCTAACAGCTCGTGGACGATTGGATGTCCCAATTGGATTCGTGTCGCTATGTAGCGTTGGCGTAGTTGATAGAGGTACGGCAAAATGGTTGGAAATTGCGCACGACGGTATATTTCAGCAGTGGGAGTATGGAAAGGTAGAGTAGGCCAGACGTAAGCCGTGTCTTTCGAGAACTTTCAGACACTCATAGAAAGTTGGTGCTGCTGATAACCAGGCAAGATGTCCATACTTTATTTCTGGGCGTACAAAGACTTTATATGTTATCAGTAGAAGTTTTGTATTAAGACCCCACGTGGTGCCTTTAAGGTTTTGTAAAAGGCAAATGGCGTCGGATATTAGCTTCGAATTATTTCAGATGAGTTTTCCAAGTAAGATGTTTGTCGAATATTACACCCAGATATTTGAGACTGTTTTGAATTGGTATTGGAGAGTCAAAAAGAGTTAAATGAGGACGTCCCGGATTGCGACTGATACAGTACTTATTGCGTTGCCTAAAGAGACTAATTTGAGTATTAGTTGAATTCAGCTTGAGCTTCCATTTCATTCATCATGTAACTAGTTTGTACAAAGCTGGTTGTACAAGTTGATTAATGCGATCAACAGAAGATCCCAATGCTATGTATAAGCAGTATCATTACCAAATTGTAAGGTATATAGTTTGGACTGAGGTTGAGGCATGTCAGCTAAAAAAAGAATATATAATAGAGGATATAAAACAGATCCTTGGGGCACACCGGCGCGGAGTTGAAAGATGTGTGACTTTGTCATGTTGATCTGTACGAAAGCCTGGCGCTGATGTAGAAAATTGGCTATTAATCGGACATAGCTGTCAGGAAGCAGGCATTTGAGTTTATAAATTAACCCCTCATGCCAAATAGTATCGAACGCTCGTTCAATATCAAAGGACATCAAAACAGATGGTAAACGCTTATTAAAATGGTTGGCAAGTAGTGTAGAACATTTGAGTAATTGGTCATCACTGCTATAGAGTGGACAGAATCCAGCTTGAATAGTTGCTTGTTTGTTCTTCATTTGTAGGTAGTGATGTAGCCGTTTTATCATAAGGCGTTCTAGTGTCTTGCTACGCATGTTAGTAAGGCTAATGGATCTGTAAGATGACACAGCAGTTGGATCTTTCAGAGGTTTTAGAAAGACAACAATTTTAGTTAGTTTCCATTTAGTTGGAAAATAGCCTGTAGATAAAATAGTTGCTATACAAGACTAGAAATTCCACAGGTACCTTAAGCAGTTGACGATACGTTATTGAAAAAAATGAAATGAAATGAAATCTTTAAGTTTTACGTCCAACGGTTATGCCGGTTATGCTAAAGGAGACGGTGAAGATGATTAATGAATGAAATGGTGGAATGAAGAAAGTGGGAGGAAACGGGAGAAACCCACGCACACGGTGTTTGTCCACCACAAAGTTCACTTGGTATGGGCTGGGACGATACGTGATTGAGTCTGCTCTCCGAGCTATGTTGCGACGGCATTTTAGAATAGCTGTAATATCGTCTGATGTTATTGGAGCAGTGAGCTGATTTGTGAGATCAAGGTGGTAGTTGAAATCAGGTTGAAACGATGGCTGCACTGGAGAACCAACGAGTACGATATGGGTGTGTGTAGGACAAGTGAACAAAGGTGTAGTGTGTGGAGTGAAGACTCCCTCAAGATATGTTGCGAAAGCAGTTGCCTTTTCTGCATCCTTCGTTGGTACTTGGCCAGCACATATGATGGGATGTTGTGGGCCGTGTTTCTGAAATATGAGACGTTTAAAGGTATTCCAGAATTTAGTTGGATTTGTTTCTTGGCGCAAAGCGTTACAGGAGATACGCCAGTCTAGTCGTTTGCGGGCTACTATGTAGTTCTGTACCGTACGTTGGAATTGACGATGGAGAAGAAGAAATCGGCGGTCATTTGTGCGACGAAACTCTGTTAAATACTCGTGTGAGCGTGAGAGAAGATCGAGGGCGCGTGCTGGTAAACGAGGTCTAGACAATTCGCTGGCACATTTAGTAACTGCGTACTCCGTAGCATGAGAGACTATGTCAGTCAGAGTATGTGAGAAGGGTTCAATACATGCAACTGTTGTGAGAGTAGGTGCAGTAGCCGTCAGATGTTTGGTGATATAAGTGCTTTACTGATCCCACCGAGCTTTGCTAAAGTTATATTTGGGTGTGCCTGGTGATGCGGATGCAGTGGATTTCAGACGTGGAGTTATAGAGAGAAGTATTGGGAGATGATCACTACCTATGGAACCAAGGACATCAATAGTAGTAAGTGGTAACAGATTATTGGAGATGATTGCTACGTCGGGACTAGTGCCGCTTTCCGAACGAGTAGGATGTGGTAACTGTAGTAAGGAATTATGAGTAGTTTGGAGAAAATCTTGAAAGCGTTCTGAGCTGCTGTACGAGAATGGTAGTTGATGTCTGCTAATAAGATGTATATTCTAAAGTTGAAATCTAGATACGTCAGAAAGCGATACGGAAGCGGTTGGGTAGATCGAACATAGACAGTGGCAATGGTAATGGTATTTCCTGGAAAGTACAGCGTCAATATGACGTGTTCGGGATATTGTTCGGGAGAAGGTGGTATGATATGGCGACGTGGAAAAGAGTGCTTAATGGCTAGTGTTGCACCACCACGTGCGATGTTTTGTGGCAGATCAGAGCGTATGAGATGATAACGTGGAAGATAGAAGCTGTCAGATTGTTATAGAAATGTTTCATTAAGAAGAATGCTATCTGCTTTGTGCTGAGTTGCTAATGTTTCTAAGAGAACTCGGTTGGTAGGTAGCGAACGAATATTGCAGAATAGCAATGCAATAGTCTTCCTTCTCTTATCTGTACTATTCATGATGGGTGTCAGTATGGAAATGGAAGTAGGTAGATAGGCCAGCATATGTAGCTGCCATGTGAAGCTGGTTTATATCGAAGGCGGCTTTCGTTGCATGGTTTAGAATAGCCTCACGCTGCTAAGGAAAGGCATTTTGAAGAACTATAGTGATGAACTTCAAAATATTTTCCACAGTAGGTGGTGGTAAGAAGGATGTTTGCGTGGTCGCTGAGATGCTGGTTTGACGTGAAGAGACATGGATATGTAGAGGTACAACAGTCCCGGTTTATCTGGAAGTGGTTTAGGTTTGGCCTTACACTTGTAGGAATAAGTTGGATGTTCCCCGTCAGAAGTGTTGCATCTGGAAGGTTCGTTGAGCTTTGGATACTCTTTTGGTCTATGATCTCCTTTGCAATGGGAGCAGACGGAAGGATTTGTGCATTTGTTTGTTGGATGCGTATTATAAGCTAAGCAATTTTCACACCGTAGTGAAAGAGGCGGAGATGTGAGCCTCCACCCGATGATGGCAACGGTAAATGTATACACCGTTATTTAGAAGATCGTCTACCAGTGCTGGATCATATGTTAGAAGTCTGACTATGTATGTAGGGCCATTAGCACCATCAATACGGAGAGCTCTAGTAGGTTGAATCCCATCCTGCTTTAGTTCCTCTAGTATGTCTTGCTCAGTATAGGTGGGATCAACTCCACAGATAACTACAGAGAGTAATGGAGTACGCCGAGGCAGAGGTAGTGTTTTGATATGAGTTTTAAGGAGTTGAATTTTCGTTTTAACGCCAAACATTTCTGGTCCAACTTTATAGATGAGATGTTTATAAAGATCGGGATTCTTTGTTTTTAGGATGATTCCGATTGATGAATTGATGAAGATCACGTCTAGAGCAGTATCGTATTAGTTTTTAGCGAAAGAAGTTTTTTTACGTTTACCGGCTTAAAGAGTTGCGTCCTTTCTACGGGAATGAAAGAATTTTTTTGAGGAGTTGAGTTTAAACAAGGAATAGGTTTTGATATAGGATATACATTTTTGTTGAAGTATTTATTGATTTATGGGACATAATTCATTCTATTAGCATGAATCATGAAGTTGTTGCACATTGAACTGCCTCTAGAGGGTTACGCCCTCTCAAATGAAAGAAGTTCCTTTTCTTAATTTAATCTAGTGTGTCAATTTTACATCTTCGGGCGTTTGTAGCAAATCTGATCATTCTTTCCTTAATACGCAAATTAATTGGGCACAAGCTCTTTCCCGGGCTCACATTATTATTTTGCAAAAAAAAGTAAAAAAAAGTTACACACCTCTAGCCTAAGAAATAAATATTTTATTCATTGTTTTACTACGGGAAGTATCAAAATGACACCTTACGGGTCTTCTAGTGATATCAACTCCTTACTGGCTGTGAATATTTGCATTGGTTCCATTTCTTTGGTATGAGCAAAGCTTCACGTATTATATTTGGCATTTATGCCAAGTAGCGAAAAAGTTCTGTTTTCTGTAACTGATCACAATAATATTTATTTAAACTTGTGAATAGTCTTACAAGTTACACGAGTAACAGTTGTACCACCTGATATTATTATGTGCTAGGACATAAGTATAACAGATAAGAAAAACACATGAAAGCACTACTATTCATGCATTATAGCTATTATGCAATGATTTTTATCTCTCAAACACTGTTTTCTTCAACCTATCCTTCCGCTTGGACAGGAGCTAACGTTGTTATAGTAATCCGCGCCTGCCAAGTTATAACTCTGTATAATTTCGACTAAATAGACGATAAATAAGAAAACATGTGTTGAAATTCTTGCAGTACTAAAGTGTCCACGTAAATCAGTTCCCTTTAGACTATATATTTCACGCGTCATGACACTTTCCGTTAACCGGGTATGACCCAAGTGTTCGTTAAAAGTATTCTACAGTTACATATAGTCATTTTGTTGACCAAATAGGTAATGCAGTTGGGATGCAAGTGACCACCTAACATTCCCAAACAACCCAATTTATTTGCAAACTTTCTACCCACACCGCGTGGTCACTTTCAACCCAATCATTTTTCTCGGTGAACACATGCAATCAGATAAACTGGTCATAATGTTAAAGGCACTTACCACAACAGAATTTGGAAAAAGCTCGCCTCCGGTGTATTGTCCACGGGACGAGAAGTGCATTTTAAAATTTGAAACAAGATTGGAAATATGAACAATCTCGTCTCGTTTCTAACATGATAAATTTTCACGAGTCTTGTAGGCAACACAAGTTCTCCCAGGTCTTAGATTTCAAACAGTGTTTTACTGTTAAACAATTCATAGTATAAAATTAAAAATTTATAAAATGATTCTAAATAATTGATAAAATGACTCTCACGGCGGTCTGACATACATCTGTATTGACTATTGGTATGTTTTTATATTCAATCTATCGAAATAGCAAATAGATAAGTAGACAGCCATTGCTTTCCGAAATGAAAAGTAGCTCTCAATCTTAGAAAGGTTGGCCATCCCTGGATTATCGGAAAAAAATTATTATATAGTTTAGTTTCAACTCTATACAGAAGTTCCTTTTGATGTTCATAGTAGATACAATGTTAGTACAATTTCATAGAATTTCCAAAAATAAGTAATCATAGATGCTAAATCAAGATACTAAATCAATTTAATCTTACTCTCAAACTAAATGGGTAAACGTCCTGCCTGAGACAAACAACTTCAGAGAAAAAATCTGGACGGGGAGAAAGTTCTCGGATTAACAACATCATTACAGATTATTGTAACTCTCCAGAGAACAGCCTGAGAAAAACATATGCAATAATCGAGTAAACCTTTGTTATGTAAAATTTTCTCCAAACTCACACGTTGATTACCAGGTGTATTTTATCGCTTTCATGCAAAAATTTTAGATATTCAAAGTAGCTACTTCGTAGCTACATGGTTAAAACATCCACCGGCGGTCAGGGAAGGGGGAAGTCATGATTTTATTACCAATTTAACATCATGTAACTTCGACCACCCGTAAAGTTGTACGTCCAGGTCTCATATAGCCTCGATGCGAAAAAGGAAATTAAATACTGAATCAACCAAACAGTTGCTCAGAGTCATTGTGCCAATTTACACTGGCATGTATAATTTATTGACATAAGTAATAACTACGTTAATTACAATAACAAAAAATAATAATTAGAACACACGTAATAAGAACACTAATGAAAATACCTGTAAGGAATTTGCCAAAAAGTTTTCGCAATTACGTGGTGTCATAATACAAGATATTACACGTCGACTGAGTTAAAAATTCTAATGAATGTTCGAAACAAGCATTACGATAGCTAAGATACGCATAGTCTAAGATTATAAGCCTAAATCAATATACTGAGCTTATGGAATATAACTAGGAGAAAAATGTTGCCATCGTACAAGCAAGTTCATATATGAATTTGAATTAAGTACAATTATCTTGCCTGTAACTTTCATAGTCCTTAATGCAATTTAGTAAAGTCTTAGTACAGAAAAAATATTATTCTCTAATAAAACGAATTACCCACACAGTTAAAATTTTGAATATAATAGCATAATAATTTACAATAGATGTTTATGAAATTGATTCTATAATGACAATATGGTACTTTAGAATATTAATTAAGTTACAGATGTTCCATAACACTATTTTATATTTTCAGGTAAATATAAAAACAACTGCAAAAGATTTGTTGCCACAATATAGTTGTTATCCGAACTAAACCCAGGATGGGAATTCAAAACAATAAGAAAATTCTAGTGATTTGTCTGCTGTTATACTTTCTTCACAGAAACACAGCACAAAAACACATAATTACTGACATTACAACACATGAGTCATATGAGCTTCAACTGGCACATTCGATTTGGCGTTTGATTCCGAAGCTGTTCCCTGATGCTAGTACTGTTGCCATGTTATATAATCTCAATGAATGTCATACAGAATTTCTCTCTTATAACATCATGAATAAAAATGTAATTTCTACGCTGACAGTGAATCTAAACAACAACAGTAAATATTCTTCAAGTGTTTCAATGCAAAAGCCAATAATTGGTGACAAAGACGTTATATTTCTAATCACAGAAAGTGAGCAGGTTCTTACGTATTTATTAGGAGATACTGCTAGCAAGTATTATTGGAATAACCGAGCTAATTTCCTGGTTATTGATCTATCAGTGAATGGACACATTAAAGTAGACATTAGTTCTCTGTTGTTAAGATTTTGGAAAGCACAAATTCTTTATGTTGCTGTGATTTCAGTAAATATTTTCGTGTATAAGAACTCATCTTGTAACAATGCATCTAAGCCAGTTGCTTTTGTGTGGTCGTACAACCCTTTCTTGAACATAACGTATAAGGAAAATATAAAACTACAACAAATATCAGAAAATATTTCGATAATTCAACAAGCCTACTCAAGAAAGAAAATAAATGATCTTCACAAGTATGTATTGACTACGACTAATGTGGAAGGAAATGCTCTTCCAATATTCTCCAGAAAAGTTGATGATGCTGGTAACTACACAGAAGAAGGTTTCGTTGTGACTGTGTTCGAAGCACTGAAAAAGTATATGAACTACGAAACTAAAAGTGTTGTAAGCCACGGAGCTTTCAAAATTGGATACAAAGCAGAAAATGGTACTTGGTTGTATATGATGGGAAATCTTGTGAGAAAGGAAGCGGATATTGCAGGAGTGACTTTTGGGTCAATCCTTGAAAGGTATGAGGCGGCTGATTTTACAGATTGTGTTTTTATTGCAAGATATGCAATTTTGGTACCTAAAGCGAAAGAATTACCAACGTGGTTGGCTTTAGTATTATTCTATAAAGCCGAAGTGTGGTACTGTATTATTAGTACTTTTTCTGTGATTCTTGTTTTTTTAATAGTACTTCCAACCGGAAGATTTGGTGAAGCTGATACTAGGAAAGGATTATGTAGAGTATTTTGTTATATTTGGTCTATTCTTTGGCAAGTATCAGTAACTCAGCCAAAGAGTAACGCAATAAGAATAACATTTTTTGTGTGGGTTTACTTTAGTCTAATCTTTGTATCATTATATCAAGGAGGTATTGTGAGTATTTTATTTATCCCCAAACGATATTCGGATATCAACACTCTTCAAGATCTTGTAGATTCTCAACTGGAAATAAGAGGCTCTAGATCGAGTAGCATGGTATTTAATGATAAATCAAACAGATTGCTGTGGACACTTCATAAGAGATTTATTATAGATGTAAAGTTTGAAAATATGGTAGCGAACTTAATACAATATGGAAATACGTCAGTTTTCATTTTAGATAATATTTTAGATTATTATGCACACAAGGCTCATAAATGTTTAAGTTGTCCTCCCCGGTTTCATATGATGAATCACAAAGGGGATATCCGTCCTCAGGCTATTGCTGTAGCCAAAGGTTCACCATTTCTTCATCGTTTTAATACTCTTATTGGAAGAATGAAACAGGCTGGATTGATCGAGAAATGGGAACAAGAAGTTGTATAACAATCTAAGGATGACAGGAAATGTAAAAATCCTTGTGCAGCTGGTGTCGAAACAATTTCGTTGCACAAAATACACCCGTGTTTCTACATCATTTTAATTGGGTATGTAAGTGGACTGTTTGTATTTACAATTGAAATATTGATTTATCACGAAAGATGTCTGAAAAACAGGTTTTAAGGTATCCTAGTGCACTGAGGGTAACTCCATTTTTTAAGTTTTCAAGTTCTTGACATGTAACAGAATAGTATACACTGATAAAAGCATCATATTTTTTAGTTAATGTTGTTATTTTCTATGGATTGTTCTGTTTAGTAAAGGAGGTCCTCTTCGTATTGATGAACATATAATGTATCTTAAAATAGTGAAAGTATTAAACTCAGATCATTAAAATAAAAGAATTTAAAGTGTTTAATGTCAGTTGCACAAAACATACCTCTTTGAACACTTCTGCTTCTCCCGGATACTTACCATGACTTTATTAATGAAAATTAGAGTGAATTATGAAACATTTGAATGTTTAGACTTCTATAGATGAATGTTTTGACTTGCTAGTAGAAACGTTTTCAGAATATATTTATGCATAATATATGGATAGATTCATTCGTTTTATTAATCTAACAATATTACTACCATTCTACAAGAGTTAACATTTTACATTCAGAAGGAATATAAAATAATAGTTATATACAAAGACAGGTATAATAGTTACACACACAGTAACATCAGTAACAAAAATACTGTTCATAAACTAATTAATGTTACACACTGTCTGTTTATAGTATACGTTTCAAGTTGAAAAATTTATAAACCTTTCAATATTAATATCCTTTAGGTATAAATGAACTATAATCGGTGTCAAAGAGTTGGTTCAAATTGTTTTATCTTTGAAAATAAAGAAATTATTTGATTTACGTTACATAAAGAAAATGGGTGATTTAAAAATAACAAATTTACGCTAATATTAAAAACTTAAGTGTTCTTTCCTCATTACAGTAAAGAGACACAAAGTTGTATATTTGAAATAAGTAAAATATGCATTAAGACATCCTTCACTAAGCGGGAAAGATACAGTTGACTGTTAAAAACTGTATGGGAAAAATCCTGTTTCAACATATTTCTACCACAAACAACACAGAAATGCAATTGTGTTCCACGTACGCAGAGGAAAAATAGAAACTGTCTAGCGGCAATATCATAGATCATCAAATATTTCTTGATCAATACTAATTGCGTAAAAGTAGTTTCATATTTAAGCTAAGTTAACAACAGCACATTCCAGTGATGAAAAATTCAATATTCAGGAGTAACGAACCCTTGAATGATTTCGTTCCATTTAGGATATTTTAAATTACGTTAGTAATAGTCTAGACATTTATTTTTGTTATACTAAATAACATATTATTTCTGTTGATAAATTTTACTAAACACATTTCGGGATTAGTAATTGATAAAAACAATAATTAGTCGAGTTGGTGACTTGTCATAATATAGAAGTGAGCTACTGCATTTCGGTGCTTTCGAAAAGGAAGAGGAGAATTGTTTTTATTTTCTTCGCCAGATTTTCCATGAATTTTAGGATTGTGGCCAATCAGAATTGTGAGCCAAATCACGCTTGGTATAGACCAATTAGTAGTTTTCTTCTTCTCGCTCAAAAAGAACGCGAGAGGGGAGAGTGTAATCAATGGCGGCGATCGAAGAAAGTAAGATCTTATAATTTAGCTTCCGTAGGTTTTGTTCTGAATCTAGGGAAAGAATGTAAAAAAAATGATGATATCCTCCCCAACCTAAGCTGTAAGTTGTAATGGAGAGAGAGAAACTTCAAGTTGACTCCCAACTATACTACAATTAGGCCTACCGGAAATTTTAATTGTGATATTGGCGTTTGAAAGTGAAAGGAAGACAAAAAGGGATCAACCATAATTCTTTATTTTGGTATGTAACAGAATTTATTATGATAGTGAGTTGTTAATTTCCGAATCTCTCTCTCTCCTTCCTCTCCGGGTTAGCACCATAGTTGTAGTAATTATCATTGTATATGACAGCAATTACTTCTTGATATGAAAAGTAGAATATATATAGAGAATTTTAAATTACTTGAATGTTTAAATTTATGTTTTGTTTATTCCGCCATGTTTATTGTTAACTTGCTGGATATAAGTGATGATAGTCTTACCGATGAAGAATAACTGTAACACTGTGTGGCAAAATTGGATTGTGGAAAGGATAAGTCATTTGGGATTTAGTCATGTGGCCAATACTGTTTAATATTTGCATAGGAAACACTGAGAATTAGAAAAAGCGCGACGTTTCTGTTAGTAATAAATATGCTATTCGCTGTGTCTGTTACTTTCTGCGAATATTCAGTACATGCATAATTCCATTGTTGAGTTTAGGGTTATACAGGCCTTGAATGCCCACCAGACGCGATTGTCTTGTTTTGAGGTGTGCTCTCGTGCCGTATAACGCAACAGTTAAACGTAGTTTTCAGTTAATTGTTCCGTATCCGTATTCATAAGCTATATTTAATTATAATAACTATATTTATTACCTGGTACAATTACAGTGTCGAATTACAATGTGAATGTCCTATGCTAGTTTTTAGAAATTCAGAGCTTCTCTATTTGAAGTACAACTTTCGTATATGAATATAGATACAACAAATAAGAAATCACTTATTCGTGAATTAAAAAAAGCATGTTTACAATAATAGTTCTAAAGCACATCAGGATTTCTTGTACTTTTCCTGGTTACCTCTGTAACAGGGATTTATTTCTAACTAGGCTAAAAGAAATATATATATATCTGTGGAAGACGGACCCGTTTTTTTCTGTTCTGTAGTCAGTATCAAGAGAGAGTTGAAGTAGGCCCAAAATAGGACGTTAGGATCTTAACCACTGAATCTTAGATGTTTAACCACTGAATCTTTCTAGTATGCAGTTTAATAATCACTATTTTCAAGCTACTATATCTGGTTACAAAAATTACTGCATTATGATATATGAGTGGCGGAAGCTCTCGAATCCTGTTTTTTTTTTCTTTACCAAAAATTTTTTCGGAGCCTCCCGAGGCCACAACGTTCAGCGAGCTAGGGTAGGCGAGTAGAGGATATCTCAGTTTGCCAGTTATTGTTTTCTAGAATGGTTAGTTAGTTTATACAAAAATTTAACACTATATGTTTTGCTCGATGATACTAGCACATTAATCCAACAATTTCTTACATATTTGTTTTATAAGTTTAGTTTATTTGTAAATGGAATAGTTAACCGTCTTATTTAATACGAATTCAATAGATATTGTTCTGTCTAAATCGGAGTATACTGTGAAATTAGTTTCATTTGAAGTTTAGAAGAAAACATTATGTAATGACATATTCGCCCTGAAAGTGACTAGTCTTAAGATACGACTGAGTTGTACAGTTCAAAATTATTATAATAGTATTTTAGGATAGTTTGGATATTAATTTGAGATCATTATTTTGATTTTTGCATACGGTAATGCGACTAAAGCTAATAGCCAAGAATAATCCATTCAATTACTTATACTCCAAAAAAAATAATGTACGGATATGTAGTAACAGATTAATAGGAGAGGTGCTCCGAATGGGGAGCCATAGGTTCAATGCTCGGTTTAGCCTCCCTGCACTTACCCTATTTTACCAAAAGATGTTTTTGGTAGCAACTTAAAAGGTTTGGATAAATTATAGCAGTCAGTTCTATAGTTGAACATAAGAAACTTTGCCCTAGATGTATTCGGTTCGATTCTCGTCAGTACCTATGTCATTTAAGATCTTGTATGTTGGCGTAGTGACACATGTTACGTTATTATTTTAGGATTTCGAAAGGAGAGCCATATGCTTTAGCTAACTAAAGGTTACCTACTCCTTTTCATCAGTCTCAGGTAGTTATTGCCTCCTACTTCGATTCCGACGATATCTAAATATAAGTAAAGAATATTTCATAGAATTTAGTAAATAATCTTGATTATTTTCGCGAACGTTTTCATAAGCCGGTTGCCCAGAGGATTTCTTTTATAATTTGATGTGTATAAGGAAATTAAATATTTTAGAAAGTGAACATTGACTGCTTAGAAATGGTTAGATTAATTTACCTTTGATAATCGGTTATAGTGAGAGTGTTTTGTTCCAGTCGATCTTAAGTTGGGATAGTAGCATATTTAGAAATATATTGGTGCATCTTAAAACTTTAAAGAATAATCTCGATAAGACTACCAATATTACTAGTATGGAATAGAATAAACAATTGCTTGTAAATGTTATTTACTGTGTAGTTTCATGGCGTTGTGGACATAACAATTTTTTAAGGGTTAATACTCCGTCCTTTTCTTATTTACAATACTCGAAATTAAAGTTTACTCAAGTTTAAGGAGTTGTCGACAGCACAAACGTTGATTTTGAATGGCTCAAATTTAATGTCTTTTTTTCCTTCGTTCCTGAGCTATTGACTATATGTTCTGGTTACGTTGATTATTGCTAGGCTAAATGATGTTTTGCAATTAGAATTATTAAACTTGTGAGATGACCATTTATATTTCGTCTGTTTTAAAATATGATTACTTTTACTTTATTTAAAAATTTTTCATCGTTAGTTGGATTTCTTGAAAATATGACCCTAGCTCACAGTTGATGTTGTGTAACTAAATGTTTTGCGTTGAGTGGGTTTCGCACTCAGATACGCCATAGAGGATTATAGTTTCTCAAATATTTCTTTTTTTCTCTAAATCCCTCTTATTTTGATGTCCCTCGACGGCTGAAAAGTGTCGTGATTTTGAACATTTATTTCTCGTGATATTATCCAAAAATTAATGTTAAACAGTAAAGCTATACTCAAATAAACTTTAAGATTCTCTCGTCGGTGATACTTTAAGTCTGGTGTTGATCTTAAACTGCTACTCTGATATTCTAGAAATAATAATACTGTACCTAACACAAATTTTGAAAACTATGTAACAAATTAATTAGATTTTCAATCCATTGGCGCTTTCCCGGTAGAAATATTGAAGGTAGTTACATAAATCTTGTAAAAGCTCAGAACTATTGATTCTGCTGCATATTTTGAAAACTTCATGAAAAGGGAAATATACAAACATACATTCGTACGAATTATTATGATTGAAATTTAAAGTGCGTCGTAATTTATGTTTCTGGTAATTGAGCCATTGCAGGTGGAATTTGGAAATGCGATGCGTTAGTTGAGTAGACGCTGCTCTAGTGATTATGCGGGGTTTTGTGATTTAGATGTTAAATGGCTTGTAGATGTATTAATATATGAAAGATGAGAATTAACCTTCGCGTTTATGAGTAACGCTGTATGAAATAACGTAATGTTAAATATTGTGTTGCGATGAATAGGTGCAAGAATGTTTGTAATGATACAGAAATACGTTTTAAAAAATATATAGTCGACGGAGGTAATATGATGTTGATAAAAGGTATATTATTCGAAGCCGGAGCGTTTTCTTAAACACACCCGTACATTAACGAGACTATCCCCTGCATTCTAATGCCATACTAATGTATTACGAAGTTAATGTTGTAATTGTAGTAGAACTTTGTAAGACCCCTCGTGCGTATGTAAATAATTATCTATAACGCCAAGTGATAGAGATGCAGCTGATCAATAGTGTTCCATCGATGCTTCTCTCTCTTTTGTTTACAAAATCGAACAGACAGTTTAGCCACTGATTGGGGAGTTGAAATATAATCTTTCGTCGAACTTAAACTGTAGTGTTTCGAAGATCATCTTGAACATTATATAGGTTTTTCGGAAAGAACGATGCCGCTTGTACCGCCCGCTTTTTTAAGTTAAAAGTCAGTATTATAACATACCAGTTCTAATACATCGAGAAAGATGCCATTATAGAAAACAAAACCCATCCTCGTAACCACATCCACCTATTCTGTTGTGGACACTACCAGTCTCCAATTTATAACAACCTAAATTACAGTCTTTTTGATAAAATTGTTATTCATCAATCCTTCTTGACAAATAGTGGAGAGGAAATAAGATCCAGCATATATATATATATATATATATATATATATATATATATATATATATATATATATATATATATATATATATATATTATTGTTTACCTAGGAAATTTTTGAAAGGAGTAGTACCATCTGAAAGTTAATTGAATGGAAAAGCTGTAGTGAAGTGACGTTATCGGAGAAACGACGTATTGAACAGTATTTCTTTTCATTCCTTACCTGATATTAAAGACGGCTATAACAAACGATGATTATCCACGTTGTGTGACATAACTATGGTCCATCTGTAACATGCTTGGCTTCTAGTGAATTCTATAAATTCAACGGAGGCCAGCACACGGATTATTAATAGATATCGTGGGAAGTATAATACTAATTTTAAAGCAACAATTTTATTATCATGAAAAAATATTTGCTTTTTTATACACGTTAAACAACTAGTGAAAATGTAACGAAGAACAACAAATAATATAAATATGCAATATCGAAATAGTAGTTTAAATAAGGTATCCTTTATATAATCTAAACCATAAATTTCGTGAAGACTCAAGACTAATAACAAGATTAATAATTTTGAATGTGATCACAAATGATCAGTTTGCATATGGCCTCGTGGTAGGTTAAATTTAGAAGGTTAATATTGACCAAAATATATATTTCCATGAGACCTTAATATGCCGGGATGATACCTTAATACTTCCTTTTCCATTTACATTTAATCTAAAAGAAATTTCAGAATTATTTGGTCTAGGAATTAATTCGTGCTGTTTTACAAAAGATGGCATAACTAGCTTATTGTCCCATAGTTTCGTTGATCCAAACATGCGTTGAAAACTACTGTCATTGAGCATCTTGTTTAGTATATGTCAGTTGCTTGAAGCGGAAACAACAACATTTTTTCTTCAACTGAAAATGGCGCATTTTGTGCCTGATAAAGTGTTTTTTGCGGGGAGTTATTCTTCATTGCTTTAACATGAAGAAAAGTGCTATCGCAAGTCATCATATTTTAGTGGAAGTGTTTGGTGACCATGCTCTAGCTGAGCGAACGTGTCAGAAGTGGTTTGCACGGTTTAAAGGTGTGATTTCAGCTTGGAAGACCAAAAGCAATTTGGACAGCCAAAAGAATTTGAAGATGAAGAATTGAGAGCATTGCTTGATCAGGATTCGTGTCAAACGCAGGACGAACTTGCAGAAGCATTTGGAGTTGAGCAAACAACAGTTTTCAAACGTCTCAAAGCCATAGAAATGATTCAAAAGATGTCTTATTGGGTTTCACATGAATTGAAAAGAAAGACGTTGAAAGAAGAAAAACCGTTTGCGAATGCTGCTTCAAAGACAGAAAAGGAAGGGATTTTTGCATCGAATTGTAACTGGTGATGAGAAGTGGATTCATTACGAGAATCCTAAACGAAAAAAGGCCTGGGTGAAGCAAGGTGAACCAGGTCCTTCACAATCGAAACGAGATATTCATTGTGCAAAGGTTATGCTGTATATATGGTGGGATTTGAAACGTGTGGTGTACTATGAACTTCTGAAACTTGGTGAAACTATTAATGGACACCGCTATCGACAACAATTAATGC
Source organism: Thermobia domestica (assembly GCF_964235325.1). Lineage (NCBI taxonomy): Eukaryota > Metazoa > Arthropoda > Insecta > Zygentoma > Lepismatidae > Thermobia > Thermobia domestica. The sequence goes on along the minus strand of NC_137455.1, from coordinate 335,620,792 downwards.
ATTTGAAGCAAGCTCTGGCCTGAAAACGACCAGAATGGAATAACAGGCATAATAAACTTATTTATCAAGATGATAACGCTCGACCACATGTCGCAAAACCGGTCAAAACCTATTTGGAAAATGTCGGATGGAAAGTGTTACTCCACCCGCGATATTCACCAGACACTGCTCCGTCTGACTACTACTTGATCGATTGCATGAATAACGATTTGATTGGACAGCGGTTCACTTCTTCAGAAAATATCGAAAAATGGATCTTTGATTAGATTGCGTCAAAAGATGAGGAATTCTTTCGACACGGAATCCGTAAATTGCCTGAAAGATGGGAGAAAGTAGTGGCTAGCGATGGACAATATTTTTTTATTGTATTCATTTACTCTGTTTTCGAAATAATGCTTCAATTTTTATTAAAAACCGCACAAATTAATTCCTAGACCAAATACATTTTATATATTCTATCCGTAACTAGAAGTACGTTATTTCATGACTATACTTCTTACTTGCGAAATCCAAAGAGAGGCAAATTCGTCATGGCCCGGCTTAGTTCCCGACCTGGTACCGAAATTGCCCACCAGGTGGTAGCACACTTCCGACATAGGCCTGTCAATTATAGGTTATCTCTCTCTATGTAGTTTTTATCTTTTGCGCTCTTACAAATATTCTTATACAAAATGCACACAAAAATACATTTATTGGGACTATTACGTTACATAATATATCCTACCCCTCTCTCTATATATGATACTTACCTTACTACAAAAGGAATAGTCCTCAATAAATGGAATATGAATTGTTGACGAAGAATAAATTCTTTACTTACAGTTTTCCAGAAAATTACAATAAACTACCCTCTTACATCTTACATATTATTGCCATGCCTGCTTTACAAAGTATTAGGTTGGAAATGGTATACCTCTCTCTGCAAAGAAAAAAGTAATAAACCCACAGAAAATATCTAACAATGATTACAAGGTAACACATACATATTAAAATTCATTATTGTTATCAACATAAGGTTTAATATGATTAATGTGTCTTTTAATGATAACATTAGGTTGATCACATTTCCTTAACCAAAGGGTGTGTAATGTAGGTTTATTAATGACCTCAAATGGTCCATAAAATAAGGGGGATAACTTAGGTATATAATGTTTAATTAATGAAGCTTTTTGAAATTTCCTAACCAACACTTTCTGACCTTCAGAATAATTACAAGGTTCTCTATTTTTATTATAACATTTCTCCTTTCTACGCCATGCTTTATCAATGTTGATGATGACTCTCTTCAACCTTTCTTCTTTATCCGGCGCCTTAGTTAACTCGTCAAAGTCTATTTCGCACAACACGTCTAGAGGTGTATAAAGTTTCCTTCCAAGAAACAATTCGGATGGCTCTTATCCCGTACTCTCACTCTTACTGATGTTTAAGGTGGATTGGATTCTGTCCAACAGTTCAGCAAAATTATTTTGATGTTCATTACAATAAACACGGAGCATGTTCCTAAGTACTCTGTTCACTCTTTCACAAAGGTTACTGCTCGGATTGTACGGAGCTGTACTCACATCCTGGATACCTAAACTGAAGAGAAATTGCTTCATATAGTGACTACAGAACACTTGAGCACGATCATGAATGATTTTCTGAGGTTGTCCAACTAACATGAACAACTTCATTAAGTGTTTGCATATAATCTTGGAATTCAAAGAACGCAAAGGTTGAAGCATGACGAACCGTGATGCTGCGTCCGTAATGACGAGAATGTGACGATAAGGTCCAGAATTTGGAAGCTGGCCAACGGTGTCTAAATACCAACTGTTGTTTGGCGTAGTAACTTTTCTACTGTAGTAATAGTAAACTCTTACTGTAGTAAACTCTTTGCTTTCTTCTGTTGGTGTCCTTGCAGAGTTGACATCGCTGACATCCTTTCACGTATTCTATAACGTCGCGGTATAGGGTCTTCCAGGTACATCTAGAGGCTATTTTTGCTATCGTCTTGGAATATCCAGCATGAAATCCGCCCATCTCATCACTATGGAAATATTTCATGATAGGATACACCATTTCCTTAGGGATGACTATCCTCCAACCATGGTCTCTTCTGCCTCGGGTCTTCTTCATTAGGATTCCGTCCTTGAGACAGAATTCATCCGCCCTTTGACCTCGCCGCAATTCTTGAATAATATTCCGTACTTCAGGATCTTCCATTTGATGTTCCTTTATCGGTTTGCTAAACAAGGGTGAAATCCAAAAATTGGTGAAACTAAGGTTGACTGGTTTCCCTTCGAATTCTTCAGTTTCATTAACCGAAGGGTCATTAGTATAGAATTCCACACCATTGTTCGTGCGCGAAATAAAGTCAACTAGAAAGTTCTGCTTACTGCGGAGATAAACAACCTTGAAGGAATATTTAGATAGTTCTTCAATTAACGTACCATACTTACGTTGACGCTTATGATTCCGTAACAACCACGTGACTGATGAATTATCACAAAAAACCGTAAATGGTTTTATAAGATACATTTCAAATTTTTCAATAGCAAGAAGAAGATAACGTAGTTCAAGTTCGTATATGCTTTTAGACCAATCTACTGAAGAAATATTCTTAGAGAAGAATGACACGGGTCTAAGAAGGCCGTATTCATCATATTGAGAAAGAATAGCTGAATGTTTCTTGTAAGTGCTATCTACATGAATGACAAAGGATTTATTCATGTCTGGTAATTGTAATACAACAATTTCAACAAATGCTTGCTTAATATTATTATACGCTTCATCTTCCCTCTCTCCCCAGTGGAATTTAATTTTATTGAATCTTAAACGGTGAAGAGGTTCCATGATTTCCGCATAATCTTTCACATATTTTCGAAAATAATTTCCGCATAATACCCACAAATACGATTTACTCCTTTTTTATTTTTAGGTTTAGGTAATTTAAGAATAGTGTCAATCCTTTCCGGATCAATTCTAGTTTCTCCCGCTTCAAATTCATAACCTAGGAATTTGATTTTAGTTTGGAAAAGTTGTGTTTTCCTTTTTGAAACTGTAATTCCCCATTTTCGAAAACGTTCAAGAAGTTCCTCTAATACCCTTTTATATGTTCCAACATCTGAGGCATGAATAAGAAATCATCTTGAAAAATTTCAAGATTTTTACCTTCTAAGTCCCCAAAGATTTTATACATGAAACTAGTAAGAACATATGGGCTCAAACGAAATCCCATTGGGAGAACTAAATATTCTAGTAAACGGTTAGGTGTACAAAACGTAGTATATTTTCTACTACTCTCAGAGATAGAGAACTGATAGAAACTTTTCTTTATATGAAATCTTCCGAAGATGGTATCCTTTCCTAAATTCGCTATAGTAGCCTCAACATGCGGGGATGGATAACTGTTAACCCTTAATTTCTTGTTGATTTCTGAGTATGCTATAACAAGTCTAGGAGTACCGTCTTTATTGTGAACTAAAATCACGGAGAAGAATAAGGAGAGAAATCGACCTCGCGAACCACTCCCTTGTCAATAAGCTGATTTATATAATTATTAAAAGCCTTAAGTTTAGGGCCTGTAATTTGATATGGGGGGAGACGTACTGGAGTTTCATTCTTCATTTCTATTTCATAAGTGAACCCCTTTATTGTCCCTAATTGTTCAGTGATGATGTCACTGAATTTTTCACAAAGATTTTCAACATAACATGGTAAATCTGGGTATTGTTCTACAAGCTTAACTAAAAGAGAGGAAGTATTATCAAAATTACAATTGTGAGAATCACATTCATCGTATATGTCATTACTTCTACGTGTTTATGATAATTCACTACCTGGTTTCTTTGTTGTGGTCTGGTCCTCCCGTCCTCCGAAATCTGCTGCCATAAAGGTACAGTGCTGTTTCTGCTGGGCACATTGTTTATTTGTTTTTGGTTTCCAGTGTCCTTCCCGAACGATCCTTTGTCCATTGCGCCTCTCACTAGAGTGACTCCGGACCGCATTGGAGACGCTGGAATGAGATATAGGACGAGTAGTTGCCACTGGAGACAAATAATCCCTCCAAAATAGAGGAACAGTAAGATTCTTCTGTTCTATTATAAATTGTTTGGCACTCAATTTGATATCAGCTTTCCATTTTAAAAGAAACTTATTTCCTAACAGCAAATCAAAATATGGAGAGTTTATGATGTAAAATGTTTCACTGAAATCACAACCTTGAATTGAAAATTTAATTTCTGTGTTCTCATGTAATTCAACCAAATGACCATCAACAGTGGTAGTCACTAATTCTGCTGAAGTAGATTTTATAGGAACACAACACATAATTTGACGTAAGTATTTTCTGCTTATCAAATTGATACTAGAAGCTGTGTCCAATAGACAAGAGTTTGTGATGCCCGCAATTAGCACTATAATGTATAATATTTGTTTATCACGCTGCATATTAATTAATGTTTTCAAAGGTGGCACTGATGTACGCATAGTTTTTCCACTAACACAGAACCGCTGAGTATGTCCAAAACCGGCACATTTATAGCATCTAATAAGGTTACGTTTTTCAGTTTGCAAGCCAGAAACTTGTTTTTGAAATTTAGGATGATTTTGTGATTCTTCAAAAATGTTCGGTATATTTATAGCAGGTGGCATTGTTTTAAGTGACATATAATCTCGTTGATATTTAACAAAATGATCGTAGGTTTGCGCTATGGTCAACAATTCAGAAACTGAAGATGGTATGGCTTCCCCAAAACAATTTTGGTATATTTCTGGTAAAACCAGACTGGTTACAATATTACAAAATATTTGTTCAGTGTATGTCATACCAAGAACATTGGCAACACTGATTTTCTCTTGGAAAAATGTTCCAAGTCCTTCCCCGTCATTCATTAATCGGTAGAAGAATTTTCGTACGTACTGTGTACGACCTACTGTGGATATATATTTACATAGCAAATTAGTACAAATTTCCTCCCAATCATTACAACGTGTAAGGAAAGAATGAAAGGTTCTGTTAAATTCACCCCTTGTTTGGGTTAAACTTGCTACCAACATAGTTTCCAATTCTAAGTCATACCTTATGAGCTCATCTAACCTAACCAGAAAGATGAAGCAAGAATGGCTATCTGTGCCATCAACTATAGGTAATGATTAAATTTGTCGTTCTAATGAACGGAAAACACTTTGTCCTAGCAATTGATCAAAATTGCATTGAATAGCAGGACGTGCCATATTTGGCTGCATTAATCGGTAGTGCCTTCTGTGCCAGTGAAGGCGGAATTCCACTTTCATTATTGATGTACTGTTTACACTGGGTTTCATTTTCATTCCTATAAGACACAGTTCGTTCATTTTTCATGAGCTGATCCTGCCTACCCTGTACATTGGGAGTACCTTTATTATGATGTTTTGAAAAATAAATGTTACGCTGATGTTCATCTGTGCCTTGTCCAAGATTATTTTGGCCCACAGACTGTACATTCACACCACGTCGCATCGGAACCTTAGTCCAAGATACCTTTGATTGGCCTACATAAGGTTTACCTGCACCACTAATATTGCCACAACGTGGACATGGGTACCTAATTGTCTGTGAAAAATGTTCACTATTAAAGGGCTCACTCGGAGCTTGTACATTTTGTTCAGAACAGTATTGTTCTCTACATGAGTGTGCATTGAATTCTGCACCATATAAACCACTGGCTATGTGCACAGTTTGTTCAGCACGAAATGGCTTTCGTGAACCTCGTGCATTAAATCCAACATTAAGTGTCTCTATAAAAACCTGTGCGTTTGGATAACTCACACCAACTTCACTTTCAGTTTCAATAGTTTAATTAAATTCACCTTTATCACTTGCATACTCTCAATTAAATCTTCATTATCAGAAAAAGAAATTAGGTTATGTTCATTCATGTTTTACACTTATAAAAATCTCTAAGGTGCTCACAACTTTCAATGATATCTCATCAAGAAGACAGCTGTAACTTTTATCCTTGCCCACTTGATGGACTTTGAATTTCGCAGCCTTATAAATTATGTAACATGCTTGGCTTCTAGTGAATTCTATAAATTCAACGGAGGCCAGCACACGGATTATTAATAGATATCGTGGGAAGTATAATACTAATATTAAAGCAACAATTTTATTAACATGAAAAAATATTTGCTTTTTTATACACGTTAAACAACTAGTGAAAATGTAACGAAGAACAACAAATAATATAAATATGCAATATCGAAATAGTAGTTTAAATAAGGTATCCTTTATATAATCTAAACCATAAATTTCGTGAAGACTCAAGACTAATAACAAGATTAATAATTTTGAATGTGAGCACAAATGATCACTTTGCATATGGCCTTGTGGCAGGTTAAATTTAGAAGGTTAATATTGACCAAAATATATATTTCCATGAGACCTTAATATGCCGGGATGATACCTTAATACTTCCTTTTCCATTTACATTTAATCTAAAAGAAATTTAAGAATTACATTTTATATATTCTATCCGTAACTAGAAGTACGTTATTTCATGACTATACTTCTTACTTGCGAAATCCAAAGAGAGGCAAATTCGTCACGGCCCGGCTTAGTTCCCGATCTGGTACCGAAATTGTCCACCAGGTGGTAGCACACTTCAGATATAGGCCTGTCAATTATAGGTTATCTCTCTCTATATGTAATTTTTATCTTTTGCGCTCTTACAAATATTCTTATACAAAATGCATACAGAAATACATTTATTGGGACTATTACGCTACACATCTGTGATGTCTTTCAACTTTTTCCATGTTAGGAAAGGGGAACTTAGTAAGGAAAACTTTACCCACTATAAACCTACAACTTATTAACCAAGAACTTAGAAATGACAGTGATTTAGTTATATATCGTTTAAAGACATTTGAAAAATTACCTTCAGTTTTTTAATAGATCCTTCTTTGCCCTCCTGAAATGTGAGACTACATTGGCCTCAAGAATGTTATTTGATTCCACATATATAATATATATGTAGATAGACATTTTTATTGTTATTGAAAGCTTCATGATACATAGTCACTCTTTCGAATAAGTCAATCTAAAGCTTTAAACAATTGATCTAATATTTTTTAGAACCTGTGAGTGAAATACAAGTATTTTTTTCTTTTGTCCTCTGTTGAAGGACTTAATGATAGAATGTTTTGTCAAAGCAATATTAATGTCATTCCATGAATGTTACTGTTCTATGAAGTTGATGGGGGAGTCCTTTCGCAACTGATTGTATTTTTTTCTTATGTTTATCCATTAATTTGTCTTGACAACTTCTGCTTTTTGTTATTTCTTTTCCTTTCACTCCATGGAGAAATAAATGTATCCTCTTCTATATTTACTATATTTTATTTTAATTTTCACTATGGAATAGTAGTATTAATTGATATAGTACGCTTACTGAATAAACAAACTTTTCACCTTATGGAAAGAGGACCAAAGAGTGGCCCGGGTGTTTTCATGAGACAAGAACCTGTTTATTTCAGTAATTTGAGGATGTATAATTACAAGTTTAGAAGTTTTGTTTTAGTAATAATAAATAGTAGAATATAAATATATATAAATAGAGTTAGTTTTGTTTCACAGGTCTTAAGAATTGATAAGGAATCAGTTAAAAAGATGTTTTCAACCTCAAAGATAAATGTTATAAACTTACTTTTGTACAATAGTAGATTGTTCTAAAAATCCTTTTTAACGGGAACTTTTAATTCCACGTAAATAGTTTCTGAAAACGATAATAGTTTAACATCTTTATCCCTCAACTGGAAATTAATTTACATTATCACAAGTAGCACCAACTTTTATTTACCTATACTGAATTGTTCAAAGGGATAGGAATGAAACTTGCACTTCAATCACAAATGCATGCAACAAATGTAAAGAACACAACTGATCACAACAACTTTTATTAATGCAAACTTTTCGATTCAACAAAATAAATAACTATTTAGAACGCTTTTGTGAAAATGTTTCAATAATCATCATCATATGCATTCTACCACTATTGGCCAATCACTTGCTGCAACTGAGAAGCATCCACGCTCCGCGGTCTTCAAATACGATTTTTCTGTTTTGATATTGTCCATCATTTATATTCTTCGCCCCGTCTCATCTAGCCTCGCTACTGAAAGGGACGCTAAACTCTACAATGAAATGTAATCTTTATGTTTTACGTCCCACGTTTATGTCGGCTAGGCTAAAAGAGACGGTGATGAGAAATGAATGAAAGGGTGGAATAAAGAAACTGGAAGAACCCCGAGAAAAGTCAACCACAAAGTTCACTTGGCGCAACCTGAAATCAAATGCACCAGAGGTGAACGCTCTACCACTGAGCCACTGCGGCACGGTTTGAACTCTACAAGTCTAACATGTAACACTTCCCAAGTGCAACACTCCGATTTTGATAAAATTTAGCAGGTAGATACTACACATAAAGGAATAAGTGTTTTCTATTTTCTGTGGAAAAACGTTTTTAGGAAGCAAAGCTCCCCACCCAAAATTTTGAAAGTTGACGTCCCAAAGGCAAGAAGAAGTGGACCGAAGTGAATGAAATTGTGCAAAATATTGTAGACGAAAATAAACGAAAACGTGCTTCGCATTTTCCTGGGAAAAATGGTTGGGTCGGGCCCGGGCCGTTCCAAACCTTTGATCACGAAATGTCAAAAGTGCTAATAACAGTTGGTCAGAAGTGCCTAAAGAACATGAAGAATTGCAACGAAACTTTGTATAGGGACAATACGCAAAAAAAGAAACAAAAAGTTTTTTTCTGCGGTGAAACTGTTTTATGGGCAAAAGCACCCATTCAAAAGTTTGATAGTTGACGCCCGAAAAGAAAGAGTGGAGCAAAGTGAATGAAATTGTGTACAGATATTATAGACGTAAGATGAGGGAATACGTGATTCGAATTTTCCTGAAAATAATAATAATAATAATAATAATAATAATAATAATAATAATAATAATAATAATAATAATAATAATACAGTAGAGCGTCGATTATCCGAACGTCGGTCAACCGAACGACCGCTTAACCGAACTGTGTACTCGCTCCCACCAGTTACTCTCCCACCCTACCGTCCATCATCCCCCTCACTCCCAAACCAAGTTTTTCACAGTAGTCGCCGCACTGAGCCACCGCTGGCGGAACATTGCTTCTAATGGGGACTTCATAAGGCACTGCTGGCCGGCCAAGCCGCCAGTCGCTGTGTTTCAACAAGCAGCACACTTCTGTCGGTTTGGCACTGGCTGTAGAAGTACAGTACAGTACAGTACAGTTCGATTATCCGAACAAACCAGTTTTCCGAACGCCCATGTCCCCCAATTACTTCGGATAATCGACGCTCTACTGTAATAATAATAATAATAATAATAATAATAATAATAATAATAATAATAATAATAATAATAATAATAATAATAATAAAACGGTTGGGTAGACCGAAGCGTTGAGTGTCTGAAAGAGTGCACCGAAGCGAATGAAATTGTGTGCAGACATTATATATGAAAAACAATGCCTTTCGTGCTCAACAAGTGTCCCCATCTGATTTCTTCAAATTGTGCACATTAACAGTAAGTACAAACAGTATAGTGTATTTTACAGTATTTCGGGAGGCGACTTTAACCATTACAACGTTTTTCCGCATAAACAGAAACTCGTGTCGATTTATTTCCTATTTACTACTGATATGCCAAATGTGAAGCAAATCGGATTCAGACACTAGGGAAACACGTGAGGCCTTATTTAACATATACAATTCCTACCTACAATTTCATTTGCTTCGGTCCACTCCTTCCTGCGTTACTGTGGTAAAATTTACTGTTTTCCAAGCGGGCCTTGGCTCCTAAAGCAGTATCGTGGCTAAGGCCCCTTCCGAATTGCAATTTTGATATTTCATAATCAACGGTTTAGAATAGTGGTCTTCATTCAACGTTTTTCGTATGGCGGGCCATTTTCATATTCATAAAAGACTGCCGGTCTGCACAGTTCCGGTAAAGTCCACAAAGTAATTGCTATATATATATATATATATATATATATATGCTGTTATTCAGTAATGAAAAATACAGCTTGTTTTTTCACATTAAACATAAATGCAAATCGACAAGTAGAAAGTTCAATTGCAAATCGCAAATTACTCGTAACAGTTGAAACGAACAGTGTAAAATTTTTCTAAATTATTAATTATTATGAATAATGTATAAGAAACAAATAGAGTTAAACTTTTCTAACTAAAAATTATTTTTCCAAAAAAGTTATCTGTATTTTCAGTGAGAACATTGAGATTGATTTTTCTTTACTAACATATTTCTCATACAGTTACTACTCTTTTTTTCACACAACGTAAGTGCAGATTGACAAGTTGAAAGCTCACACACAAATTGTACATTTCTTGCAACAACAGAAACTATATTAAATTCTAAATAATTAATTATTGAACATCTAACATAGGAAACAAGCATAATGAAACTTTTTCATGCCAAACTAAAAATAATTTCTCCACTCACACACACATACACAAATTGTCATTTTCACAATCAGTGAGAAGTGTGTGATTGCATGTTTTTCACTAGCATGTCAATATTTGCCTTGAAATTGGATGATGCTATTCTCAGACAGTTTTCAAGATGTGCATCAGTCATTCGATTGCGTAACTTTGATTTCACATTTTTCATTTTGGAAAAGAGCTGTTCACATGCATAAGTTGTACCAAACAGAGAGAGAATAAAAAGGGAATGATTGTATAAAACTGGAAATTCATCGTATTTCACATATTTGGAGTAAAACTCTATCATGCCAAACTAATAAAACTCTATCAAGTCCACAGTGTTGAATTTTCCTTTGAGTTCAGTACTACACTGCTGCATCTCAATTAGTTCCATTTGTATGTTGCCCAAGGGCACTTTCGACATAAACAGTAAATGGGCTGGAGAATATCTGAAACATATTGTTCTGTGACCGGAGATCTTGAAATCTTGTAGAGAATTTATGCCTTAGCGCTGACACAGCTTCAGCATACTTCTCACTGTCTTGAACCTTCTGCTGCGACAGCGCTGGAAAGTGTGTGAGATTGCCATTTCTAAGCTGATTTCCCCACAGGCGTAGCTTGGATTCAAAAGCTTTCACATGGTCATAAGGATGGTTACCAACTTGTTCTTCCCTTGGAGTTTAGTGTTCAAATCGTTGAGGTCCGTTGTAATGTCCGTGAGATAGGCTAAATCAGCCATCCAGACCGGATTATTGAACTATTCAAGTTCACTACCTATACTAGCCATGAATTCACTTATCTCATCCTTAAGGTCAAAAACTCCTTTAAGCACTTTACCTGCACTGAGCCAACGAATTTCTGTAAAATAGAGCACGTCACCGTATTATGTATCCAAATCACTAAGGATGGCTTGGAACTGTTTGTGATTCAGTCCTCGTGATCTTATAAAGTTGACAATTTTAATAACGTCTTTCATAATTTCCTTGATACCTACAATTTTGGCGCACAAATTTTTCTGGTGCAGAATGCAAAAATAGAATACAATCAGTTTGTTTCCACGCGCACTTGCCTCATTACGTAATAATGTCACAAAACCTTCATTCTTGCCAATCATTGCAGGAGCCGCGTCAGTTATAACACCAGAGATATTTTTAAAGCTTAAGTTGTATTTTTTTATCAGGACACGAAATTTCAGCTGCTGCTACCATGCAGTCTTTCACAAATTCCCCATCAGTAAAAGGTTTTCACCGTGTAGCAATTTCTTGGGCTATTATATAACTTACTTTTGCAATGGAGTCATGTTCGGAATTACACCTTGTAAATGTGCTTTCTTGGTCTCGGAGTTTCTTCTTCAATTCTGCAACTTTATCCACACGAAATTGTCCTTGAAATTCTTCAAATTGTGAAGCGTGATTTGTTTCGTAATGTGTCTTCAGATTGTATTCCTTCATAGAAGACAACGAGTCAGTACAAATTAAACATACTGGTGTCTTTTACACTCACAAAAAATACATGTTCCTCCATTTTTCATGAAAAATTCAATGTTCGTCTGTAATCTTACGCTTTTTGCTAGAGCTAGCCATTATTGTGTACTGCACGGAAATAAAACAATCTCACACACAAGCAAGTGAACTAGGCAAACAAATGAGCAGCAAATGATTTAATATGGGAGGACCGCGAGGAGGGCGAATCCAGTCACTTTGGGGCGGAATGAAATCGGCCTGATAGACTCCATATATGCAGTGTTGCAGCCCCTGCGTGTTTCGAATTATTAAGGCCCGACAGCATATTTCCATTCTAAACACTGTTTGAAGTTTATTGTCTGGGGAAAAGGAGAGATCATTGGCTCGTTCCACTCAATTCCTGACTACAAGTAGTTAAAGTTTTTTTCTTTTGGTTTGGATACAGTTACTATTACTGCGGAAATGGAATTTACGGCCTTGTACTTCTAAAAATGGAAACAATAAGAAAGGGGGAATGTAATTGTCTAGAAAAAGGTAAAATCTTGGCTCGGCCCTCCTTTGTATTTCAATATAAAACATAAGATGGTCGCTTTTTAGGAGTACAATGGTGTCAATCCAGTATTCGCATCATAAGGAAATATATTTGTGGGAACAAGCCAAACTTGAACTATCCTGTTGTCAGGAATTTACTGGAACGAACCAAGGTTCTCACCTTCCTCCAGGCAGTATACCTCAAATAATGTACAGAATGGAAATACACTGGCACGGCAAGAGTCATAATAATTCAAACATTTACCATTTCTCTTTTACCAGTTTCTCCTAAACGGAAGACGGTGATGAAATGTAACTTACCATGATTACAGGTAATATTTTAGTGGGCCGCGGGTTGAAGACCCCTGACCTAGGGACTTAATGCAATTCTCAATACATACAAGATTTTTCTCCGCCCTATCCTCACATACGGTTTTACAGCTTAGTTATCGGCTCCAACCTTTACTATGAGAAATTGTGCATCCTGGAACGTTATGCTTTGCGCACAGCTTTATGTATCAAATACCTAATTTTACTCAAGATCTCTATAGATGACTTACATTTCTACACATCTTGTATCATGTACAAATACTCCGTACAAAATATATTACGCAGTGACTTCGAACCAACCATCCACTTTCCCAGCAAACTTTTCAAGTACCTACCACGCTCGTGTTCTCTTTACCCCGCTCTCATTACTGTTCATTCAGTTTATACTGTTACACTCTACCTCAAGACTATCCTAACACCATCAATTATGAACTATACTGTGCATATGCTCATCATCTTCTGGAATAGTCATCATATGAGCAGTAACCCCTTCTGATCCAACAGGGCAGCTTTGTCTTGATTAGTGCCTAGCGCCGCCTCTAGAGGAAAAGAGAACCTGCACTTGCTGCACTAACAGTTTGCAACTTTCCTGATTTAGCAAAAGCATGGACACCTGAAGTGCAATTAAGAAAGTACAAAAGCAAGTCTTGAACAGAAATTTGGGAAGAAAATCCACTGAATTAAACAATTTGTAAGTGAGAAGCTCGACTAGGTTTTCTAAGCGGTATAACTTATCTCATATGTTTGCTGATTAGTAAATCTTGAGCAGTGTCGTAAACTGAAACATTAGTTTGGTTGGGAGATTCTTCAAAATCAAGGTAAAGCAAGATATAACGCTTTGGAGATTTGAATAGAGCCGTTCAAATTACTTTTGGTAGACAAAAGTAAAGTTTGGAGAGAATGAAAAATACAACGAACATGATTCGTGTGTAGTTTTATTTAAATCTCTCCTTCCACAGAGCGAAATGGCTATATTTCCGAGACTTGCAAAATATTTTACTACATGTCTAAATTATTAGTACATTGGCAGAATGAAAGAGTCTTGGTGAATAAATAGTATTTTTTCAATTCAATGATCTCAAATTACAATATTGACAGAATTCTTCAAACAAGTATTCATACAATGAACAACACTCACTCTTGCACATACAGTCACATCAAATAAATATGAATACAAAAATACAGTTGACAAGATCACACGGATACTTATATTTTTTATTTAGAATTGTTCTTTGTTTGGTGGTTACAAAAATCATTTCCAGAAATATTTAGACTTGATTTTCCTTCCTATTTTGAGTCTGGTACAGACACGCGCGTCGTGAACCACAAAGAAAGGGTAGGTCGAATAGGAATAGGAATTATAGCATAAAAATAGTACACGAAATTTTTATTTTATTTATGTATGGGCCAATATTAAAGTATCGATGTATGTTATATTGTAGAGAACGCAAGGAAGTTCATTCCACGATTTTTGACTTGATATGCATTTTAGCATTGCGTGTGCAGAAAATAACGCTGTAATACTTGATAAACTTTGAATATAAACTCCCAAAGCGCCAAAAGCAAGCATTTCTATACCTAAGTTGGTATATACCTTTTCCTATCTTGATATCGGAAATCACCTCCCAAACGCTGTATTTGTTGTTTTCAAATTCGCCTATTTATTTTTCTATATATATATATATATATATATATATATATATATATATATATATATATATATATATGTGTGTGTGTGTGTGTGTGTGTGTGTGTGTGTTTGTTTGTGTGTGTGTGGTGTACGTATATCAGAATATCAGAATATATACGCGTCATTCACATGCAGAGGTGGATTATATTTGTTCAGAAAGTCATGCAGAACAGACGGTGTTGGCGTGTGAAAGACACTTATAGAGGTGTAGATATAAATGTAGATGTATAAATTGACAGATAGGCTGGTTTGAAAACAAGATCTATATAAGTCTATGGTTGGGTGGGTGTTTAATTTTACAGACACGGAGTCCTGCAGAACAGACAGGGTGACAGAGTGAAAGATACATATTGAACTGTCACATTAAAAGTTCATCTTCTTATTCAATAAGATAAAATAGGTAAGAAATTTGGTATTTGTAACAACTTACCATAGCGTATCTTTAAACAATCTAAGGTTGTAAAATACACAGGTATTTGTATTTTGGAACTGTATAGTTAGGTGAAAAAGTACCGAATAATTGATTAATTTTTGCCCTTCAAAAACTGGTTTATCACACAATTTTTGACATTAAAATACGACGTAAGAGATACTGTAATGGGGAAGTATTCAATCTAATGAACTTCTCTAAATAGACAACAATGTTCACTCAGTGTAATTTAATTTTGACCTTTAAGCACTTAAGCATAGATCGGTGTTACGATAGACAAGAATTGGAAAAGAGATCGATCAGCGCTTATTGTAAATACATCATTTCTGTATTTTACTGATGTGGACGTTTGAAACTAGTAGCTTGTTACACCCTAAAGCAGAGGAGCAGGATACGCCCACTGTGCGGCCAGACCAAAGTTCTTGGAGAATACCAATGATAAACTGGCGGACTTGCTAGCGAGTAAGATCTTCCAGACTAAGCAACTATGGCGCCCGAGCAATGCCTCCCTGTTTATCTGTGTCATACAATGGCAACAACCATTCGGACCAGGTTTTCCGTACACATCAAGACACTCTCATATTTCATCACAGATGCAATGGTACGTGCTAAGTCACCATTTGAGTTTGATACAGTCTCCCATTCCCGAGAGATTTCTCCTTTGCACTGGGATCGGAAGACTTTACTCACGAGCTTGGGGTCGGCAGCTTTCCAAGTCGTTGTTTGTTACTCTCATGACAGACAACCGACACTCACCTTCATTAGAATCGTTCCAACAATACTGAACTTTCTCTAATTACGTTACATACACATCTTACATTACCAGATCAATGAATAGTTTAGATCTATGACAAGAGACATGCTCATTTGAGAGTTGCAATAACATCGGGCAGGCTCGTTCAAACAATATAGGACTGTCTACTTTTTACGTGTTTAGATACCATTTACGTATTGCATTTAAGTTGCCTTTTAATACCAATGGTAAGTGTAGGTCGCTATTTGGGAGAAACCGCCACACTCTCCATCGGTAGTTCAGTTTAAGCAATGTGAAATTTCTTCTGTTTACAGATGAAATACGCTGTACATCACCAGAACCAAGGCTGATGTAAACTGTCTCACTTTAAGGATAATGACCATATGAAAGCGGTGGCTCCCCTACAAGGGTCGTGGGTCTTGCACCCAGTAAAAAGTAACGAAAATCAGAGACGAAGAATTGGTTTCACAACCTTCCTTAGTCTTGAGACAATATACGAATATAATACAAACATTCCATCAAGGACACAAGAGCACACACGGACACAAGACACAAGAGGACACAAGCATTCTTTGAGAGTTAAGCTACATCATCCTTGCCTTAGGGCGTGAATCAGCCCCCTCGGCTTATCATTACCCTTCCTTTCATACATGTTTCGGGAGCACGTTACCTTATCTCCCAGCCGCAAGGGCACGACCCAGTTTCCCGTAAGCAAAGTCTCAGCCCCGCCCGAAGGAGAGGCAGTTTTAACAACCTACCTCAATAAGGGCGTGACGATGTGGCACTTACACTCACAGATCAATGGCACATGTTAGAGCCCATTTCGGACGATAGCCGAAGCTTTACTTCCGCCGGTGATTGTTAACCAAGTATGTCGATTACTGTTTAAAGGGCTGCAGTTTTGGAACGTCCAGCCATAGGAGACTATGAGTTTACTTGTATTTCCCCCGTTTTGTCTCCAGATACTGAGACCTAGAATGCTATGCGGACCCAGCTATGACAATTAGTTTTCCTTTCCCTTTCCCAGAACGAGATCGGAACCAGCCATTCATTATGATCAGAGTGACAGTATCAGCTGGACTATTATTTTTATTAAGGTATGTTGCTGTTGAAGGGCTGTAATATTCGTACCAAACTGCGCGACCTTCTCTAATTACTGAACATATATGATAAATCAATAGATGAAGAACAAGTATAAATGTAAAACCGGAATATTGATTAAGATGTCTCAGGATGGAATACCTTGTTCTCTTTTCATTCACCATATACGAAAAGATATTGTTGTTTAGAGAGCGTTTTGATATATAATAAAAAAAAAACATTTATATTGTCTCCGAATGGAACTTTAGTTAAGCGAAATGGAGCATTTTAGATTTCTTTGTGTATACATTTAGTTCATAAATTTATTTAAATATACGGAATTTCTGTTTTGTATCATGATTTCATTTATAACGCTATTATACAGCATATCGATTTCAGGAGAAAGATATTCTACAGTAATATTTTCTCTCTCTCTCTCTCTCTCTTTCTTTCTTTCTTTCTTCCTTTCTTTCTTTCTTTCTTCCTTTCTTTGTCTTTCTCTTCCTTTGACTTTTATATTCCAAACGTACGTAGATTTTAGTTGCAGCATAATGAATTGAATACAACAGACAAATGATCATATCTGAGCATAAGTCAACTACTGTGTATACTACATTGAATTTTTAAACTTCGTGTGTATAGTTTGTTGTTTGAAAGGTGCGCATAAACTTAAATTTAACAGGCAGACTAAAATTAACAACTATGGGTTCTTAAGCCTCAACAACCTATCAGATTTACAGCCGAGCCATTCGTCAATAACAGCTCTATGAACCGTCTGGTCCTTAATCGATACAGGGGTTGTCCTAGATTGCTTTCCTTCTTCTCGGTTGAACTGTAAATATGTCTACATTTGTAATGTTAAATTCTCGCTAAAACAGTAAGAATACTTGAAATGGCGTTCATATACTCGCACCTAGAGTAGGGGTATATGAGGGCTGATCAACAAAGAGTGAGACTGATTTAGTACCGCAGTTTCCTTTGTTGCCGAATGCCGGCACGTTTGATAATTGAAAGAGTTTTATTTCATGTATACTCTCACTAGGTGGCAACATTGTCATATCCACACATCAGTATCAATGTCGTACTTCTTTCTCAATATTTGAGTAAACTCAACGAATGAAACTCATTGCACAAGGAGCAGTATGCTTACAAAATATCTGTTACATTCATTATGGCTAATACCGGCTTGCTTCTCGCATAAAAATGTGGTATGGCAAAGCATTATTTAAGGTTATAAAGAAAATCTAAAATTGTAAGAATTTAATTTCAGTTAGTGGTAAAATCAAAATTATGCTTCTAACTTTCACTAACTTTCGGACTTCAATACTGCAGCGAGGAAATCACAGTTTCCGCTTCCTGCTTCCATCTCAGTAGGTGCAGTACTATATGGAGTGTCACCTAGAGGGGGCTCATCTAATCCATATCATCGGCTTGTCAAGCCAATGTTACGGAGGGCAGACCATCCCACATCATCGTGATGTTCTCGGTTATTCTCGGAAACTACTGCTCGACTAGCTCCGTTCAGGCTCATACTCACCTCTGCTTCGGTTTAGCTAATCCACCGTACAACACTACGATACTCTCAGTGATCACACTAGCCCAAAACTTCCTCAGCAGCTGCGCCGCAGCTGTTATTACGCATAGTAGTTTTTATTCACACCCAGTTTCCTGTTTTTCTCACAGATCCGCAACCATGGCGTCATTCCTGGAACTGTTTTCGTATTCTGATGCATTATGGAGATACAACTCCCTGTCTTCTGGACTTCTGCCGAAAGGAACGGCTACGACCTTGTGTTTTTACTTCGTTTTTTTTCTAAAAAGAAACTTAGTTAATTACAAATTAACCAATTGAGGTAAAGTTCATACATGATCCCCTCAGATGAGAAGCTTATTCAATAAAAGTGCCTTTCCTTTCTGCCTATCCTTCCGCTACTCTGCTTGTTTTCTTCCACTTTTCTCCCTCCTTGTGAGGTCCTACTGACAATCAGATTTTCTCTTCAGTTCAGAAGTTCAGTTCAGATGTCTCTATTTGCGCTATCGAGTAATATGCGGGCAATTTTAGTCACAATAACCAAATAATAATAAGGATAATAATAATTTTAAAAAACATATTAACAGCACTAATTAAAATATCTAAAAGCAATGAGCCAAAAAGTTTTCGCAATTACGTAATGCCGTGATACAATCTATCTTCTGAGTTAAATATTCTATTGACCGTTAGAGACAAGCATTACAATAGTCTTGGTGTTTGTGGTATGTATATTAGGGTGGAGCGAAATGGAGGGTCGATTATCAAAAGTTGTAAAACAAAATAGCACTAGGCGCCAAAAGTTGTGTATTGACTAGTATAACATTCTTGATTCTTTTCATAATTTTTAACTTAATCTTCATTCCCCGCAAAGGCATTAACATTTTGCAATTTTTAGCAAAATTTATTATTTTTTTAAAGTATAAAAAAATGTTTAAAGCTGTCCGATGAAATAGAAGTAGGTGTCAAAACTTGCATAATGACTAGATTAACTACACTGCTCATGATTTTTAAAATAATTTGCATCTTCATTTCCCGCAAGGGCCTGAAATTTTGCTGTGTGTATGGTAAATTTCGAAATTTCACTTAAAATATAGAAGTTTTAAAATCCAACAAATCACTTCACAGTAGTTTAAGAAAGAGTTGTGTTCACTACCATAACACTTGTGGTATTAAAATAATTTTCGTGCTTTATCTTATTGCCTGCAGGAACCTTAAAATTTTGGAATGTATACGGTAAATCTCAAAAGTCATTGAAGACACTGACAATCTTCAAGCACTGTCAGACAATATCTTCTAGACGTCAAGCCTTGTGCGTGACTAGTATAATTTCGATGATTTTAAAAATATATTTTTTTTTTGGTTTTTTTTCGTTCCTCCAACAACTTTTAAAATGAGGTTTCACACTAATATTTAAAAATACATTGAGCAGTTAATATTAAGATGCATTATATAAATTTAACAATTTTGCATTGAATTTATTTTTGATATGTAGCTCTTTGCTGGTTCCCAGAACTCACCACAAGGAGGTGGCTGAAAGTAGAGTTCCGCCCATCCACCCTTCCTTTGGAAATTATCTCTTTACCTCGTTGGTTTATATTCAGATTTTCTTTCGAATGTGGGCATATCCAAAAGAATTACTCTGAAAAATCCATCTCGAGCTAAAACACTCTTAATACCAAGGTTACACTTCAGACGAAGCTTTGGTAACAGTTTTAACGCACTTCTCGATTGCCTGTGTATGACATGGCAAATGGAAAACAGACAGGAGGACAGATGAACCTTCCGTTACACATTTCTGTAGATCATCCTCCAACAAATGGCACGTCAGTGGTGGCTGGGTTACTTCGCGTTCTTTCCAGTTGGTTAGGTAAGTGTAATCCTGAGCACTAAAGTGTATTGCTGGAACACTAAACTTACGTACAGGAAATGTTTAGATTGAGATTCTCAACCTTGTGTCAAGGATTCTACGCATAGCTAGTTTTCGAATATGCTTTCGATCACCGGCGAGCATAGATACCAGTAAATTCTCCGGATGCTTAAAGAAACCATTAAGATGAATTTCCTATCTCCAATGAGCTTCAGTTCATTGTTTAAGTACCGTGAAAAGGCTATAGTACGATATAAGTTCACAGGAGCATCCTTGATAGAAGAATTACATTTAATGTAAAACCACATCGGAGCATATACTTTCATGATGAACGTAACCAGCTCCTTCAAATTCGAAGATAGGCCAGTAGTGCTTACTTACACTCTAAGAACTCTGTTTGTAGCAGCGCCGTAACTTAATTTTTTTCTAGGAGGGGAGCATTAATACGCGTATTTGGGTAAAGTTGTTTTTCTAATTCTTGGGCCCCCTCTTTCCATCTTTCTCTTACTCTTTATGACCTCTCCGGAGCCTGTAGGCCCTCCCGCATGGCAAAGTCTCCGGGGGCGTTTGTTACGCATCTGGACCCGTTCCATACATAACACTAAGAGCACAATATTGACAAATTTCAAAGCCATATGAACAAATATTATTTCTAGGGCCAGTAACAGATATTTTTACTGAAATGGGCCCACGACGCATTTTTGCTTTATGTATCTTTTCTGTGATGTTTTGTTTATGTAGATTTAATCCTGTGATGTTTTGTAGTGAACCTGTTTGATACTTCATTTATAATTTCACGTTCGTATCGTATATGGAGTAAAAAAAGTCTTAAAATGGCCCCCTCGAACGGCTATGAGCTTCAGTGGGTGTAGCTGCCCCCTGCCCTCACAAGCTACTGTCCTGGTTGGCAGTAGTTATCAATCTGGCATAGAATAATTTTCAGAATTTCTTGACACAATGTTCGGTGAAAACTCACCAGCAAAGTTTGCTTTGCAAATATCCCACATAGTGCTAAGATTTGGTCTGTGCTAATGTTTGTACTTTGGTTTCTGACGTCTCTTTCCTTGAATCGCTTGAAACTAACGTCTCGTAAATCCTCACAATCACTGGCGCATATCTGTCTTCAACATTGGGGGGACGAGTAATACCCTACTTTCCTTTACCTATGTTCAAACTATTTATGAAGTTGAAAAACGATGCTCTGGACGATCAGGGGAGCAAAGTTGCTTTCAACATTGGGAAGCGGGCGTATTTGAAAATTATTCTGGGGGACATCAACTTCGTGTCACTTTTCTTTCTGGCAATCGGACACTAATTATCACATTTCTCCCCAAAATACACATCTCAATTCGTATTATTAGAGGGGACAGTCCCCCTCAATTGGTTAAACGTTTTTCTATAGTTCTCTAGAATTTTTGAGGACCAACTGTTGTACCACCTAAATGCTCTTGAATATGCCTTAGAATATACCATAAAAATTGCAAAATTTCAGGCCCTTGCGGGGGATGAAGATGCAAATTATTTTAAAAATCATGAATGGTGTAGTCAATCTACTCATAATGCAACTTTTGTTACCTAGTTCGATTTTATTGGGAAGCTTTAAAAAAAATTCAGTATTTTCTGGAAAATTCAAATTTTCATCAAAATTGCAAACATTTAAGGCTTTTGAGGGGAATGAAGATAAAGTTCAAAAATTATGAAAAAAATCACGAATGTTATACTAGTCACTACACAGCTTTTGGCACCTACTGCTATTTGATTGCACAACTTTGATTTTTTTTTCGCTCCACCCTAATGTCTATAGTCTAATATTACAAGTCTAAGTCACTTTACAAAGCATGTTGATAGTTTATATTTAATGTATTACAAAGCCAAAAAATATAAATTATTTACCACAATATATTTAGAACAATAAAGTTGTAACCGTACAAGCAAGCTCATAAGTGAAATTGCATTACCTGGGTCTTATTTGGCCAGTAACTTTGAAAGCACTTACTGCAACTGAGTTTTAGTGTAAGTATAATATAATTCTCTACCAAAGTAAGCACCCCAATCGATGAGTTTCTCAATATTAAAGCAAAATAAAATATGTTAAATGTTTATGAACTTGATTGTACAGTCCACTTGAAAAAAATTGCGATAGCTAAACGCCGTGCAGATAGGCCACCCAATATAGACCTTCTTATCCCATAATCGTGTCTGGTAAAGAGACCCCTTCTCTCTCCTCCTTTCTTCTCTCCCTTGCTAAAATTAGCTAACAACATGAACGCAATTCTAATTTCAAACTACACACGTATTAGTATCGATAAAATGAAATAACAAAACCGAGACGAAACAAGATTCATAAGTTGGTTTAGGGAGAAACTGAAACACACACAATGAAAAAGTGAAACCAATACATGCCTATTAGACAGAAGTTCAAAAATGAGGCAGACAGAGAGAAGGCGAAAGAAGAAGAAAAATAAGAGGGAGAACATTAATTTTCTCGTGGAATTTTAAACTTAGTAAGAAAAGAATCTAACATTATAAAGTTCCGTTACCAGAAATCCAACAGTAATATGGAAATAACGTTTGTTTTTATATATTTTTAGGACTATTCGAATATATAGAGGATGCTTGAAACATATATTAAGTCTCTTTCATAAAGTATATCATACTTAAATCCAGTAGAACTATAGATCTCACAGACACATCTAAGATAATGTCAAAAGTTTAACACACACACTTTGTTTACGCGCGGTTCGGTTGAAAATGCGGTAGTGTTCATTGGACGCACTGATGCAAACTATATTCGAATAAACCCAGTAGGTAGCGTAGGTCATACTTTCCATTCCAGACTACTAATGCAAAGTGAACAAGAAAAAGAAAAAAACGAAAAGAAAAAAGAAGAAACAAAGATAAAATTGAATGAGTGCTATCTTACAGCTAAATATTTTATCAGAAATATCCTATATTAAAAGTCCAAAGTGTATCATAATGAAAAGTTACAAATGTTCAAATGGAAAATTGGATGTTCCTTATAGATGTAGCAGACCTTGCATATTTTAAATTTTGACGTGAATATATCACATTGAATTTTAGGATGGAAACAAATTTGTGTCGAACTAGTATAAATAAAATTTTGTTTTCAAATAACCAAAGATGTTGCCATTTTCTAGTCTTTTCCGAAGATTTATCTGTTCCGAACATCCAGCATCACTTTCGTCTCTTGCGAATATAACGTTGTAATTTGCACAGATAGAATGAACACGCTAGAGCTCAAACGGATCATAGTGTCAGTCGGATGATATTGGTTAGCTTATGTATCACCACTGGGTCGAGGATTTAAACCTCTAGTGACCCAGTAATTCGACTGAGACTCGGTAACCCAGATGATAAAAAAGATATTTTGCTTATTCCGTTGCATTTAAACAGTATTTCTTTCAGAGATAACCAGGACAAGAGGTGTTATCCCCAGAGCAAGAAAAACTCGACGCTGAAGTTGCCAGTTAAATGCATTCTCCAGACCAGGCCTATCGGTCTCTTGCTCCGTTTTAACTTCGGAACACGCACACGCACATGAAGTACGTGTGTACGTGAGAGAGAGAGAGAGAGAGGAGAGAAGTGAAAGATGCAACGACAGGATAGGGAAACTTCAAGAAAGAGAGACGAATATAAATATGAAACGTACTTCTCATTGCAGTGTATGATGAACGCATACACTGTTTATTCGAATTCTCGCCAGTGATGCTTTGTAAGTTCTCCAACAGAATATACATCTTTGTATGCAGCCATTATTTTTTGCGAAAAATTATTCTACGTGACGGGGAATCGAACCCAGATTCTCCGGTTGGAAATCTGGTACTTTACCACTACACCGCCGATTGCTTTACACAAACATTGTTCAACAAGTGTTAAATCCCTTGCCCTTTTTCAACCAACTTTCGTAAATCGTCTCTATCATGATAAAGGTGCTTGCTTCCACATTCTTAAGCATTGCACGTCTAATATGAGAAATAGATTCTTCACTATCACTTTGTAAAAAATGCAACTTTGCGTGAACAGGATTCGAACCTATGCTGGACTGCTGTATTAGTCGTAACTTTATTACGTTACCGCTACACTATCAGTTTTATTGTTACTGAACATCAAATACAGAACTTGTACTCAACTATTCTTGATACAACAGAAGATTATTTAAACACCGTGAAAGTGAGTACTCAGTTTAACAAACATAAGAAACAGAAAGTAACAACAATGATAAAAATAAAATAAAGAATAATAACAATAACTAAAAAAGAAAGAAGTTTATTCCAAAACAACTTCTAAAAACCGGGTGAAATAGTGGCGATCGCGTTCTGGAGGATAGAACTTTCGACGTGTTCGTCTCAAAAATTCAAAATAAGTGCACGCATCCAACAAGGGCACATAGCGCTGGAAATAGGCGAGAGTACTGGCTGCAAGAAAGAGCACGGCCTGATGTTTAATGGGGGGGAAACGAAAATCAGGGAATAACATATGCTCCACCGTAAACTGAGAGGGCAGACGATGGCTAATACGTCCCACCAATTCCTGCAAAGCGTGCCAAATAGGAGGGGCTCCATCACATTCGGTATAGCGATGAGTCAGAGTGTCCTCTTACTTGCATTTATCACACAACGCATCAGGAACGCGTTGAACAAGCACGCGCGTGTAGGAATAAGCTGCTGTACAACCTGAAACCAGTTGTCTTGCATGTGCGAAGGTATTACGCAGTCCGCGATTTTTACCCACACTTGCTGCCAACAGACGTGTGAAAAAAGTTGTACGACGCGCAGCATCGTCTGAGGATAAGTTAACATTGCAAGAACACAATATAACGAACGTGCATTGTGTGTCCGCGGGTTGAGGATCACCCCGGAATACGTCCAATAGCGGATGAAAGTCCGGACATACGCCGGACACTGGGATGGGAAGTGATTGAAGGTGCGATTCATAGGATGTTCATAATCCGGCCAAAAACAACTAAACCAGTGATTAGTGAAAGAACCAGCAGAATAGAACGCGGAGTAGGAAACTGACATGAACAAAGTTTGGCATTTTAAGCGAATGTTGACTAATCCTAACCCGAACAGAGAACGTGGCGGATAAAGTGCAGTACGTGGAAGACGGAAATAAAATCCGCGCCAGATATGCCAGAGGAACAGAGATTCAAATCGTTTGGCGTATATCTCTGGTAAGGGAAAAACTCGCGCCTGGTACCACAGTTTGGGTGCAACATGAATATTGATAAAATATATACGGTGTAGTAAATGAAGTCGACGAAAACGCTGGGAATAAAACGAACGGCATACTTGTGTTAATAGTGGTGCCCAAATCTCATCATAGTGGGGAGAAGGTTGGGATGTAAAGAGAATGCCTAAAATAGTTAAAGAAGTGACATGCGGTAAATTTGGGGAACCAGGAGTGTTCGCAGGTAACTGAAAATCGTTAAATTGTAACACAAGAGTTTTCCTGTTATTATAATGAAGGCCAGAGCAACGTGAATAGCGCTACAGAACAAGAAAAACGACCTGAAGGGACACAGAATCTACTCCGGGAATGGTTAAATCATCAGCCAACCGAAAATGTTTTGGCTGCGAAAAAGTGAGGGTCCCGAGGGGGATAAGGTTGCCAGACGCTAAAGAAGCGGGTCTAAAACTAAAGCAAATCATATAGTGCTGAAACAACACCCTTGACGCAAACCACGCCGTAACGAAATGATTGAGGATAAATGTCCAATAATTTGAATACGGAAATTCGCCGCAGCATACAGATTTAATATTACCTGATAGAAAGCTGAAGGAAAGCCCCAGGCTTCAAGCGTTAAGCGGAGAAAGTTATGATCTACGCTATCATAAGCTTTAGCCAAATCAACTGCTAGGGTTCCTGCTGGAACCTGACGAGAGTGAAAATATGCAAAAAGATCCCGGAGAGAGCTAAGAGTGTACTGAATGTTATGAGTTTTGTGTAGCGCCGTCTGCAACGGACTAATTAATCGTTGAATGATAGGACGAACTTTGGCTGTTACAACCGTTGTAGTAAATAATTGCAGGTCTTCTGGTAATAATGAAATAGGCCGGTAATGGGAAACCTCACGTGCAGTAGGCGATGTCGGGATAAGCACCACTATAGCCATATTGTGATAAAAAAAATTCACTCGAGAGCCACGAGTTAAAGAGCGAAACAAGAGTTACTCTGAGAAAAGGCCAATAACGCGTATAAAAGGAAAAATTCGAACCGTCGGCCCCTCGTGAACTGCGGCCCTTGGCACGCCAGAGAACAGAAGAGATCTCTTCCTCTGTGATTGGACGCATCAAATCATGACCATCACTCTCTGACAGCTTGTGGGGGATGGCTCAAAAAAATTCGGGTACTGAAGTGTAATCCATAGTCTGCGCACTCGCAAACGCGGTACAGTACCGAGTAAATTCTTGTAAAATTTTGAACGAATCTGTCGTTGTATTGCCATCCGCTAAAACAAGAGACTCGATGAAAGTGGCCTTTGACGCAACAAGATATCTACATGATACAAAGGGGATGTTTCCTCCGGAAAACAATGATAGACGTCCTCTGAAAAATGTGCTTGTCGCGAGGCGTGAGAATCTATCTGTCGCATTCGACGTTTATCCATCATTTATACTGGCCTGATTGACAAGGGACGGTGGTGCCGCCCAAAGTTCACACACTATCATGCCACCTGAAACTAGAAGCTAAATATTACTTACTTTAGCGTTGATCTTTGGAACGATCAAGCTTTTTCCTGTAAGGTTATTTGCACCGAAGTGCACAACGAAATTCATTTATTCAACAACCTAGAGAGAAATTAATGGCCACTAATAAAGGAAACCACATACAGTCCAGGAAAAATGACAAAAATAAAAACATATTATGCAGTAGTTTCGCCGTGCGAATTCAAAAGTACGCGAATAATAATAATAATAATAATAATAATAATAATAATAATAATAATAATAATAATAATAATAATAATAATAATAATAACCTGTATTATAAGGTTGAAAGTGACTGTGACTTATAGTCTCTTGAACTACCCGACCGATGTCGATCAAATATTCAACATTGCTAATGTTAGGACCTGGGAGTATTTTTATCTATTCGTTTTAATGGTGTTACTTAGGGGAGGGGGAGGATGGAAAAATATAAAAAGATGAATAAAACTTAATAAGTCTTTAATGAAAGGGCCAATCTGGATGAAATTTTCAACATAGATTGCGTTTGTGTGTGGAATGCTTTTAATCATTTCACTTTGATGGTGGAATATAGAGAAGGAGAAGGACGAGATGTACAAAACTCAATGTAAATAAAAATAGAAGTGACTATGTTAATGAGTTTATAAGTCTTGAACTACCGGACAGATCTGCATCAAATTTTCAACATGGATGAAGTTCGAGCCTGGAGTGGTTTGCATCATATCACTTTGACGGTAAAACTTAGGGATTTGGGAGGGAAGGTGAAAGATATATAAAAATAAAATAAATATAAATAAATAAACTCTTGAACCACGCGATCTATCTTGATCAAATTTTTAACATAGATTAGGTTCGGGCCTGATATGGTTCGTATTATTTCACTTTGGCGCTAGAACTTACAAGAAGAAAGCAGACTTTGGTAAGTGGACTTCGATGCCACTTTTTGCGAGGTGGTAGTGCACATTTAAAGAGTTAATATTGCAAACTGGGAGAGTGCAATGGGCAAAAATAAGGGAGGAAAACCGTCTCAAAAAGTATTCTACTCGCCAGATATACTGTTCGACTCGCAAATTTATCAAGTGACGGCGTGGCGTAGTGAGTAGAGTGTGCAACTCCTATGCAAAGGGTCCCGGGTTCGCTTCCCGTTCGAGTCAATCCTTGTTTTGCTTAAAGTAACCATTTGTAACTACAAAAAAATATTAATTCACCATATGTTTATAATGAATAAAACAATAGAAATTTAAAAATCACTTGTAAAATCTTTCAGTGTTCCATGTTAACTAGCAAGAAAATTTAATCTATTCCGTAAATATACTGATATCACGAGTTGTATTATGGTTACGACAGTCAACGGCGCCAATTTCACTGTAAATTTGGGGGGGGGCATTCATACAAAATACATACAACAATGCATGTAACAAAAAAAAAATACATATGAAAATACATATTGATAAAAATACATGGGCCTACATGAGCTTGAGGGAACGGGTCCCTGGTCCCCCATGATCGGCGCCCTTGACGACAGTCGTTGTGTAATAAATGTTCTTGACGCTTCATGTCTACATCTGTTGACAGTGTGCAATTTACAAAGGAGTTAAGGGGGGAAATCCCCTTTGCTAATACTGGATGTTGCTATAACCAAAGCAGATATCCCCCTCAACCCCCTTGTAATTCTCACACTGTCAACAGATGTAGATACGAAGCGTCAAGAACATTCTTTAGACAACGACTGCAGTAACAATAATATTTGCGGAAGAGATTAAATTTTGTTCCTAGTTAACATGGAACATCAAAAGAATTTACAAGTGAATGAAAATTCCTAGTGTTTTATTCAGTATAAACATATGGTGAATTAATATTTTAGTTATAGTTGTTACAAATGCCTACTTTATTTTTTGAAGCATAAAACAAGATATAAAGCTTGACTCGAACGAGAATTGAACCCGGGACTCTTTGCATTTGAGTTGCTGATTCTTCTCACTCTGCCATGCCGTCATTTGATACGTTTGCACGTCGTACGATATATGCGTCGAGTAGAAAACTTTAGGGCGGTTTTTCTCCGTCATTTTTGCCCATTGCGCTCTCCCAGTTTGTAATAATAACTCTTAAAATGTGCACTACCATCTCGCAAAAAATGGCCTCGAAGTTCACTTACCAACCTGTGCCTTCTCATTGTTAGAGGAGGGGAATGGGAAAGGGAGATATACATAAACATAAATAAAATTTAATAAGCCTTGAACCACCGTACCAATTTCGATAAAATATACTGAAGTTCGAACCCAAAATGGTTTTCCTCATATCATTTTGATGGTGTAAAAAAAGGAAGGGGGAAAGATAGCAATATTTAAAAGAGAACGAAAAATGACCGATATTAGTATCGAATCTATAATTTTTGGAGTTCCTGAGATGAGCAGTGACACATCTGATGCCGTTTAAAACCAAATTCAAACCGCAACATGGAGGAGAGGGAGGCATATAAAAATGATCAAAACAATCATAGCATTGTCGAAATTCATAGTTTTCCGGGTGGCTAAGATGAACAATGACACTGAAGATGCCGTGCTCCGCAACATGGGAAGGGAAGAGGTTATATAAAACTCATCGAAATTGATCAATATCAAAGAGCGCTTTAGTAGTAGTAAAAAGTGACTGAATAACGAAACATATTACTAATTTTTCTCAGTTTAACACAGCGAAGCAGGTAATAGAATCTAATAATAATAATAATAATAATAATAATTATTATTATTATTATTATTATTATTATTATTATTATTATTATTATTATTATTATTATTATTATTATTCGCGTACTTTTGAACTTGCAAGGCAAAATTAATCCATAATATGTTTTTATTTCTGTAATTTTTCCTTGATTGTATGTGGTTTCCTTTATTAGTGGGCATTAATTTATCACTAGGTTGTTGAATAAATGAATTTCGTTGTGCACTTAGGTGCAAATAATCTTACAGGAAGAAGCTTGATCGTTCCAAAGGTCAAGGCTAAAGTAAGTAATATTTAACTTCTAGTTTCAGGTGGCATGATAGTGTGTGAACTTTGAGCGGCACCACCGTCACTTGTCAATCAGGCCAGTATAAATTTTCTTAAACGTCGGATGCGACAGATAGATACTCACGCCTCGCTTCAAGCATATTTTTCAGAGGACTTCTATCATTGTTTTCCGGAGGAAACATCCTCTTTGTATCATTTAGATCTCTTGTTGCGTCAAAGGCGCGCCACTTTCATCGGGTCTCTTGTTTTGGCGGATGGTAATATAACGACAGATTCGTTCAAAATTTTACAAGAATTTACTGGGTAATATACCAGAGTGAGGTTAAGCTGAGTACTCACTTTCAAGGTGTTTAAATAATCTTCTGTTGTATCAAGAATAGTTGAGTACAAGTTCTGTATTTTATGTTCAGTAACAATAAAACTGATAGTGTAGCGGTATCCTAATGGAGTTACGATTAATAAAGCTGTCCAGCATAGGATCAATTCCTGTTCACGCCAAAGTTGCACTTTCTACAAAGTGATAGTGAAGAATCGATTTCTCATATTCGACATGCAATGATTAGAAATGTGGAATTAAACACCTTTATCATGATGGAGACGATTTAGGAATGTCGGTTAGGAAAGGGCAGGGACTAACCAGGATATTCGAAACATTTCATTGATCTCCAGTAAACACTTTTCGTCTTATCGTTCTCAGAAATTAATATTACAGCACTTGTTGAACAAAGTTTGTGTAAAGCAATCGGCGGAGTAGTAGTGAAGTACCAGTTTTCCAAGTGGAGATTCCCCGTCAGGTAGAATAAATTTTTCGCATAAAAAAATGGCTGCAAACAGAGATTTATCTTCTGTTGGAGAACTTACAAAGCATCACTGGCGAGAATTCGAATAAACAGTGTATGCGTTCATCATACACTGTAATGATAAGTATGTTTCATATTTATATTCGTCTCTCTTTATTAACGTTTCCCTATCCTGTCGTTGCATCTTTCACTTCTCTCCCCTCTCTCTCACGTACACACACACTTCATGTGCGTGTGCGTTTTCCGAAGTTAAAACGGAGCAAGAGACCGATAGGCCTGGTCTGGAGAATGTAATTAACTGGCAACTTCAGCGTTGAATGTTTCGTGCTCTGGGGATAACGTCTCCGGTCCTGGGTATCTTTGAACGAAATACTGTTTAAACGCAACGGAATAAGCAAAATATCTTTTTTTACTATCTGGGTTACAGAGTCTCAGTCAAACTATTTGGTCACTAGAGGTTTAAATCCTCTACCTAGGGGAAGTCCATAAGCTAACCAATATCATCCGACTGACACTATGATCCGTTTGAGCTCTAGCGTGTTCATTCTATCTGTACAAATTACAACGTTATATTCGCAAGAGACGAAAGTGATGCTGGATGTTTGGAACAGAGAAATCTTCGGAAAAAACTAGAAAATAGAAACATCTTTGGTTATTTGAAAACAAAATTTTATTTATACTAGTTCGACACAAAATTGTTTCCATCCTATAATTCAATGTGATTTAATCACGTTGAAATTTGAAACATGCAAGGTCTGCTACAGCTATAAGAAACATCCGGCTTTCCATTTGAACATTTGTAACTTTTCATTATGATACACTTTGGACTTTTAATATAGGATATTTCTGATAAAAAAATTTAGCAGCAAGTTAGCACTCATTCAATTTTATCTTTATTTCTTTTCGTTTTCTCTTTTCTTTTTTTGTTCACTTTCCATCAGTAGTCTGGAATGGAAGATATGACATACGCCACCTACTGGGTATGTTAGAATGATGTTGTTGTTGTTGTTGTTTTTAACGTCCCGTTCAGCAGCGAGGCTATATGAGACGTGGACCTACTGATTAACGTGGAATCCGAACCACATGAGCTCCCGCCGGGAATCGAACCCGGGTCTCCCACGCCAAATGTTAGAATGTAGTTTGCATCATTGCGTCCAATGAACACTACCGCATTTACAACCGAACCACGCGGAAACAAACTGTGTGTGTTAAACTTTTGACATTATCTTAAATCTGTCTGTGAGATCTACAGTTCTACTGGTAATTAAGAATGGTACCCTTTAAAAAAGAGACTTAATATGTTTCAAGGACCCTCTATATATTCGAATAGTCCAAAAAATATAAAAAAAACAAACGTTATTTCCATATTACTGTTGGATTTCTGGTAACGGAACTTTATAATGTTAGATTATTTTCTTACTAAGTTCATAATTCCACATTTTTAACTGTTCTCCCTTTTCTTTTTCTTCTTCTCTCGCCTTTTCTCTGTCTGCCTCATTTCTGAACCTCTGTGTAGTACACATCTATTGGTTTCAATTTTTCATTGTGTGTGTTTCAGTTTCTCCCTAAACCAACTTATGAATCTTGTTTCGTCTCGGTTTTGTTATTTCATTTTATCGATACTAATACGTGTGTAGTTTGAAATTAGAATTGCGTTCATGATGTTAGCTAATTTTAGCAAGGGAGAGAAGAAAGGAGGAGAGAGAGGGGATCTCTTTACCAGACACGATTATGGGATAAGGAGGTGTATATTGGGTGGCCTATCTGCACGGCGTTTAGCTGTCGCAATTTTTAATGCCGAGTGTACAGTGGACTTATGGTACCTTAGAGTAATAAATATTTTGATATTTCATAACATTTCATATATTTCAGGTAAATACAACAAAGACTGGATAAAGTAGTTGCAATAAAGTAGGTGTAAACCAAACTATATGCAGGATGAGAATTCAAAAGCATAAGAAAATCCTTGTGATTTTTCTGTTGTGCTTTCTTCGCAGAAACACAGCTAACGTTATGAGAAATACTATTATTACAACTCATGAGTCATATGAACGTCACCTGGCACATTCGGTTTGGCGTTTGATTCCGAAGGTATTCAATGACGCTAGTACTGTTGCCTTCCTATATAATCTGAGTGAACTTCATACTGAATATCTTACGTATAATATCATGAATAAAAATGTAATTCCTACGCTGGCAGTGAATCTAATTAGCAACAGTATATGTTCTTTGAGTGTTTCAAAGCAAAACCCAATAATTGGTGACAAAGACGTTATATTTATAATCACAGAAAAAGAGGATGTTCTTACGTATTTATTAGAAGATACTGCTACCAAATATTATTGGAATAACCGAGCTAATTTCCTTGTTATTTATGTATCAGTGAATGGACATACTAAAGTAGATATTAGTTCTCTATTGTTAGGATTTTGGAAAGCACAAATTCTTTATGTTGCTGTGATTTCAGTAGATGCTATTAACTTTAAGAATTCATCTTGTAATAATGCATCTAAACAAGATACTTCTGTGTGGACGTACAATCCTTTCTTGAACTCAACATATAAGGGCAACATAGCACTAGAACTAATATCAGCAAATAATACGATAAATAAAGAGGCTTACTCAAGACAGGAAATAAATAATCTTCACAGGTATGTATTGACTTCGACTACTATGGAATTAAATAGTCTTCCAATTTTCTCGTCCAGAAAAGTTCGTGATGGTGGTAACTGCACAGCAGAAGGTTTCATTGTACCAATGTTTGAAGCACTGGAAAAATATATGAAATTTGAAACTAAAAATATTATAAAGCACGGTACTCTTAAAGTTGGTTATAAAGCAAAAAATGGTACTTGGTTGTACATGATAGGAAATCTTGTGAGAAAGGAAGCGGACAAGGCAGGTATGACTTTTGCATCAACCCTTGAAAGATATAAAGCGGTAGATTTCACAGATTCTATTTTTATTACAAGACTTGCAATTTTGGTACCTAAAGCGAAAGTACTACCATCGTGGTTAGCTTTAGTATTATTCTATAAAGCCGAAGTGTGGTACTGTATTATTATTTCTTTTTCTGTGGTTCTTGTTTTACTAATGGTGTTTCCAAGGTCTAGATTTGCTGAAGCTGATACTAGGAAAGGATTATGTAGTGTTTTTTTATATGTGGTCTATTCTTTGGCAAGTGTCAGTAACTCAGCCAAAGAGTAACGTTATAAGAATAATATTCTTTATTTGGGATTATTGTACCCTAATTTTTGGGTCATTATATCAAGGAGGTATTGTGAGTATTTTATCTATTCCGAACGATATTCTGATATCAACACTCTACAAGGTCTTGTATATTCTCAATTGCAAGTAAGAGGCAGTAGAATTGGTAAGACGATATTTAATGATAAATCGAATAGATTGCTGTGGACACTTCATGAAAGATATATTATAGACGTTAATTTCGAAAATATGGTAGCGAACTTACTAGAATATGGAAATATATCAGTTTTAACCTTAGATAAAGTTTTAGATTATTATGCACACAACGTTCATAAATGTTTAAGTTGTCCTCCGGGGTTTCATATGATGAACGAAAACATGGATATCCGATCTCAGGCTATTGCTCTAGCGAAAGGTTCACTATTTCTTTATCGTTTTAATACTCTTATTCGAAGAATGAAACAGGCGGGATTGATCGAGAAATGGGAACAGGATGTCGTGAAGCAATCTAAGGATAATAGCAAATGTGAAAATCCCTGTGATGCTGCCATCAAATCTATTTCCTTTTACAAAATACAACCTTGTTTTTACATTATTGGATTTGGGTGTTTAAGTGGTCTTCTTGCACTTGTTATTGAAATATTAGGACAGATTTATCATGAAAGATATCGGGAAAAGCATTTAAAGTTTCCTAGAGGATAATTCCGCTTTGTTTTAGTTTACAAGAAATTGAAACAGAATGATACAAACGGTGAAAAGGATCACAATTTGATTTTAACCCTAGGAACACCAGGGGAGGTTGTTAGACCTACACCCCTTGGTGTTCAATTTAACTGAGAAATACATTGTTATTTCTAGGGTTAATGATGTCTTTTTTTATTGGTTGTACTCTTTAGTTCAGGATATTCTGTTAGTATGAATGGACATACAATGTGTCGTAAAATAATGAAAGTACTAAACTCAACTCATCAAAAGAAAACAATAGAAATTGTTTATGTCATTTCCTATTTTCATACCTCATTGGACATTCCTGCTTTTTCCCGATACTTATCATTACATTATTAATGAGAATTAGAGTGAACTTTGAAACGTTTGAGTGCTTGCATTTCTGTACACAAAAGTATTGTTTTGTTAGTAGAAACACTTTCAGATTATATTTTAGCGTAATATGTACTTAGATTCATACGTTTCATCCTCCCGTATAACCGAATATTACTGTAATTTTACAAGAGTCAAAATTTAAAATTACAGAATAATAGTTATATACATATATTAAATTTACAACAAATTAAACTCAAAGCTAAGTAAGGAAAACACCGTTCATTAATCAATTTTAAATATTTACTAAATACAATTCACAAATATCTTTTTATAGTAGGGTTTCAAATGAAGAGAAAAAAC
Source organism: Thermobia domestica (assembly GCF_964235325.1). Lineage (NCBI taxonomy): Eukaryota > Metazoa > Arthropoda > Insecta > Zygentoma > Lepismatidae > Thermobia > Thermobia domestica. Next base: position 335,585,486 of record NC_137455.1, on the reverse strand, counting down.
AGTCAATGATCTGTTTATTGTACATGTTAACGCGGAGCAGACTAACACATTTTGAAGTTGAATATTGTGCAGATGCAATTGTTTAAAGTTAATTGTAGTTTCCAAAATGGAAAGTGGATATAATATCATTTGATAAGAAAACTGCAATAGGTGCCATGAAGCTTTAGCATAATCTCAGGCAGCAATGAAATGTCTGAACGATTGCTGCACTTTAATGACCGACTTCGTTTCGTAATAAATACGAACACAGAAAACACATTCTTCTACACTCCAACGATGTCCATGGTAAGTTTATAGTATTCATATAAAATGACATCCTATTCTCTTGCAATCTCCCACCCATAAACCAATCCAAGCTATCAATATTCAAGTTTGAAATGTGTTAGGGGGCTCCACTCTACCCTTATTTCTGAGCATGAATTGCTGAATACAAACTGTTTCTTCATACTATACGCTTCAACTCTCAAAAATGTATAAACCTTTGAATATTAGTATCCTTTGAGGTACACATGAACTCAATATAATATGTGTAGAAGTATTGGTTAAATCTTTTTTATTGTCAAAAATAAAAAATTGCTGATTTATAACACGTATGGAAAAAATATAAATTTACGCTAATATTAAAAAATTATATATGTCCTTTCCTTATTGACGTGAAAATACAGAAAGTTTTTAGTAGGTAAAGTTTGTATTTAAAAAATCCTTCTACCAAGCGGAAAACATAGAATTAGCTGTTGAAAACCATACTGGAAATATCCTATTTCAACATATTTATACTATAAAAAGGGATAGAATTGAAATTTTATTTTCTTCTTACGCAGAAAAGCTGTAGTTTGACATCGTAGAAATATCTATATCACGGATCTTCAAATGCTTCTTGATCGATACTAATTGCTAAACAGTAGTTTTACACAGAATCAAATAACAAGATGATAATCAAGTAAAGAAAGATTTAATATTCAGATCTTAAGTATTGATTCTGAATCAGTTAAAATATGTTTTTAACCTCAAAGATAAATGTTTAAAAAAGCGGGCTTTTGCAAATAATATATTTTACAAATAGTTCGAAACTTTTAAGCTCTGCATTATGTAATATTGTTTCCAAACATTTTGTGGACGATTCCACTTAAAGGATATTTACATTGAGTGCATGTAGTTCTGTCTTTACTTAATGCGCTGCTTATTTTATGGTACTTAGGTATTCTTTTCTCTGCTTCAGATTGATATCAATATATTTTAATTACTGGTAAACGTACTCTTTGGACCTATGCTTCTGCCTACGGATATATTTGAGTCAAGTGTGTGACAGGCGCTGCAGTTTGTCTTTTCGTTCTGAGAATGTGACGCCCAAGAAATCGAATATTTTTTGCTATAAAGGTGACTGTTCATGGTATCATGTGAGTGTATGATCAAATTCCATAGTTGATGAAAGTGGATTCACGTAGATGAGCTCGTTCACTGGATAATCGTTCAACCGAATAAGTCGATTGGAAGCAAAAGTCTGTAAGATTCAATCTCCACTCCTTAAAGCTTAAAAACACGGTTCCTTGAAAAATATCACCTTTTTGATATACAGTACAAATACCTCAAGTAGCTTTGGATTGAGCTATCCATTCCAGATTCTTATCGAAATTATTTGGTTTCACAACAGAAATTTTATTCATAAATCAACACAAGTTACCAATAATGATAAATCATCATATATAACTTCGAAGCTGAATGGGGCCTGAATTCTGAAGAATTAATTAACTATTGCACAATAATATCGAGTTGATTTGTATGAATTAGGAACGTTTGGCGAGAAACGATTAGAAGATTTTCGAATATGTGTGGGAAAATAATTTAGAGAACGAATCCACTTTTATAGAACGGAAAACCAAGAAGGAAGTAATTAATTTGATAGCTAGGATGAGAATAGAACAATAAAAGATATAATTGGCAAGAGGATGCATTACTATTTAGGGCATTAGTAAGCTTATTCTTCCAAACTACTGAACATGGATTAATGTAACTGTCTCTTGGACTGTTCTAAGATAATTTATGGCGAACAATTTATCTTATTTTATTTAAATCCAATACTTTGTTTTATTTAGAGTTTTACACGTCTATTGCTTGTGGTGGAAATCGGTCACTCAGCCACAAATTACCTATGTATTTCCACATATACATAACGTAATAGGAAGACAATTTCCGATTATTTTTGTAATATGTTAGTTGATGTTCACTCTGAATTTTTCTTTTTAAATTTCGTATTAATATTTTCCAGCTAATAATCCGTATACATGTTGGCAATTATGAGTTCCAGAAATCCATGAAAGTAACAAATTAAACTATATCCATTAAAAACGAAATCGTGCAATTTTATGAGTAAGTTGCCGTTTCATTATATGAATAATTAAACAAATGTATTCTTTGTTAATTTTCTCTTATTAGAGAGAACATTTTCTTGTAGTGATAGGTAATGCCCGATTGTTCTTAATTCTGTTGTTTCGTTAAGATCTGTTTAATGGGTATGCCATAAAGCATTTCCTCATATTTTTGCATTTTTTAATTTGCTTCAAATCGTATTAGTGTCATTTCTTTTGCTATCAGTGCTGTAATATGAACACTTCATACTCAAGTATGCTATCAACTGTTGCACCATGTATAATTGCACAACTCCTAGCCTAACATTCTGTACATGATTTGACATGACTATGGTAATGATGACTATGATATGACTATGATATATGTCACACGTTTATTATTACCAATAACGCTTCTACAATCACTAAACTCTCTCTTAAATTGAGGATCACTTACTCCGTCATCTTATCATAAATTGCTCAACTCCTAACACCTTAACTTATAAGCCATTACAGTTTGAATTATCCATAAACAACATGCTAACATAGTTCCTTTTCTTTTAAACATTACATACTTGGCGTTAAAACCTGAGTTCCTCGTTGCCAACCATTTCATTTTCCTACAGACTACACACATTCATTTGAAATTAAGTCTTACGAGCTCCTAACGAAGAAAGGGGTTCTCATCAGTTAACCATAAAGAAAGTATAGTTAATATTTGATCCTAATGGTTGTATGCGTTCTTTCTTAGAAAATTTAATGTATTTTCTGGAAAAAAGTAATTAGCAACAATGCCTAATTGAAATTGTTCAGAATATTTATTTTAAAATAGCTGAAAGAGTTCTTAAGTCAGCATAGAAATGATTCTGATTGACTCTAAAACCTTCAAGAAAAGGGATCATACATAGATACATACTGTACTTAAAAGTCAGATACTTATCTTCAGACTAGATACTATGAGTAATATGAGTGCTATACTTTGATCTTTTAACATTATGGAGAACCTCAATCGGATTTCATGCAGTTCTAATTCATAAATTGTGACCCATAAATTCATTGGTTTTCAAAAATGTATTGAACACGAAACAGTGAAGATAGTTTTACACATTTACTTAGCTCTGTGGATATTTAATTAATTGAAGGAAATTTATAGTCTATGTTAATAAAATTATAAGCTGAACCCTAACCTGAATTGCATAATGGAAATAATGTTGTTTGCTTTAATGGAAAGTTTTAATTACGTAATGTACTTTTTCGGAAAAGCAAGTAAAATATGGAAAACCATTGTATTATTTCCTAAATAAGAATCTTCAAGAATATTTAAATTATTATAATATTGTGTGGGTAGAATCAAATGATGTACACCGAATCTTCACAGTTCTATTATAAAATATATATATATTTTTTCTGCAAAGTTTGTTAATAATAGTCTAGAATAAAATATAATTTTCTACATAACCACCAGTTCTTTTAACCAACCTTCTCTACCCCTGGATCGGAGTCCTGGCAACTACAAGAAAAGCCAAGAAGGTGGTGATTTGCGCAACGGAATTTAAGAATCAGAATCTTACCTCAGGAGGATGCAGTTCAGACGAAGGAGTAATAGTTAATATAATATAAAACATTTAACAACTCTTTGAGTTACTAATTATTACATTTAATTTCCTCGTATTTGTATTGGGTTTTTAAATCTTTAAATAATCTCTTCAATTTCCAAAAACAATAATTTATTAACAAAGGATTTACTATTTAGTATCACACTATTATGACAAAGCTGGACATCACAGTATATTTTAAAATTTCTTACAATCAGAAAAATTGTAAGCAGAAAAATTCCAGTTACAATTTAATTTATTATATGCTAGTTGAAAACCGTCTCAATTTACCTTCGTCAGCATTTACAGAATTACCACAAAAGTTCTTCCTGAATAGAATGAAATTTCCACAAGAATAGTTCCAAATAAAGAAGTAATTTAACTCCAACTGAAAATTCAGTTAATCCTTCCAACCACTCACCGTCACTCCGTGAAACACTGGATTTGTAATCTTAAATTCTATCGCCACAAACGACTGCTTGACAATATTTCGTTACGTAAATGTTTAAAATAAACACTGATAAACCTTGACTACATTTCACATTACTATATTAATAAAACCTTAAACAGGATAATTTTACGTTTCGTCCGAACAGGCGCCCGTCAGCAGAAGTGCAACTGTTTCCTGACTCCGTTCAGGTGCCCCAACAAGTAAAGAAAAGAACAGAGGAATTATCACTTACTCGTCTCCGTTCGGCAGCTTCAAACCATGAGCGCACTTTAACATCAACCTTATTATAATAAAGTCAAATCAGAGACACACTTGAAATATTAAATACAACATCTGCACGGTCAGAATCCCGTTTATCAATTTCAGACGGAAAGCTTTGAGACCAAAACTTTGATGATGTCGTGAAGAGCCGAAACACTCGACAGGACAACCACAGCAGCAGTATATTAGGTTAACAAAACGCTAACTTCCTTCCCTTACGGGCGGACATTTACGGACGGGATGGACGCTTGAGATAAAGGTATATATATATATATATATATATATATATATATATATATATATATCGGGTGGACCAGTGGACGTGGATTGTCAAAATAGACATTAAATAGACTAAATGGACATTAGATATCCTGACAATAGATAATTAAGTTGATTCAATTTTGCAGACCTCACTAAATTATATAGGGATAATTACGTGGATGTCATTCAATGCCAACATTGAACAAGAGCTGACAGTTTTATTAGCCCAGACGTATCTCCCCTTTGAAGTAACAACATTGTAATTGATTCGGCAAACATTACTAATTCTATGCCACGAGAATACCATATATAATGAATATAATTAATAATAGATGTAATTAACTTGTGTGATACTATCAACTTCCCTTTTATAATTTGAGCATTCTTTTATGGTACTAACAAGTACGAGAATAGCAAAGATACTAACGTAATTTGATGCTACATAATAAACATCTGTCGGAACAGAGAGAGATAAACTTACGCACAACCTACGTGAGAGAGGGTTAAGTTGAACAGTTACTTAGCCAGGCACGACCAAGATAACCCTGGGAACCTTTCCTCCCATATGAAAGATTTACCTAAGCATGTCGCAGTACGTAAGACACAACTCAAAATGAAACATATTTAAAGTCAATATTTCTGTTTTAAACATTGGTGAAATTACGATATTTTACTATTATTTTTGTTGATATTTGATAATCAGTTGAGTTTAATATTAATAAGCTACTGGTTTATTATTCTGAAGTATAAATTTGTTCGTTAGTGATCAGCCGAACTTCACAGACATGTAACGAAGATTTACTGGATTCCCTTTTCAATAATTCCATTATTCGGACGAAGAATTTGTTTCCATGTAAATTCCGTCAATATCCCGTGAATGTATAGCGTCAGGAACATGCATAAGTTTTATAACATTATCTGAGTTCCAGCCACAAAGCAAACACATGAGTTACCGCACAAAACCCTCCACTAACAAATCATAGAACCATGTGAGTATCGTTCCATCTCAAACATCTTCATTATAACACCCTTTGCGGAGACGATTTATGTTAGTTTTAATGTCACTGATTGTAGGTTCACTCTACAACTTAAAACTTTCTTGATATTGTTCCAATTTACACCGATGTATCGAGGTTTATTTATTTTTTGTAGAGAACGTCACACTAACATGAACTTCCATTTGTTTCGGTTGCAATACACAGTATACACGCAGTTAAATCACCGCACAGAAATCTAATATTGGCAATTTCTTTCTCTCTTTGTTGAACGGAAAATTTGGTGAAACTCCAAATAAACGTTTTAATTACGACTAAATGAATAATATATATATATATATATATATATATATATATATATATATATATATATATATGAAATATAAAAGATCAGAATGATAAATATATATGAAAAGAAACGATAAATAAGAAAATAACATTCGTTTATCGTTCAATCTTATTCCGTTAACTGGCCTCATTCCATACTTCCCATCCTCCTGTAAATTCTTATGCTATGACAATCATCAATTCGAATGGAAGAAGAAAAAGCAGACATTTGAGAGACGGGCTAAAACGAAGTTCACAAAAGAAAAAAAGTGTTACACGTTCAACAAAAGATAAGATCTTATAGAGAGTATCGTGTTTTGGCTTTAAGTGTATGAATAAATTATTGATATGGATAAAATCAACATTCCATATTCATCTCCCAATGAGATAATAAACAACGAGGTCACACCAAAACTAGTAGAAAAAAAGCAAAGTAGGCACTTCTATCCAACACAACGCAATTCTTGCGACAGACTGGCAATCAACATAAAACATATATACACAAGTAATTAAAATATGGTTTAATTATAAAATATAAGGAGTATATTTAAATTAATTCACTATGAGCTTACATTAAACTACCTGTAACGAATAGAGTTTGTTACACGTTTTTCTAAGTCTTTTTCTAAGTCTTTAAATACTATCATTAAATGTTTTCAGTGTAGAATGTGAATAAATCCTAAAATAAATAAATAAAATAAAATTATAATCTTTTTTGTTATTCGCTTGAATTTCTATCAATATAGAAATCCGCACGGTTTAGTTTTCTAATTTATAACAACAGAATCTTTGCGGAATGGTATGACTGCTTTCATTTTCTTAGATGAACTGCGAATAATCCAGGAACTTGCAGTAGTGCCATTCCGATCAAGAAACTTCGAATTATACTATTCTAGCACCAAGAGGAAAACGTTTTGTCTTTCATATATTTAATTCATTCTAACTTAGCAATTAACTTAAGAATAAGTTTAAAATATAAACAAGTTTCCTTAGCCCAAGAGCCATTTTAATATCATATACTGTGATCATTTAACAAGAACAACGATTTCTAGAAAGGAATTTATAACTGGATAGCCCCCCTTGTATTTTATCATGCTCTATATTCCCAAAATTTTCATTTCGTATGGAATGAGGCTCCTGAGTTGCAGCGAACAAATTTTGTTAGCTGCACTTTTCTTGGTAGCATAACAGCACTCTTTTTCGTAGCACCCAGCAGAGATAATGAGCTAGGCGTTGTTGTTTCGCACCCATAAACAAAGACAATATGGTGATGTGAGTCAGAAAAATATAGTTCCTAAGAGGAAATTGTCATATAAATTGAATTAAAGGTTTTATGTGGTGAAGATTTATTGAATAAACGGTAAACTAATTAAATTGGATTATGCCTGTATAGTGTGATATTGATAATTTTCACTTACAATTTCATGTGAATCAGCGTCATGCACTGGCTTAGAAATACCAAAAGCGACAGTAGTTAGCCCGCGAGATGAAGCGGTGGTGCGCTACCCAAAATATGGCGTGAAAGGACGCTCTTATCAGTAAGGCCGCAGGCGTCGATAAAAACATTGATAAACAGTGACCACCAAAACTGTGAAATATTTAGTTTTGTATAACAATCTGTATAACCAACTATTATTACAATTTCGTCTTTAATTTAGTTATTTATTTCAACAATAGATGAGAATCTTATTTCAGTTTGGATTTTTTGTACTCGGGTTGGATCTCAGGTCCGTGGCTGGTTCTCGTACTTTTATATATTAATTTTTCCATGATCAATAAGCACTTTTAATTAATTACAGCCATCTCATTGAAATCACAATAACATCATTAATACAAACTGCATTATTACTGTTGGTATACTTTAGGAATTCTCAACTAACAGGTACTCAAAGCAAAACATGGACACTCATGTTAATGTGGGACAACATATTAATATTCCCCTTGAATGAGAGCTACTTCTATGCAACTTATTATTATCTATTGTCATTTTTGTTTTAGTAATTCATTTAATAATGTAGGACCTTGAGCAGATACAAATATGTTTATACACACTCATGTAATTATTAAATCTTACTGCACCTACCTTTATAGTGATAATGAATCTTACCTAATCTAAGCTAATATATAATGATGTGTCTATCTAAGATGATAATGATGATGATGAGAAAAAATAAACTAATATCACTCATCCTCACACAATAAATAAAAATTAATGATAAATATTATTCGAACTGAATTTGGCACCCTCAATGGAGGTAATAGCAAATGTTTCTTAGTTATTTAATGTGTTAAGAAACCATTGCATAGACTCAATCCAAACTCGAAATAAAATTCACAGAGAGCATATGAGGTCTTCTTTCACGTAATCAATATTCTGATTTACAGGCTGTAATAATTATCTTTTGTCACCCGCAGTTCCTTGGGACAGGTTTTCAAATTTTAAGGAAACTTCATTGAAAGTAGTGGGCTTAAATAATCTATTCAACTTAGTGACAATAAGGAAGATTCATTTTGGTATTGAATACTAGGAACTGCTACAATGAAAATTAAATTTCGCAATGACCTGGTATCAATAATCATTCTCTTGATTTAACCATTTCTTTCATACATATAAATGATCATGTCAAACAGTGCACCATGATACATTAGCTACACTATAGAATAGCATGCATAAGCCTAAAGGTTGAAAAGGAAGTTGAAACATATCTCCTCACGATTTGCCTGGATGTCTGTGACGAAGGGGAAGTAAAGTACACATTCACCATAGCACATAATTTCGTCAATTTTCCAAACACATAACGGAAAAATCTCAAATTTCCTTTTGTTTAATTTTTCAATAATATTTAGTTGTGCAAACCAAAGTCCTAGACAAGGTCCACTAAGATGGCGCCGATCCCAAGTTCCATCAATATCTGTTAGATTTTTATAGTTTTACCATACTTGACATGATCGGAGGGCCCCTTTTTTACTAAAATATGTCGGGTCCACTAAAGGTAATACTGTGGTCTCAAAGGATAATCTGATATCATTTTGGTAAAGCTACTTTCTTGTACCAAAGCGGTTCCCATTGTCGTCTTGTCTTGTGACAAAATCGGGTAAGTCAACGTAAAAAGTTATTGGATATATGGACCAATGTCATTTCCTTATATGTCAGCTTTTTTAAATTTCAATGTGGCAGAACATAATATGTTTGACATAACATGCTTTTCGGGAAATTAAGATAAATTTTTCTCCAAGGGAGAAACTGATACGTTAAATTTTCTTGATTTGTAAGTGATGCAATTACAGAAAGTTACCAAAAATGGAGAAATATATGTGGCTAATTCCTTTGTTAAAGATATAATCAACTACATAAAAAGAAGTCGGCTATAAAATGAACCGGTTTCGATTACATGAAAAAAGTATGTCTTTTGTTTCCATTGTTTGTAAACGCAATTGCAAACAGTACCATTATTAATATTTTTCTCTTCAAAAGATAACTGAGAAAACAACAACTGTTTTTCGTCTTATTGTGATTTAGTTGTTCAGACAAATAGTGCACATTAAACAACACGGCTCACATTTTACTTTTTGTCACCAAACTGATTTTATTAAAATACCAAAATGGACAATGATGAAATTCTGGCTACTTTAGAAGATTCCGGAAGTGAATACGACATGCACTCTGATAGTAGTTCATCATATATTTTTCAGATTAAGAAGGAAAGAAATAGAGGAGCAGGGTTGAGAAGAGAAATGGGAACTTCTTGTGCAAGGACATCAGATCAATTGAAGTCAGATTGAAACAACAACGATCCCGTGCTCGGTAATAACTTAGTTTCCACTCCGGCGAGAAGTATGCGTTTATAAATGATGAAGGCTAAAGAATGCGGAAAGGTATATGTTAGCAGAAGAAAGAAAGCAATGGATGCTAAAGTGTTTTCGCCGCATTCGTTCTGTTGCAAATTGTTTTGTGTAAGAAAAATAAGTGAACAGCACCAGGAGAAACTTTTTCAGGCATTTTGATATTTACAAGACTATAAAGTGAAAGATAAATATTTAACAGATTGTTTAAGTATTGTGAATAAAGCTGTCACCCGAACAGGTCGAGGTAAAATTGACTTCGAACATAATCGATTGGTCATAGTTAAATACCATCTTCACTACAAAGAAAAGAATGTATCAGTGTGTAAGAAGGTATTTATAAACACTTTTAGAATTAGTAGACGAAAACTAGACGTTATTAATCACAAAAAGTAATCATCCAACACAAGAATAATACAGTCTGATGCAAGAGGACATCATGTACCAGGAAGTAAGAAAAGGATTGAAGATAGATAAGCTGCCGAATCCTACATCAAATCTTTCCCTTTACGTAGGAGCCATTATAGTCGCAGACACACTTCAAAACAATACACACCTCCACACACCTCTGCCTCCTAACGTAAATTTATCAAGGATGTATTCTTTGTACAAGGATGAATGTATTTTGCACAAACCTCCACACACCTTTGCCTCCTAACGTAAATTTATCAAGGATGTATTCTTTGTGCAAGATGAATGTATTTTGCAGTCTCGAAATTTAGTTGGCGAGACCTATTATACAGAACTTTTACATTCGTTAAATATTTCTTTCAAAGGACCATCAGTACACACAAGCAAAACTTATGATGAATTCCATGTTTCCAATCCGAATTCAACAAGCGTTGATGAAAAATCTGAACAGGAAAGGAAGCTGAATGCTTACCAAGAGGCAGTAAAATTACTGTATGGGAAAAAGAGAGATAACAAGTTACATGACAATACAACGGTCGACACACAAATCATCGCACTTGATTTACAACAATGTCCCCCAACATCTTCCTTGTCCTCGAACGCTGGTTTCTGCAAACAGAAGTTATGGACGTTCAATATAACTGTGCAAAAGACTAAAAACTATAGGTGGTTTTGCTTTATGTGGCATGAAGCTATTGGAAGACACATGTCGGATGATATAGTTTCATGTATCTACTATTATTTCCAAACAGTGGGGTCGGAAGTGAATCATGTGACTTTTTACTCGGATTCGTGTTGTGGTCAAAACAAAAACTCAAAAATGTGTGGACGGTGAACCTATGAAGTTAACACTATCGATAATATATCGGTAATTGATCACAAATTCATGATTTCTGGGAATACAGATCAAGCGAGAATCGAGCGTGCAAAATAATAGACCGATACTGAATTACACAGAACTTCAAGTATTGACTCAAGAAAATTTCGAGGACTGAAATGACTCAAGAAAATTTCTTTAATGTTTCCAAGTTTTATCCAAGAAATTAATTTGGAGATCCATTGATAATACCGGGAAAGGAATAAAGTGACATCAGATTCGCTGGATGCAGTACAAGTAGTCGGCTTGATTTGGCACTGTTGTCATCAAGGATTCTGTGGATGAAACTGTTCCTTTCCGAGAAATAGTTCTGAGGAGAAACAACAGAGGACGTACTATGTTGCCAATATTAACATTGTTGTTCATGGGAACTACTAGTATCACTGAAGAAAAAGCAAGACCTCCTAAGTCTTGTTCCTCTATTGGACACAGTGTATCATTTCCTTTACTAGTCCCTTAAAATTGATTTCAGTCGAAGTGATGTATTGTTAGAAGTATGTAGTACAGATGGAGAGGAAGACAAAAGTGCAAATGTGCCATGAGTTGACATAATCTTAGTAGAAAGAAAAGGATTATTAACATAGCAATGAAAAATTAAATTTTACTTTAACACGCGATAATAAATATTGTATCAGAATTATATTTGAATTATTTGAAAGGTTTATTTTGCATCTTTTACTTTATAAAGCTGAACTTATATAAAACTCACTTCATGATAAAGCACACCAAAGTAGATCGCTATACCTAGTTAGCAAGGTACTAAGAATCACTTAAAATAGAGAAGATTGAATAGTGTAAAATTATTTTATGTGAATGAAATTAAAAACTGAGTGTGTTATGTACATTTAGTTTTGACATATCATATATATTAGTAAAACAAGTTATTAAAAGTATTACAATATTATTTTGGCGTAACTTGATATGTCACATATACCTCATTTTTTAAAGAAATTTAAAAGTGAATCAAAAATATTTATATTGGTTATTAAATGTAATATAATAATCTTTCAGTATTGGAATTAAAGCATAACTTTCATTTACTGATTTTGATTACAGTTCAAACTTTTCAAAACGCTCTCCTGTGAAATTGTATTTTATGACATCAGCTTATGTCTTAAGACCACAGAATTAAATTTTGTATGTTTTCTGTTAAATACTAGTCTAGCAGCGATAGTTGTTTCCAATTCAGTAAAACTTCTCTTATCATCTGTATCAAAGAGAGGGCGTAGCCTAGTAACGTCTGGGAAAATATCTTCCGTAATAAGTTTATGTTCTAAAAGTAATGAGTAAAAATATATTTTATATCTTTACTCGTTCACCTAAAAACTACAAATACTCATACTCAAACGGTTTCCACCTTTCTTACTGGAGGCATTATTTGTGATGTCAACTCCAGGCTGGGGTTATTATGTGCTTGTGAACGCAAACACGGTAAGTCCTAGTTACGGCTAGAGAGTTGGAGAGATTAAGAGTTTCACCCGAACGGAAATTTAATTTCATTTCAAAACATCCAACTATACGTACACCCAACAAATTCCATCCGCGGCAAAAGCAATTTTCCACGCCAACACCTATCCAATACATTCAGGCAATAATGTATACTATCTAAGTTTAACAGCTACCCAGTCACAAATAGTGTTGTAAAATTTCCGGAAATTTTGAACCTCCTGGCAAAAAAAAGTTTTTTTCCGGAAAAATTGAGAAAATAACAAAAATCATTGTATTAAGTTAGTTTTGCTAGTAATGGAACCGTTTTTTTTTCCTCGAACGCGTGAAAAACGAAAGTTGAGAAATTTTAATATTGTGAATACATAAAAAAGAAGCATTCGAAAATAAAACTTTTGTAATTATTCTTGAAAATTAATAGTCATCACTCATTTCCTTTATGTGTCTTTTAGTCGTTTCCTCCAGATCGTGATTTGATTACAGAACTTTTACAGTTGCATACACATCTACAGACATGAAGCGTTTCTGTTGCAAGAAAAAGAGCTCTTGAATGAAAGTGAGTTCTTAATGTGCCCTTTGATCTGGTGAAATTTTGATAATTTTAACCAAATTATTTGGTAAAAGAAAGAGTAGTAGGCAAATTTCACTAATACTTATGTACTATTCAAATACAGACTTTAATATAAACTTTATGTATAAAATTTTGTATGTAAACAAATACCTGTTTTCTAGTGTGACACATTATCTGCATATATAAAAATGAAACTGACTACTCTTCTCTTAACAACTCTTGAACCACCAGTCTGATCTCGATAAAAATTTTCAACATAGATGTGGTTCGGACCTGGGATTGATTTTTCCATTCACTTTGAAGGTACAACTTGGAGGAAGGAAGTGCGGATATACATATATTGAAAAATACCGATTTTAGTGTCGAATCCATAGTTTTGGGTGTCGCTGAGATGAATAGTGACACTTCTGATGAAGCTTAAATTCAAATTCAGCATTGCAACTTGCGGGAATATATATAAAATCATCGGAAATGACCGATATTAATGTCAAATCCAAAGTTCGTGGGGTTGTTAAAAATGAGATAAACAGTAACACTTTCGATGCTGTTTAAAAAATATTCAGACCCGAAACTTAGGGGAGGGGAAAGGGGAAATATATAAATATGATTGAAAATAGTCGATATCAGTGTCGAATCCATAGTTTTCCGGATCGCTGAGGTGAACAGTGAGACTTTCGATGACGTTTAAATCCAAATTTATCCCCACCATAAATAAAAATGTTGCAAAATAATCGATATTAGTGTGAATCCACAGTTTTCAAAGCCGCTCAGATGAACAGTGACATTTCCGATGCAGTTTAAATTCAAATTCAACGCTGAAACTTCTGGGAGGGGGAAGTGGAGATATATAAAATGATCGAGAATGACTAGTATTAGTGTCTAATCCATAGTTTTTTGGGTTGCTGAGTTGTACAGTGACACTTCTTATGCTGTTTAAATCCAAATTCAGCACCGTGACCTGGGGGACTGAAAAGGGGAGATACAAATGAACGAAAATGACCGATATTAGTGCCAAATCCATAGTTTTCAGGGTTACTGTGATGAACAGTAACACTTCCGATGCCGTTTAAATCCAAATTCAGGCCTGTATCTTGGGTAGGAAGAAATGTAAAAACGACTGAAAATGGCCGATATTAGTGTCGAATCGATAGTTTTTGGGGTCGCTGAAATGAACGGTAACATTTCCGATGCCCTTTAAATCAAACTTCATCCTCATAACTTGGGGGGAGAGGATATATAAATGATCGAAATGACAGATATTAGTGTCGAATCCATAGTTTTCGGGGTGGCTGATACTAGTGTGGAATTCATAGTTTTTGGAGTCCGTAAGTTCTTTGGTGACAGTTTTGGTTCCCTTTATACCCAAAATGAAACGTATTCTCCCTGTGCGAAGAACGGGTATTCTGCTAGTCTTTAATAATAACCAACGGAAGTTTCACATCTTAAATTCTTTAATATATTTGTCGCTGCTCAAGTGTACCCACTTGGGCGGTTTACGTGTATATATATAAATAAGATGATCTCTCTTTTTGAGTTGTTCGAAAAATAAGCAAATAACATAGAGGGATTTTCATCAGAAAGCAGAAAACTAAAAAATAAAATTAAAAGCTGTTGCTTTGAATATTTTTCCTGCTAGCGAAAGACGTTGTATATATGCTGCAGACACTTTACGACAAATAAGATTAGCATTAGGCGAAGAAATGGTTTTTAAATTATATTTTCTTGGTTTTGCCAATATTCCCTATTTTTTCTAATGGGATCAAAATTTCCGGAAATTTTACACAGCACAAGGAAGATACGTATCTCCATAAAATATATATATTTGATTTTAACATACTGGTATTAACTAAAATGATTCTGGCCGTTATTTTAACACTTCACTGCCATAAAACGGTAACTTTGTAAGATTACTTAGGATAATTTAAATGCATCTATATTAATTAATCTAACTAGGATTATATTTTAGTATCTTTTGTAGCCATAACTCCGTTCTATCACGGTGCTAACTTTAAAGGAGCAGTGCAAATATATTTGTTGCCACTAAATTCCCCTATTGTAATGCAAGAAACGTAACTACTCAATACAAGAAATAAAACTAATCAATGATCTTAACTGTAAACTAGTAAATATATAATAGTTTCTATTTTAAAAGCATAATGTAGTAAAATATTCGAAAATTTCAATTTTTCTCAATTTTTCCGTTTTCTTTCAAGCTCTGGAAAAAACGGTAAAAAACTGTTTTTTTTTAACCCAAAATTTACGGGTTTTTTCCAGGCCTTTACAACGCTAGGCACAACTCATATTACCCTCCACTGTAATCTGGTATTCACTTCCTTGTTCTTAAACGTTCAGTCTTTACCACAGCATGAGCAGCTTTTTCAAACGCTTTTATTCAGAATACAAATACAGGGTGCGGCACGTAAAACAGGCCCGTCGTAATATTCTGGTATATTGTGTTTTTGGCAACACTTAAATAATCTACCTTCCTACCAAGAGATGGCTTGTCGAGGTCGGGTCGACTTACGTGACCTGCAGCAGTCACGTGCAGCCGCAGCCGGTGAAACTTGTCGGAACCAGTTGAGAAAAAGGCCTCGTTGTGTTAATCCGGGTGAGTGTCAGTGTGTGATAATGCCGTATTCGATACCTGAGCGTGTTGCAATTGTTGAAGGGTTCATTCTCACTGGATCTTTTGTGAAAACAAAGAATTTGTTTCGGGAGAGATTTTCAGGACGTTCTGTGCCAGCAAAAAGCACCATTCAGGAATTGATTGAAAAATGGCGGCGTACAGGATCGGTTCAAAGTGCTCCCAGGAACAGACGACCATCTGTTTGCACACCTGAATTAAAGATGCAGGTGGAGGAGATAATGACAAGAAGTCCTCGAAAGTCAACCAGGAGATTAAGTCAACAGATTCATGCGAGTGAGAGAAGTTGCCGGTGTGTTTTTAGGGGACTGAAGTTAAAACCCTACGGATAAGTGTTGTGCAAGAACTGAAGGAGCCTGACCTGCAGAAGATGGTGCATTTCTGTTCATGGCTTTTGAGCAATGTTGCCAGTGGTTTCTTGGATCCACTAATGCTCATCATGAGTGACGAGGCGTGGTTCCACCTGTCTGGGTACGAAAATTCCCAAAACAACCGGTATTGGTCGACAGAAAATCCACACGCAATCCACCAGGTACCCTTGCATGATGAGAAGATTAGTGTTTGGTGTGCCATTTCCGCCACACGCGTTATTGGGCCCATATTCTTTGAGACGACAGTGAACAGTGACGTGTATATGGGAATCCTGGAGGAGTTTTATACACACTTGACCGAAGAGGGGCGTCAGTTATGTTACTTTCAGCAGGACGGTGCAACATGCCACACATCAGCTGCATCATTGTCCCTTGTGCATGAGATGTTTACACCAGAGAGGACAATCAGCAAAGGCTTGTGGCCTCCTCGGTCACCAGACTTGTCCACGTGTGACTTTTACTTATGGGGACTGTTAAAGGGAAGAGTATACGAAACAAATCCACACACAATTGAAGAACTCAAGACCAGGATCCAGGATGTCACCAATAGCATTACAACACAAGAAATGACAAGGGTATATATGAATCTCCTCAATCGTGCTCACATGTGTGTTGAAGTGGGCGGAGGACACTTTCAGCACCTGCTGTGAAGGCTGCTGTGAAGGTGAGTAGTCATATTCAATACATTACATTTCATTTATGTGTTGTAGTTAATCATATTCAATATATTACATTTCATTTTATGTGTTCACTTTACGGGCCGGTTTTACGTGCCGCACCCTGTACATGCCATCATTGTTAATTAGTCACATCTCACACATAGACTGTCAAGACAGCACTATACCTACTAGATAAGCTTACCGGGGAGTAGCGATTAGGTTTTCATCTCTATTTTCTTTCGGAATCATCTCCGGCTTTTCAAATCTTACTGAATATCCTTTTACATCATTATACTATCAGGTACTGTATGTGATGGTAACAACCATTAAGTTCGTCCTGGGCACGATATTTCGTTCAGTTTCTTTCAATATATCTCCATAAATTCCGTATCTAGATAATCATGACAGATGTGAATTTACATAGCCGGACAGTTAGGACCGTTAGACAATAGGACCGTTTCCTCAATTACATCATCAAGTCATAACGCTGCAGTGACTCTGTCATTATCACAACCGACTCGCTCCACGAGTCAGACTGTTACAGATATAGTTATTGTTTCGAGCAACATATCACATCGCAGCTCTGCTAACTTTTTCATCTCATTGGTATCGATCATGCTCCAATCAAACTGGTCATTCAAACTCGTGTAATCACCACTTCTCAGACTTCCCCTCACCTACTATCTACCGCTACGATAAAGCAAATCGAACTGTCTACCACAGAATCATATTCAGTCAGGCTCTTGATTATCAGGCTATCTCAGGCTCTTGATTCTCTTCCCACTGTTAGGCATAACGCCGGACATATACATCCTTGAAATCCTTTCGAATTTTAGATCCTCTTTACATCTTCAATACTTACCACTTACAAAACGGTACCCACAGTTTTATTGGAATTTTTTTGCAACTGGTAATTCTGCCTCTCTTGATCATCTGTTGCAACATGCGTTTCACAATTGCCTTAAACCTTACAAGTTGTAATCGTATGTCAAAACGTGGAACTATCTCAGCTCTCTTTCACATTCCACTCAGTATTGGAAACGATTCAGGCAACTCAGAAGTCAAAATACTCGCACAACGTATAATCTTATCAACAGCAATAATCCTCTGTGTACTAATATAGACAAGGGCAATGAGCTTGCCGAATACCCCAAGGGCCTCTTTACATCTCTCGCAACTGAATCTGCACATCATTCTCACCGAGTCCACAAACTCGATCTAGATTCCCCTTATGTACAGCCTAATGTTTATCACATTCTAACCGAATACAATCATGTTATTGCACCGATCTCGATTTCTGACATCACCTCAGTCGTAGCAAATAGACGTAACACAGTACCTGTTTTGTCTCACCCATACCTTTGTTCTTTAACTGACTTACCTCTTGACTGGAAAACCTCAAAAATCCTTATGTTTCTCAAACTTCACAAAACTATTCCTTCTTTTAGCTTATACTCTCCTATTCAACTAACGCTAATATATTCAGTAAAATACCGGAACGCATCATTGTCAAACGTCTTCATTTATCTGGCACTTTACAAATAATTCCACTCGAGAAAACTTATTTCTGAATTTCTTTCAGCATTAATGACCAACTATTTTGATTTTCTAAATTCATCTATAATCACTTTAACACAAGTAATGCATTCTGCTGGTCTCTTTTGATCTCGAAAATGCGTTACACAAGGTCTGGCATCTGGCTAGCATGTATAAACTGTCACGTTGCCTATTGCTTATCTAGATTCATTTTTAAATTTCCCAGTTGTCGACTGGCTTAGATCTGTATCAACTCCAGTTTTTCATTTTCCATTTTCCTTCATTTTGGTGTTTCAAGGATCGCCTTCATCGCCCTTCTATATATTCTATTCGTTTCCGACTTTCCTGTTGTTTCACGTACTGCTAAATTCTTTCAGTATGCCCCTTGACACAACCCTTTTTTGCTATGGGTTAAATCATTCATCAACTCAATCTGGCTCTTGAGGATGCTACCAACGAGCTTGTGGACTAGTACTCCTATTGAAGACTATATTAAATCCAGTTAAAACACAATCTATTGTATTTCATGCTTCGAAACATTTTCCCTTATATACCGTAACCAATCATTCTTGAACCTCACAGTGCAAGATCTGCAGTCCGCAACCAAAAAACCTGCAGCACGAGCATGTACATTTATTGTGAAACAACTTCTAGTAGCGCAGGGAATCAACATAACGTCTAAGTGGCACGAATCACGCCAGGAGAAACCTCGGCGTCCACCCTGCGCACTTATTTTGGAGCAAAAGCCTTCGTAGTTTCACAGTAAATTTACATGTTCTTGTTGCCGGTTTTTTGCTGCGAACTGAACCATTACAACCTACTTGTAGTGCCAAATACCTTGGTCTAGGTTTCGACCAATATCTAACCTAGACAGCACATCTGAAAAATATCAACAAGGAGTCGTACTCTTTCTCGTCCCAATCTGCTGAATAGTCTTGTGAAACCACCTAGGGACTTAATACAATTCTCAATATATACAAGATTTTTCTCCGCCCTGTTCTCACATACGGTTTTACAGCTTAGTTATCAGTTCCATCCTTTACTATGAGAAATTGTGCATCCTGGAACACCATGCCTTACGTACAGCTTTATGTATCAATTACCTAGTTTCACTCAAGATCTCTATAATTGACTTACATCTCCACACATCTTGTATCATGTAAAAATAGTCTGTACAAAATATATTACCCAGTGGCTTTTCAAGACCACGTCCGAAGTACCTACTGTGCTGCTGTTCTCTTTACTTCGCTCTCATTCCTATTCATTCAGTTTATACTGTTACACTCTATCTCAAGACTACCCTAACACCATCAATTATGAACTATACTGTGCCATCTTCTTCTGGAATAGTCATCATATGAGCAGTAAGTCCTTCTGATCCAACAGGGCACCTTTGTCTTGATTAGTGCCTAGCGTCGCCTCTAGGGGAAAAGAGAACCCGCATTTGCTGCATTATCAGTTTGTAATTTTCCTGATTTAGCAGAAGCATGGTACGTTAGAAACCTGAAGTGTAATTAATAAGGCACAAAAGCAAGTCTTGAACTGAAGTTAGGAAAGAAAATCCATTGAATTAAACAGTTTGTAAATGAGGAGCTCAACAAGGTTTTCCTAAGCGGTATAACGTAACTCATATATTTGCTGATTAGTAAATCTTGGGCAGTGTCGTAAGCTGAAACATTAGTTTGGTTGGAAAATTCTTCAAAAATAAGGTAAAGCAAGATATAACGTTTTGAGATTTGAATAGTGCCGTTCAAATTGCTTTTACTAGACAAAAGTGGAATTTAGAGAGAATGAAAAAGGCAACGAACATGATTCGTGTTTAGTTTTATTTTAATCTCTCCTGCCACAGAGCAAATCGGCTATATTTCCGAGCATTGCACAATATTTTACTACATATCTAAATTATTAATACATTGGCAGAATGAAAGCGTCTTGATGAATAAATAGTATTTTTTTCAATTCAATGATCTCAAATTATAATATTGACAGAATTCTTCAAACAAGTTTTGATACAATGAAGAACACTTACTTTTGCACATAGAGTCACATCAAATAAATATGAATACAAAAATACAGTTTAACGGATACTTATATTTTATTTAGAATTGTTCTTTGTTTGGTGTTTACAAAAATAATTTCCAGAAATATTTAGACTTGATTTTTCTTGCTATTTTGATTCTGGTACAGATACATGCGTCGTGAACCAGAAAAAAGGGTAGGTCGAATTTTAGAATAATTGCAAATAATATGACCATTATTATTATAAGTCGTAGAATAGGAATTCTAACATACAAATAGTACACGAGTTTTTTTATTTATGTATGGGCCAATATTAAAGTATTGATGTATGTTATATTGTGGAGAACGCATGGAAGTTTATTCCACGATTTTTGACTTGATATGCATTTTAACACTGCGTGTGCAAAAAATAACGTTGTAATACTTGATAAACTCCCATAGCGCCAAAATCAAGCATTTCTATACCTAAGTTGTTATATACCTTTTCTTATCTTGATATCGGGAATCACCTCCCAAACGCTGTATTTGTTGTTCTGAAATTCTCCTATTTATCTATCTATCTATCTATCTATACATACATACATACATATACGTATATATATATATATATATATATATATATATATATATATATATATATATATGCGTCATTCACATGCAGAGGTGGATTATGTTTGGTCTAGAAAGTCATGCAGAACAGATGGTGTTGACGTGTGAAAGACGCTTATAGAGGTATAGATGTAAATGTAGATGTATAGATTGACAGATAGCCCGGTATAAAAAGATCTATATAAGTATGTGGTTGGGCGGGTGTTTAATTTTACAGGCACGGAGTCCTGCAGAACAGAAAGGGTGACTGTGTGAAGGATACATATTGAACTATCTCATTAAAAGTTCATCTTCTTATTCAATAAGACAAAATAGGTAAGAAATTTTGTATTTGTAATAACTTACCATAGCGTATCTTTAAACAATCTAAGGTTGGAAAATACATAAGGTATTTGTTTTTTTGGATCTCTATAGTTAGGTGAAAAAGTACCGAATTATGGATTAATTTTTGCCCTTCAAAAAACTGGTTTATCACACTATTTTTGACATTAAAATACGACGTAAGAGATACTATAATGGGGAAGTATCCAATCTGAAGAAGTTCTCTAAATAGAATACAATGTTCACTCATTGTAATTTAATTTTCATCTTTAAGCACTTAAGCATAGATCGGTGTTAGGATAGACAATAATTGGAAAAGAGATCGATCAGAGCTTATTCTAAATACATGATTCCGGTATTTTACTGATGTGGACCTTTGAAATTAGTAGCTCGTTACCACCTAAAGCAGAGGAGTAGGATACGCCCACTGCGCGGCCAGGCCAAAGTTCTTGGAGAATACCAATGATAAACTGGCAGACTTGCTAGCGAGTAAACGTTTTCCAGACTAAGCAGCTATGGCGGACGAGCAATATAAGGTACAGTCTGGCAGAGTCTAATCAAATCCGGAAGGCCCAGGCATGCCCGAGGGATCTTGTTTATTCCGACCCTGCCTATCTGTGTCATACAATGGCAACAGCCATTCGCGTCAGGTTTTCCGTACACATCAAGATACTCTCGTATTTCATCACGGATGTAATGTTACGTGCTAAGTCACAATTTCAGTTTGATACAGTCTCTTATTCCCGAGAGATTTCTCCTTTGCGCTGGGATCGGAAGCCTTTACTCACAAACATAGGGTCGGCAGCTTTCCAATTTGTCGTTTGTTACTCTCATGACAGACAACCGACATTCACCTCCATTAGGATCGTTCCAGCAATACTAAACTTTCTCTAACTAATTACGCTAGATATACATCGTTTATTACCAGATTCAATGAATAATTTAGATCTGTGACAAGAGACATGGTAATTTGAGAGTTACAATAACCTCAGTCAGTGTCGTTCAAACAATATAGGACTGTCTACTTTTTACGTGTTTAGATACCATTTACGTATTGCAGTTAAGTTGTTTTTCAATACCAATAGTAAGTGTAGATGGCCATTTCGGAGAACCACCACACTCTCCATCGGTAGTACAGTTTAAGAATTGTATAATTTCTTCTGTTTACAGATGAGATACGCTGTACATCACCAGAACCAAGGCTGATGTAGACTGTCTTCCTTTAAAGATAATGACCATATGAAAGCGGCGGCTCCCCTACAGGGTCGTGGATCTTGTACCCAGTAAGAAGTAACTAAAATCAGAGACGAAGAATTGGTTCCACTACCTTCCTTAGTCTTGAGGCAATATACGAATATAATACAAAAATTCCTTCAAGGACACAAAAGCACACACGGACAAAAGAACACAAGAACACAAGAGGACACAAGCACTCTTTGAGAGTTAAGCTACATCATCCTTCCGATAGGGCGTGAATCAACCAACTCGGCAAATCATTACCAATCCTTTCATACGTTTCGGTAGCACATAACCTTATTTCCCAGCCGCAAGAGCACGACCCAATTTCCCGTAAGCAAAGACTCAGCACCGCCCGTAGGAGAGACAGTTTTCACAACCTACCTCAATGAGGGCGTGACGATGTGGCACTTACACTCACAGATCAGTGGCACACGTTAGACGCCCATTTCGGAGGATAGCCGAAGCCTCACCTATGCCGGTGATTGTTAACCGAGTAAGTCGATTACTGTATAAAAGGCAACAATTTTGGAACGTCCGGCCATAGGATACTAAGTTTCCTTGCATTTTTCCCGTTTTGTCCCCCGATACTGAGACCTAGAATGCTATGCGGACGCAGCTATGACAATTAGGGTTCCCTTCCCTTTCCCAGAACGAGATTGGAACCAGCCGTTGATTATGATCAGAGTGATAGTATCAGCTGGACTATTATTTTTATTAAGGTAAGTTGCTGTTGAAGGGCTGTAATATTGGTACCAAACTGCGCGACCTTCTTCTCTAATTACTGAAACATATATGATAAATCAATAGATGAAGAACAAATATAAATGTAAAACCGGAATATTGATTAAGATGTCTCAGGATGGAATGTGTTGTTCTCTTTCCATTTACCATATAAGAAAATATATTATTATTAAGAGAGCGTTTTGATATATAATTAAAAAAAACATTTATGTTGTCTCCAAATGGAACTTTAATTAAGCGAACTGGAACATATTAGGTTTCTTTGTGTCAAGAATTTAATTTCAGTTAGTGGTAGAATCACAATTATGCTTCTAACATTCACTAAGTTTCGGACTTCAATACTGCAGCGAGGAAATTACAGTTGCCGCTTCCTGCTTCCATCTCAGTAGGTGCAGTACTATACGGAGTGTCACCAGGAGGGGGCTCATCTAATCCATATCATCGGCTTTCCAAGCCAATGTTTCCAAAGCAGACCATCCCACATCATCCTGATGTTCTAGGTAATTCTCGGAAAGTACCGCTCTACTAGCTTAGTTCAGGCTCATTTTCACCTGTGCTTCGGTTTAGCTAATCGACCGTTTAACACTACGATGCTCTCAGTGATCACACTAGCTCAAAACTTCCTCAGCAGCTGCGCTGCAGCTGTTATTACTCATAGTAGTTTTTATTCAGACTCAGTTTCCTGTTTTTCTCACAGATCCGCAACCCATGCGTCATTCCGGGAACTGTTTTCCTAATTTGATGCATTATTGCGATACAACTCTCTCTCTTCTGCATTTCTGCCGAAAGGAACGTCTACGACCTTGTGTTTTTACTTCGTTCTTTTTTTATTTAAAAAAAAACTTAATTAATTACAAATTAACCAATTGAGGTAAAGTTCATACATAATCCCCTCAGACGAGAAGCTCATTCAATAAGAGCACCTTTCCTTTCTGCCTATCCTTCCGCTACTCTGTATGCTTTCTTCCATTTTTCTCCCTCCTTGTGAGGTCCTACTGACAATCAGATTTTGCCTTCAGTTCAGAAGTTCAGTGGAGATGTCTCTATTTGCGCTATCGAGCAATATGTGGGCAATTTTAGTCACAATAATCAAATAGTAATAAGGATAATAATTATAATCTTTAAAAAAACATATTAACAGCACTAATTAAAATATCTAAAACCAATGAGCCAAAAAGTTTTCCCAATTACGCAATGCCGTGATACAATCTATCTCCTGAGCTAAATATTCTAATGACCATTAGAGACAAGCATTACAATAGTCTTGGTGTTTGTGGTATGTATATTAGGGTGGAGCGAAATGGAGGGTCGATTATCAAAAGTTGTCGAACAAAATTGCATTATGCGCGAAAAGTTGTGTATTGACTAGTATAACATTCGTGATTCTTTTCATAATTTATAACTTAATCTTCATCTCCCGCAAAGGCCTTAAAATTTGGAAATTTTTATCAAAATTTGATATTTTTTTGAAAATATTTAAAAGAAACTTAAAAACGTGGGCATAATGACCTATACAAAAGTATTACTCTGAAAAATTCATCTCGAGCTAAAACATCCTTCACACGAAGGTTACACACTTCAGAGGAAGCTTCGGTAACAATTTTAACGGCTTCTCGATTGCTTGGGTATGACATGGTAAATGGAAAACAGACAGGAGGACAGATGAACCTTCCGTTACACATTTCTGTAGATCCCCCTCCAACAAATGGCACGTCAGGGGTGGAGGGGTTATTTCGCGTTCTTTCCAGTTCGTTAGGTCAGTGTAATCCTGCCCACTAAAGTGTATTGCTGGAATACTAAACTTACGTACAGGAGGTGTTTGGTTTGAGATTCTCGACCTTGTGTCAAGGATTCTACGCATAGCTAGTTTTCGAATATGCTTTCGATCACCGGCGAGCATAGATACCAGTAAATTCTCCGGATGCGCGGAGAAACTATTAAGATGAATTTCCTATCTCCAATGAGCTTCAGTTCATTGTTTAAGTACCGTGACAAGGCTATAGTACGATATAAGTTCACAGGAGCATCTTTGAAAGCAGAATTACATTTAATGTAAAACCACATCGGAGCATATACTTTCATGACGAATGTATCCAGCTCCTTCAAGTTCAAAGATGGGTTAGTAGTGCTTATGTATTATCTGTCAGAAAAGTAAATGTACACGTATTTTTCGAGTCTGGCATTCCTGCGCTCCATCCGTGGAGAGTATGAGAATTAAATCAATCAAATGTTTACTGAGGGGCAAGAAGAAAAGTCTAATCTGAATAAGACATTGCAGAGGGGCACAAGCCGTGAATACGAATAGTGCATAGTGTAAATAAAGGAGGACATCGAAAGAGAAAGCCAAAAACAGCTGTTAAACTTAGAAAAAAGAGTAAAAATTGTCGAAGTGGGAACATAAAACACAAATACAACAAATACGCCGATAACTAAACGTTTACCATGCCATGGTCTTGCTGTAGTGGTTAAAGTGCTGGCTTACAAATCCAAAGGACGCCAGTTCGAATCCCCGGCAAGGACATTTTTAAAATTTTTTGTTAATAATACATACAGCTCATGAGAGATGGTAAAAGACGTCGTATTTAGTCTTTCGTAGCAATTATTATTGGTAATGTCTAGTACTGATAATACTTTTTGTCTTTGCGTATTGCTTTTATTCTTGTCTTCATTTTGAAAGAGAAGAATATCCGAACAAATGCCACCAAAATTCCTTTCATTTTGAATGTAAACGCCATTTGCGATTACTAAAGAATAAAAATTGAACGTTCTGACGTAGCTGCAAAAAGTAAAAGAAATATGGAAGTGGAGGGGTTCGAACCCATACTCATGGTTATTATAAATACAATCTCTACATGTCTTACACCTCTGGACCATGTTCCTACGTTAACACATAACAGGCTTGTGTTTAGGTAAGCCTGGTCAATACGTTTTGCAAAGAGACCCGGGTTACCTCTGACGCAGCACAGGTGCGAGAAGGGAGCAAAACACTTTTTATCTCTCCCTCTGTGTGTCTATTTATTTATCTATCTATCTATCTCTTTTCACCCGAATTTTCAGCGGATTGAGACGAAACTTGGCACAAACATTAACTGTTCAAATATCTTGATGAGTTCGTTAATCACAATAATCAGATGAAAATGTTCAAAATGGCGGCCATTCAAACTCTTAAAAAGTTCCAAGGGAACCAAATTTCGCCCATGAATAGGTATTCAAAAAGTTTGAGTAACTTTTCCTCTCATACTGAAATATTTGTGTGCAGTTACTTATCCTCTTTGATTGACATATTGGACCCGATTAATCGCCTAAAGAAGGTTCACGCCGTTTCGCTACGGTCAGGCTTTTTTTGTAGGAGGGGGGATATTTTCCTATCGGAACAAGATGATTGTTAGTGAGGATATGAAATCACACATAGAAAGTGAAGTAACTAGTGAAATGTTATTTGAAAGAATAATATAATAAATGTGCTTTCCCCTAACACAGAAAACTGTAAATCATGCATTTCGAGTTCGGGAGCGTGAATGGCGAGGAGTGTTATTTGATTTGCTTTTTAGTAACACATTGCATTGCAAATAAAGATAGGCAACATTAGTGGTAAATAAAATAATAATAATAATAATAATAATAATAATAATAATAATAATAATAATAATAATAATAATAATAATAATAATAATAATAATAATAATAATAATAATAGGTGTTGTTTGTGGCAAGGCAATATCTTCCTCAACTCTTCTTCAAACGTAATTATTGTAATGCCATATCTCCCTTACAAACAAAATATTAGCAATTTATATCGAGAGAACGGGAAATTGTATAGTGATGGGAGCAACGTTGGACAGTATGCACTCATAGTACTCAGAAAAATAAGCGATTTCAATGCAAAATGAACGAAGAGTCATGTGGCCACGACAGAGCCCTCTTTAGGCAAAATGTCGATAACTTATATCCAGAGAACAGGAGATGATAATGGGATGGGACCAATGTTGGACACCGTGGACCCATAAGGCGCATCGAAAATCTTAGAACTGGCGGGGGGGCGCTAGCTAGCCTTACTTATTTCCACATAATAATATAAAATTATATTGTCGAAATACACACACGAATTAGCTAGTAATATTTCATATTGTTATTATTATTGTCAACAATGGCTTTCATTACGTGTGTATTTTCGACATGAAACCAAAGAGAAGATCCATCATTCGTAGAAAGAATAAGAATAGCCAGTACTTTAACTGCGTAGGACGGCGAAAAATACGAAAAGAGTGACTACCTGTAGCGAAAAGAAACAATAGTTTATCTCAAACGGATAAAAAATCAAGCCGAGATAGATTCGAACTCGCATGGACGGCGCGAAAAGCCAGTGCTTTGTCCACTTATTTTAACGACTCGCCGAACGTGTTTCAATAACTTACTTATTGCTAATTTTACTTGTTTCACTCGTTTAACTTTGTTTTTTCTAATAAGTTATAACGAAGGGACACGAACACAGATACATTGAGGACAGTTAAAAATCATAAATGCTCTCCCGCCGTAAATCGAACCCCGGACACCATACACCAAAGGCGAACGCGCTAGCCACTAGATAGGGGGTAGGACACGGCTCAACCCCTATGTTGTTAGGGATTTCGACCACTGTATTGCCAGCTATCACTTCTGTGGTTTGTATACTATGATCACATTTTCCTTCTTTGCTGGAAGAGTTAAACCTACATTCTATGTAATACATGAGGTATTTAGACCTACATGCTCTTCATATAATGTAATAAGAAAAAGAATAAGAAAAAGAACATTGCTTGGATAAAACGGAAACTATTGGCATCAAAAATATTTATCTACGAGGCATGCGGAGTAGTATAATTCAGAATAGTTACTGTTTAGTTCAGTAAACGAAGAAAGGGGTATAAAAAAGGAAATATGTCGCGATCAATGAGATCGACCAGAGTTGACAGAGGCGGAAGTAGATGTGTAGTAATACAACAAGTTGGTTAAATTGATAATTCGTTCTGTATCATGTAGTAGATCGTATCACAACTTTACGGGAGAGCAGAGAAAGACTTACTAACGTTATCATATAATAAGCTTTAGTAACAAGATCATATAGACACAAATGGATGAAACTGTGAGTACTACAACTTGGATTTAACAAAAGCCGTTTAGATATTCAGTGGTTTGCAGGGTTGTATAAGACACAATACAATTCTTTATACCTCAGCTTCCAGTAGCTAGATACATGCAATTTCTGGTTAGATACTTAAACTGCTGTCGGATTCTAATACATGACGTATTGCAGGATACAAAATGCCTTGCATTACTTGTTTGTTTGTAGACAGCTACTTGCTTATTGTTCTGAAAGGTTGTGTATAAACTAGGGATGGCCAATTCCGGAATTTTTACTTTCCGGACTCCCGAAAGTAAAACCGGACAAATTTTGGAATTCGAAAAATTCCGATTTTGGAATAATTCCGGAATTCGGAAAATTCTGGAATTTAGAAATTTGGATTTCGCTAACATTCCGGAATTCGAAAAAATCCGGATTTTTTCGAAATCCGGAGTTTTTCTCAATTCCGGAATTTTTTTAAATTCCGGATTCTTTCCGAGTTCCGGAATACTTCTGAATTCCGGAGCTTAACTGAATTCCATAATTTTCCGAAATCCGGAAAGTGAAAATTCCGCTTCCGAAAAATGATTTTATTTTGGTTAATATGAATCATGGCGGAAATTAGTCTTTGACCAGATAATGGCGACTGCTTTGAAAGAAATGGATAGTACAAGTATTCAATCTGTCATATCTGGAGTTTCGTGTGGAGAAAAAACAAACTTTTGAACCAAAGGTTTAAGAACAGCTCAAGTTATTAATGTAAACTTTGCCGGCACCATGAAAGAAATACGAAAGACATATTGAATGGAGGAAATATCACATACAAATTTGCAAGCGGAGACAAAGAAACCTAACATAACCAGACTAAAGACGAATCGTTTACCGCGTAGCGATCGCGGTTCAGTGGTCAAGGTGCTTGTGCGAATCCACGTCGCATTTTTTTTTTTTACTTTAGGATTTTTGATGGCGATTGATCGGCGATGACATACGTTTTATTATATTCAGATATTTGAATACTCCGATGTTTCAATACTTGAACTATCAAATCTTCAGGAATAATAATAGTAATAATTATAAACTAATAATAATAATTATTATCTCGTAGAAGATTAAAAGCTAGGGGCTAACTATCGCTCAGAACATAGCATTACAAGCAGAAACGTGACATTTGGATAGAATATTTCGGTTTGGTTTAATGTTGCCCACGAGAAGAGGAATTTTTCATCTCGTTTCTAAAACAAACAAAATAACATGAGAATTAATATTTTACATTCGAGATGGGACAAGGCTAACTCAAAATTTTCGTCTCGCTTTGGAGATGAGGATCGAGACGAGACGAAAAGTATCGTAAACATTTCCAGTCTTGTCTCGATTCCCGAAATAGTTTATGTCCATTCTTTAAGTAACAATTGCTCTGTAGACTGAATCTCATAGGCTATTTCGTTACATTGTATTTCAGAGCTCATTGAATTATGGTCTGTGTAGGTATTTTTGTAGCAAAGCTTTTATATTTACCTCTGCATATCCTAAAAATTAGTATATTATATGCCTTACTGTTGCGTGATATTCAGTTATTTTTATTACAGTTATTTTCCTTAAAACATACAGTAGAATACTTTCTACATGAAACTTCAGTGGAACGCTCTTGTTTAAAATTTTGGTAGTTGCAGAGGTGTGTCTTGAAGGTACATAACCCTTTCCCCGAAATCTCTAATTTAAGTAAGTTTTGCCAAATTTTAGGGCAAGTTTAAAACGTTTAATGCCGTTATTATTATTATTATTATTATTATTATTATTATTATTATTATATGAACACCCTGTATAATCTTTAAAAGCTACGCGGTTTGTATCTGAATAGTAAAAGCTAATTAACTGTCGATCTCTTGTCGTCGAGAAGTCTTCAGGAGAATAGGACATAGGTCACGTTCTGGGTTTGAGTTCCGAAGGGGCAAGTATTCGAGCTCGAGCCAAAAGTTGTTAAAAGTTATCGGCTTCGGCCAAACATGTTCAAAACAGCTGGTGCCGGGTTTAGGCTTCTCAACGGCTCAAGCGGCTCGGCTTATAGCTTATTCACTACCGAACCGAACCGAGAAGTGAACCGAGCCAACAGCTCACCCAACCGAGCCGATTTGAGCCATCGGTGAACTAGTTTCAACTTAGCTTGCTCGAACCGGTTCACATGAGCCGAGTAGTTGACCCATCCCAACCGAGAAAGTTCGAGCCATCGGCTCAATTGAACCGAGTCGATGGCTCGTTCCAACTGAGTCGACTCAGGTCATTGGCTTAATTGGGCCGAGCCGACAGCTCATCCCAACAGAGCCGACTCGAGCTGTTCGCTCAGTTGATACGAGCCGAGACGGTTGATATCACTACCCGGGTTTTTCTTCTGCTTGGGCTCAAGAATTCGACCGTGCAGGTCTCAGCTTTGATTTTAAAAACTACAGTACATACTTATATTGGTGATTACGACATTTGAGGCTGTCTCATAATAATAAAAAAACTCTTGTCCTTTCGTTATATAGACGAGACGAGATACCCTAAAATTGCCCCACGAGATGCACTTAAATTACGAGACGAGATGCACCCCTGCCGTGAGCAACGCTAAAAGTATTCCACATTACTGCTTACATTTCTCATGGCTTTCGCTTTCCAGTTTAATCAGGCCATTATTTCAAAACGAGTTAAAACGAACTGAACGAGTCATTATCAAACTCGACTCAACTCTAAACTCGACCTCGAAAACAGCGACTTCGCTCGGATCTCAACTCAAGAAAACTACCTTTGACTCGACTCGGATTGAACTCGAGTCGAGTCGAATTTAGGCTCGACTCGTGCTCATCCGTATTCGTATTTGTATTTTGTTTCCACTTCAACGATTTCTACTCTTTTTTTCTCCGTTTACCTAGTGTTTCTGGATTTCTTTGTCGGTGTTGTCCTTTATTTACACCACGCACTATTCTTATTCCCAGCTTGTGACCGGCTTCAATGTCTTATTCAGTTTAGACTTTTCTCCTTACCTTGACTACACATGTTATTGATTTAATTCTCACTTTCCGCGCAAAACCGATAAAAATTATTATTATTATTATTATTATTATTATTATTATTATTATTATTATTATTATTATTATTATTATTATTATTATTATTATTATACTATTGAACTTGCACGGCGAAATTACTATATAATACGATATTATGTCTGTGATTTTACTCCATTGTATATTATTTAGTTTATTAATGGGCACTAAATTGTCTCCAGATCATCGAATAAATTAACTTCGGCATGCACTTTGGTGGAAATATCATTACAGGAGCATTACCGGTTCGTTCCAAACATCAGAGCTGAACTTAGCAATATTTAGCTTACGATGTTGCATGAGAAGATAATGTAGGGGTGAAGTGCTGAACTTGTGAGTAATACAGCTAATCAATATAGCTTCAAATCCTTTTCAAGTTATTTTATTTTCAAAGCAATCGTGAAGAATCAAAGAGTGACTTCTCACACTAAATGAGCAATCCTTAAGATAGTGGATGCAAACACTTGTATCATGATAGAGACGATTTACGCATGTTAATTGGGAAATGGCAAGGAAATTACTAGGACATTCGAAACACTTCGTTCATCTGCAGTATGCACTTTTTAATTTATCGTTCTATGGAAAATACACTAGACCATTTGTTATTGTTAAACTAACTTTGGCTAGCGCAATCGGTGGAATATGATGGTCTCTGTAATAGGCACATTTTTGAAGAAGTTTGCCTATTGTAGAGACTCACATGTGTGAAATTCGGAACAATTTCGTTTTATCGATCACCGTCCTCTGGTTCATAATCCTGATTAGACATACTTGCTTCCTCATTTTCATTATATCACTTCTCTAATAAATGTCAGTGGAATTTTTACCAAGTTTTCACTTTAACATCTCAAACGGGTAATAGATCTCTTTTACCACCTCTCACTTGCTGTATGCATTATTAAAAAATCATTCTATTTGTAGTGGATTCGAACTTACGTCCTTTGTATTTTCAATCTAGCGTCTTAGCCACTACATTCCTGCGTTCTAACCATCTAGAATATGCGAATTAAATCAATACAGAGAAAGCGGAGAAAAAGAAAGTAGAAATTGTCGAAGTGGGAACATAAAATACAAATACTAACATATATTCCAACAAGTAAACGTTTACTAAGCAACGATCTTCGTGTAGTAGTTAATGCGCTAGATTACAAAGCCAAAGAACGGCAGTTCGAATTGCTCCAAAGAGTATATTTTTTTTTAGGTTTTAAAAATAATGCATAGAGCACATGAGCGGTGGTGAAAGAGAACGTATTATCCGTTTAATACGTTAAGTGAAAAGGAGTTAAAAATTTCGGTGAAATTTATTAGAGAAGTCAAACAATGAAAACGAGGTATATTTAATCAGGGGTATGTATCAGAGGGTGGTAATCTCAAAAACTGCAAATTTTCCCGAATTTCGCACATGTGAGTCTCTACGATAGGCAAATTTCTTCAGAAATGTGCCTATCGCAGAGACCATCTTGCCAGAAATGCCGTAAAATTTCTATGC
This sequence comes from Thermobia domestica, assembly GCF_964235325.1. Classification (NCBI taxonomy): domain Eukaryota; kingdom Metazoa; phylum Arthropoda; class Insecta; order Zygentoma; family Lepismatidae; genus Thermobia; species Thermobia domestica. The sequence continues at coordinate 335,552,294 of NC_137455.1, read as the reverse complement.
AATTTTGCCCTTTTGTCTATCATCACCTCTGAAACGGAAAGAGAGAAAGAGAGAGATGTTCCCGGAACTGAGAGTGAGGTGCTTCCATTTAAATCAACGAGTTGACAAATAGACGCTTACATAATGAGAATGCGGAATACAAACAACTATAAAACATCAAAGTGATAATTGCAAGCATTATCCTCTAAAGTTCCGGAACGGTGACGGTCAGTGAAACATGATCCGATGTCGGACGTCGAGAAATAATTTGATAATGAAATGAAAACAGAATTTTAGAAAAGAAATGATTATGATGCACTAGACACAACATGATTGCCTGTTTCTTCTCCTCATGTTAAATTGTCTCATTTTAGCGATGTGAGAGGAAGCCTGTGTCTCGTCTCGTGGCTAACCCAGTGTCGTCTCGTGTTTCCGAAACAAGACAAATTCTTATCTCGTCTCCTTTCCTCTAAATCCTTTCGTAAACCTCATAACAATAGAAGTGAAATTGGAAGCCATGCGAATTCAAAATGTAACGAAGTTTGCAAGTTAGAATTGATAATCGGACAAGAGAAGGCTATGGAATGCTTTCGAGACATTTAAAACGCGATGAGTCCAGACAAGGACATCTCACGTCTTGTGTCGAAAAACGAGACGAGACAGACGCTTTGCTTCGTCTCGTATCGGATTTAACAAAGCCTATATTGTCTCTCCCATGCTGAATTGGAAACCTCTCACCAGAATTGAAGTTGGTCTTGTGTCAAGTGAGACATGTGGGTCAAGATGTGTAAGTAGGTTAGTGGGTCGTGCGTCAACAAGATATGACCCACTGCAATCCACCACTCACTGTGATCCACCATAAACCAGCGATCCACCATAACCTACAGACTCACTACGACCCACCGACACACTCTGCTTAGTGCATTGTATATAACAGCCTCTCAACAGTGGTGAATATGTCTACATTTTCCTTTTAGGGTCTCTATTTTCTTTTTTTTTCTTTTTTGGCATTTGTTTCTATTTACTTACCTGAGATGACTATATCTTACAAGGAAAAAACAGACTTGTTAAATAACTTTTGCGAGGTAGTAGTGCATATTTAAAGTGTTAATATTATGGTGATGGGCAGTGGGAATATTCCCGGTGGGAAGGAATTTAAAAATGGGAATATTCCCGGGTTTTTTCCCTGGCCTATAAATTCCCGGGAATTAATTTATTTCCATTTCTTTACTTTATCTTCCAAATTATAAGAACGATATGACTAATTACTTTATTTTAATATATTATGGTTTACTTTTATGTTTTAAAGAATTTGGAGTTTAAAAATTTAAAATTTATTGACTGTAATTTATATAACTAATAATATGATTTTTTAAGTTCCATTTGCATTTGCACTAAAAAGTAAGCTAATTGTCTGTATTGGGGGTCAAAATTAGTAAAAGGTAGGATGATTTACGGAAGAAATGAGTTGATAGTGATGTTCAAGTAGTTATGAAAGAATCGAACACAATTTTTTAGGGCAGTAGAGGATTTGTACAAACCGTAAAGATAAGTGGAAGTGATTTATGTGAGAAAAGAAAGTGAATTGTTGGTAACGAAAATATAAAACAACGTGCCATACGATGCTCTAACCCGCCTTCACTCGCTAACGCTCACTTTGCAATGCTGTCTAAATTTAATGTTGGTAACATAATTTAACGTATGAAACCATAAAACACCTCATCGGAATAGAATATCGCAAGAAACAAGGTGCAAAAACTGGCCTCCAATGCTAAACAAGAGGCAAAATTAGCAAAGTACTAATTTACAAATGATGAAAAGGAACCATTTTGTAAAGTAATTTAGAATTAAGTAAACTTATATAGAAATAGAGATGAAGTACTATTAATAAATCCTGAACCACCATTAGTAATAGACGTTGGTCTGTCTCCTCTTTTTGACTCGAATTTCTGAAGAGGTACTTGGACTTCTTTTACATGTGAATTAAAGCATGAAATTTCGAGAAATGGGCAGGAGGAAAGGTCGTGTGTGGCAATGTAACATGCAAAATTATAAAGATAAGAAAGTATCTTGCAAATATTGTGAACATACATATTTATGCGCAAATGTGGACAAAATTGTTTATAACATTTAAAAATTGAATATGTTTATAATATCAGTAGTAGAGTTAAGTTTAGAAAAGGCACTTACATCTAAATTTATTTTTGAAATATATTTACTTTCATAGGATCCTATTGTAAATAAATATCCATTTATGCGTACTCTCTAAACATAATAGAATATTAATAAAATAGCATAGCATCGTTCAGAATATACATTCTAAAGACTCCTCTGGGGATAACAGTAATAACATACTGTGATATAAAAACGAATTTATCTTTGAAATCATAATATAATAATAGAATGCAATTTTCTTTGTGATTGTACATAAATTCCCGGGAAATTTCCATTTTTCGGAATCTTCCCGGGAATATTCCCGAAAAATATCTTCCCGGGAATTTACCAATCACTATCTCTGACACTAATTTCTGAAGAGGTACTCGGACTTCTCTTACATGTGAATTAACGTATTACATGTGAATTTCGAGAAATAGGTAGAATGAAAGGTCGTGTATGGCAGTGTTACGTGCTAAAATATAAAAATAAGTATCTTGCAGCATAAATATGTATGCGGAAATGTCGTTAAATTGGTGAAACATGTATCTACTGGCATTTACCCAATCTAATTGGTTTATAACATTTATAAATTTAATGTGTTTACCAAATCCACTTACATATAAATTTAAACTGCTTAGCGGTTTAAAAGTATTACGACTTACTATATATTTTTTCACACATATTTTATTAATAGAATGTATTGTAAATAAATATACATTTATGTGTACTCTCTAAATATAATAAAGTGTTAATAAAGTAACATAGTACCGTTCAGATATACATTTTAAAGAATCCTCTGGGGACAACGGTAATAGTATGTTGTCCCCAGACAACATATAGTAAGGTATAAATATACTATATGTTGTCCCTTTTGATTATATCAGAATTTTGATTTCTGATATAAAAATTAATTCCACTTTGAAATCATAATATAGTAATAGAATGCAATTTTCTTTCTAATTGTACATAAATTCCCGGATAAATTCCCATTTTGGGAATTTTCCCGGGAATATTCCCCGAAAAATATCTTCCCGGGAATTTACCCATCACTATAATATTACAAACTGGGAGAACGCAATAACCAGAAATTGACTAGAGAATGCGTCATAAAGTTTCGACTCGCCGTATATATGATACGACGCCTAAAATTCCCAAGTGACGGTGTGGCAGAGAGTGGAACATTCATGCGTATATGTTTATAATACATGAAACAATAGGAATTTTTAAATCAGTTGTAAAACTTTTCAATGTTTCATGTCAACTAGATACAAATATAACCTATGTCGTAAATCGTTAAATGAAAAATGTTGTTGACGATACATGTCTACATCTGTTAACAGAGTGCAAATAGCAAGGGGGATTATTCGGAAATCCCCTTTGGGTATAGCATACATCCAGTATTCCCTACCGGATTTCCCCCTCATCCCCCTTGCAATTCGCACACTGTCCACAGATATAGAAACGAAACTTCGGACACGACTGTGGTAACCGTAATACAGGTAGTGATATCAATATATTTATGAAATAGGTTATATTTTGTATCTAGTTCACATAAAACATTGAAAAGCTTTACAACTGATTTGAAAACCTTTATCGTTTGGAATATATGAATATATAGTAAATTAAATTTTACTTGTAGCTATAAATGACTACTTTATTAGTAAAAAGCAAAAACAAGTTGACTCGAACGGGAATCGAACGCTGGACCCTTTACACGAGAGTCGTCAATGCTCCACACTCTGCACACCGCTACTTGATAATTTTAGGCGTCGTACCATATATACGGCGAGTCGAAACTTTGAGACGCTTTTTCTAAGCTATTTCTGGCTATTGCGCTCTCCCAGTTTAAATGTGCACTACTACTTGGAGAAAGATGGCCCCTAAGTTCATTTAACAAAGTCTGCCTTGTCCTTGTTAGATATACTCATCTCAGGTAAGTAAATAGAAACAAATGCAAAAGAAGAAGAAGAAAATGGAGATCATAAAAGTAGAATCTAGACAAATTCACTACTCTTAAGAGGATGCTATATACAATGCACTAAGAGTGTGTCGGTGGGTCGTAGTGGGTATGTAGGTTATGGTGGGTCACGTCCTGTTGACCCACGGCCCACGATCTACTTCATCTCTTGTGAGAGGCTAACAATCCAGCATGGGCGAGACAATATATGTTTTGTTAAATCCGAGACGAGACGAGACAAAGCGTGTGTCTCGTCTCGTTTTCCGACACGAGGCGTGACAGGTCTTTGTCTGGACTCGTCGCGTTTTAAATGTCTTGAAAGCATTCCATAGTCCTCTCTTGTCCGATTATCAATTGTAACTTGTAAAGCTCGTTACATTTCGAAGCCGCATTGGATTCCAATTTTACTTCTATTATTATGAGGTTTACGAAAGAAAATTAGAGGAAAGGAGACTAGATAACAATTTGTCTCGTTTCGGAAACACGAGATGACACCGGGATAGCCATGAAACCAGTGGCGGATCTAGAAGGTAAAAACTGGGGAGGCTGCCTGAATTTAGACTATGATAAATATATCATGACCTTACTATAAATTTTCAAAACTATATAAATAATAGCTTAAATTATTTTCCTCAATCTAAAAGTGGGGGCCTAGGCCCCTGCCCTCGAGCTAGATCAGCCACTGCACAAGACGAAACACAGGCTTTTTCTCGTCTCTCTAAAACGAGACATTTTCACATGACGAGACGAATCAGGCAACTATGTTGTATCTAGCGCATCATAACCATTCCTTTTATAAAATTCTGTTTTCACCTCATTATCAAATTTGTTCTCAAAATCCGACCTCGGATCATCTTCCTTTCATTGACTGTTATTGTATCCTTCACTAACTTGTGTTCATAATTCTAATTTTAAAAAAATCATTCTATTTTCTTCGGTTTTCATTCCACGGTCAGTCTACGGTTTTCATTCTACCACTTGCGGAGTGGAATTAACATATGATAGGTTATAATGGTGTTGTGAATGTTTGTTATGTGTCTAATTGTTTGAAACTACTGTATATTTAGACAATCGATATTATGTGGGATTAATTGCATTCATCTATTACTACTTAACTGTCTATATATGGTATATCTATAAGTGTAGTGTTCTACGTTTTCCTTCTAGAATAAAGTTGTTTGAAGGCCCTGGATTAAGTGTAATGGAAATGTATAATAGTCTGGGTATGTAACTTTGATGGGGAAATGGAAGTTAAAACTACAGCATGAACTGTGGAAAGAGGGATCTTTCTTTTTTTCTCTTAAATGTCTGTAATGCATTGCTTGTTCAGTTCACTATCTGTCCTCGCTGCTTCCTTCAGGCGTTATTCAGCGTGCTTCGGCGGCTACCCTCGGCATAGCAAAACTCACGAGTGTAATATGCATGACTCACTGTGTAACACAGTGTTGCAATAACTTCGCTTTGTCGTTAACAAATATACTGCTTTTGCTGTCTTGAATATCAATAAAACTGGTTGTGGAAAAAAATAACTGAATACGAATCTGCTAAAAGTCTACTTATATAGTTTAATATTGTAGTCTCAATATGGTCCCTCTTCCCAAAACTTGTGATTGTTTTCACAGGACACATTTCAGGAGAGAAGGAGCTGTGTAAGTCACAATATTTTGGCATTCGGGATATTAGTGATATGTTGTTCGGATCTTGGAACCTTAGGTGATAGCGCTTGCAATTATTATTTTGCTGTTTTATGGCAGTTTGTATTCGGCATTCTTATTATGTAAGCGTCTATTTGTCATCTCGTTGATTTGAATGGAAGCAGCACACTCTCAGTTCCGGGAGAATCTCTCTCTCTCTCTCTCTCTCTCTCTCTCTCTCTCTCTCTCTCACACACACACACACACACTCACTAACTCTTTCTCTTTCTGCAATAGGCACATTTCTGAAGAAATTTGCGTATCGTAGAGACTCACATGGGCGAAATTCGGGAAAATTTTAAGTTTTTCCGGTCACCACTCTCTGATACAACCCCTGATTAAATATACTTGCTTCCTCATTTTCATTGTCTCACTTCTTTAATAAATTTCACCGAAAATTTTAACTCCTTTTCACTTTACATATTAAACGGGTAATACGCTCTCTTTTACCACCTTTCATGTGCTGTATGCATTATTAACAAAACTACTTGGAGCAGATTCGAACCGCCGACCTTTGGATTTGTAATCAAGCGTCTTAATCACTACACCAGGATCGTTGCTTCTTAAACACTTAGTTGTTGGCATATTTGTTGTATCTGTATTTTATGTTCTCACTTCGACAATTTTTACTCTATTTTGTCCGTTTAGCAGCTGTTTCTGGCTTTCTCTTTTGGTGTCGCCTTTTATTTACACTATGCACTATTCGTATTCACAGCTTGTGTCCCTCTGCAATGTCTTATTAAGATTAGACTTTTCTTCTTGTCCCTCAGTAAACATTTGATTGATTTAATTCTCATTCTCTCCATGGATGGAGCGCAGGAATGCCAGACTCAAAAAACATGTGTACGTTTACTTTTCTGACAGATAATACAATGATAATATGGTAGTTTTTAAACAACAGTTTTTTTTGTTTTAGAAGGTAAATATAATATGAAATAAGATCGAAATAATGAAATTATGCAAAAAGAAGGAAAAGTACTATTAGCGAGGAGATGTGTTGTCTCAGAGATAAACTTCCGGAAATATTCTTCGACCAAAATAAGTAGATTTTAAAGCGCCCTGGTTCGAAACCTATGAGACTTACAATAGCAAAGTCTACTGAAAATTCTTTCGATGTCTCCCTATATATTCTAAAGGACCTCGCACATTACTTGCGGAAAAGTAGCTTCTGTTAAATTACTTAAATGTGCGATATTTAAATTATTCACATCATTCTGAACATAAGTGATACATGGAATACCCCCGAAGCTCTATTATTAAAACAACAAATAGAGATTCCTAACTATTATAATGTTTATAATTTCAATGTGTCCTTCGTACAGCTTCTAATTAAATGTAAGCTTCACTGGACGAATTATCAAGAAGTCAAGTTGTTTAAAAATGATTAGTTAATATAGACGGATAATTACATTTCATTATCTCCTTTTATCTATGGAAAACAAAACAAAAGAAAAATGATGAATTTTATATTGTTTTTAGTAGGTCAGGCTCTTAAGGGACATTATGGAAAAGCGACACACAAATTGGGACGAAGCCTGATACCTACCTACGGAATCAAACATATGGGAGACATAACAAGGGACCACACTGAAGACCGTATGACACAGAATCAAGTTAAATGGCACCTGCTTGGCAATGCCTTGAGTTCGTTTGGATTGGATATTGACTTCGTTTGACATCACAAGAAATGTTCAGTATTGGGTGTGATTATCTAAAACGCATATACAAATTACACGGCAGTTTTGTTCAGAAGGCAATTTGCCCCTCTAAAGCGACCAATCTGCATTTGCTATATAGATAGATAGATAGATCAACTAATAAACGAGGAATAAGGGAATAAGTATAAATGACTGTAAGTGGCTCCTTATCGAATGCATTCACCATTATTCATAGATAGAATTTTGTACTATGGAAATAAGAAGCTTTATTACTGTCTCAAAATGAAACTGAACTGTATTTATAAACGAAACGCGATCGGATACTAAAGAGTATAAACTTGACACTAGAATGTGTTTAAATGTATTCTTGAGTTCTTAATATCAAACTATGACACGCGTAATACTATTCTTGTATTTCTGCAGCATACTGAATTGAGGGGAAAGTAGTCTAAACACTTTTTTCTGTTCTCATTAAGTTATCATTTCACATACCTTTCCACATATAGATTTTCATTGATCGGTTAGTTATAAAATTGATACAACAGACAAGTAGCAATATTTCAATTATAGGGACAATGTATACATTATGGTAATTCTTTTTACATATCATGCATACGATTTGTTCCTTAAAAGATATTAATAACAAAAAAATTAGGAATGATCCATAATAATGGATCAAAATATTGCGATCTTGGCTAAGAATTTTAGGAATTATCAAAAAATGCATTAAAAGATAGCGATCTTTGCCAATAATTCGTTTCTGGATCAGGGCCACACAATTTTTAACGGCCCCAAATCGACTTTTCATTTTTTTTTTTCGGAACAAGCACATTATTTTGAATTAAGTGATAGTTTGGGATTGGCTAAATTATATCTAATTCTCCAGATATAAGGCGTACAAGAAAAAGAATTCCTGAAATATGTTGGATCTTTTGATCCAATAAAATAAACCTGTTTTTAAAAAAATCTAGTAAAATAATCAAAGAAAACTAAAAAAATAGGGGTGAGAAAATGTATTCTTTAAGAGACACAAAGTGTCAAAATTGCAAAAAGGTAGTAAAATAAATCTTTTAAAACATAGGAATAAGTATTGTAATGTTTTACAATCATATCTTCACTCACTCTTTTCAAAAGATTGTTACGTAGTGACTGTTTTAGCCAAGTCCCAGAATTTACGGGAAGTTACCCTTTAAGATTGACACTTGAATGAGAGAGTGAGACAGAGAAAAAAAACAAATTTGTAATTTACGTTTTTCGAACAATCGGTTGATCGACGTGTGAGTCATCAACTGTGTATCGTTGAAACGAAATTCGACTCATTAGTCTGTTCACTATTCAATAAAGGTAGCTCGAGACGAACTGCCGTGGATTTGTATTGGAACGAAACACTACTACACCGGGAAGAAATACTACGGATTTTGCCTTGGGACGAAGTGCTACTGGGATGAAACACTAGGAAACCCTAGCACTTAACCACGTAAGGGACTTAGCTAAGGTTGTAAAAACACACACCGTATGTATGTTATCGTTATATGACAGGTGATGCTGCATCTCGAGTCTCAATTGCTTTCTTGTAACCATTTCTCAATTTCTTTAAAGAGATTATGAAGACGTGACAGAAAAGCCTTCCCATATTTACTTTTCTGCTAAGAAAAGAAAAGTATCGCGGATAAGACAAAATCATAAATTAGACAGATCTTGTAATTGTTTTATATTTCTACGTATTACATAATTTGTATGAACATATATCTAAATGAAAGCCACTATCTTTGTGACTTCGTACCTCTTGAATCACTCAACCGATCTCGATCAAATTTTTAACACAGATGAGGTTCAGGCCTGGGGTGATTTTCATCCTTTCACTTTGACGGTACAATCCAGGGAAGGGGGTTGGATAAAACTTAATAACTCTTGAATCAAGAGACCGATCTCGATATAATTTGACACATAGGTGAGGTTCGGGCCTGCAACAGTTTTTGTCACTTCACTTGGACGGTGCAATATTGGGGAGTGGGAGACAGAAAATGTTTAAAATGACCGAAAATTCTGATAATAGTGCCGATTCCATAGTTTCCGGAGTCGCTGAGATGAGCATTGACACTTCCGATGCCATTTAAATGACCTCAGACTATCAATTATAACTATAAACCGAAGGTTCAAAAAGTTTCAAACTAAGAAATTTTAAAAATTCAAATAATGGCAAATTTTTTAACTAAAAATATTAAAGAAAACTTTTCAAAAAAAGTCTCAAAAAATTTTGAACAGAGATTTGACTGTAATCAAACAATCAGATTGCTCTAAGAATAACTTTCTACTTATGACTGTGAGTTGAACTAAAGTTCAAAGTGTGAAATTGTTGTATATCAATCAGTTTTCATATGGTCATTGGAATAGTTAATGGAAAAGAATACACTACTTGAGTACAGAGTTAAACTATTCTTTTATACTTCGCAGAATTTTAAAGCAGTAAAACTATATTTTGTAAATTACCAAAGTCAGCATCAAAGTTCATGAATTTGCTTCGAGATTACATGCATTATAAAATACATGAAATATAAAAGACATTTATGAGGTTGATTATATACAATGTTTTTCAAAACAAAACCGACAACATTTGGGAGGTGATTTTTGACACGAAGATAAGACGAAAAGTATAGACCATCCCGGATGCTCAAATGCTTCTTTTCGGAGTTATAGGCTGCATTAAAAAAACATTAAACATTAAAAAAATGAATTTTAAAGGTCTATAGTTCCAAAACTATGGGATCTACCGTAGTCGGGTCAAGACTTTGCTTAAGAACTAATATGTGCACTGTCCAAAGATACATGTTTAAAAATCCTAAGGTACTCACGCAACAATTTCTATGGAAGCGGATTGGCTACTAACATATAATTTGATGTTCGTACCAACTACTTCTAAAAAATGTTGCGGAAATACCGCAGGATTCTGAATATTTGGATAGGGCACATACTAGTTACTAAGTGAAGTCTTGAGTCGACTACGGTAGGTCCCAAAGTATTGGAGCTATGGGCCTTTAAAGTTCATTTTTTTCATATTTTCGGCAGTCTATAACTCTTAAATGAAGCATTTGTGCACCCAGGTTGGTCTAAACTTTTGTCTTACCTTTGTGTCAGGAATTACCTCCCAATGTTGTCTGTATTGTTTTGATGTAATGATTTAATGCTGATTTAGAATATGAATTAAGTTAAAGATATGTTATGAAAACAAAGATTTATACTTTTCAGGTGAATATGCAACAGACTGAGGCGCATTGCTCAAACATAGCAATTGAATGAAAACTGTTGTGTGAGCGTCAACTCCGCTTGGAATCACATAATGTTCTTACCTTGCCCTCTACACATCTATATACTTACTTCCTGAGAAAGCACAGCAAGATCAATCGGATTAAGTTGAGCCGTAGTGTCGCCAAAATCGGTGCGACCACAAGTGATATCTGACAGCAAGTGAGACTGTATAACAGATTTCATAGTGGCTACTCTTGTTTCAATTTTCAGTTGAATTGCTGTTTAAATAGCTGAATGAGCTGGAAAAAAGGATGTTCGAATCTACTGGATGGTGTAAAAGTTGTGTGGGTGTATTGCTTCTGATCTTTAATAATTTATTATTATTATTTCATTCAATATGATTGGCATAATAGCATCATAAATCAAATTTAGTATAATTTAACAGTGAAAACTTACTATCATATGAATATAATCACAAATAATCTGAAGGTAGGAAAACTTACATTTAAAAACTTTAAAATATAAGGAGTTTCTACAAAACTAAAATATATATATATATTTTTTTAAAAACGATAGAAATTATTATATAAATTATTATTCAAAAGTTTCCTGTTATAAACAGCCTACTAATGAATGCGGTTTTCAACTGTGCTAATTGTAGACTTTTATTCGTACAAGAATTGATTTAATAGGTAATCATAGAGACAGAATGAAGTGCTCGTCCTTCTGAGCACGTAGTTGTTAATGTAAATCGTTCAAAGGAATGATAATTTTGGGTCTCCTATAGGATGCCAGGAACTTGTCGCTGATGTGAGCTTTTCAAAGCGACGATAACTTAGAGGATCGCTCTCCGTAGAATACCAGTAACTTTCCGCTGATATGAGCTGCTCAAAGCAGTTTCAGTTAGGGGGTAGACTTTTGTACGGTAACAAGCCAGGGATATATCCTTAGTGTAAATAAAAAATAAACAACAGCTAGGATGAGATTTTTTAAAAATAGGAAAATCCTTGTAATTTTTCTATTCATATATTTCTTCTTAAGAAACACAGCAAAAATTATAACAAATACTGTTATTACAACACACGAGTCATGTGAAGTTCAGTTGGCACATTCGGTATGGCGTTTGTACACTAAATTGTTCAATGATGCAAGTACTGTTGCCTTGTTATATAGTCTAGATGAATATCATACTGAACTCCTTCTTTATCATATCATCAAGAAAGAAACACCCCCGATGCTGATAGTACATCTAAATAAGAATACTGCATATTCCTCTAACGTTTCAGTGAAAAAAATCAATAATTCGGGACAAGGACGTTATATTTACAATCACAGAAAATGAGAAGACCCTTAGGCATATGTTAAAAGATTCTGCAAGTAAGTATTACTGGAATAACCGAGCTAATTATCTTATTATTTACGTATCAAGGACGAGAACTGAAACAGACATTAGTTCTCTGTTATTAGAATTTTGGAAAGAAAAAGTTCTTTATATTGCTGTGATTTCGGTAGACATTTCAACGTTAAAGAATTCATCTTGTAACAATATATCCAAACCAAGTTTCTCCGTATGGTCATACAATCCTTTCTCGAACACAACGTATAAAAGAAATGTAACATTAGATCAAATAACGGAAAATACTAACATAATTCAAAAAGGTTATTCAAGAATGAAAATAAGTGATCTTCACAAGTATGTGTTGACTACAACTAATATGGAAGTTGATGCTCTTCCAATTTTGTCATCCAGAAAAGTTGATGCTACTGGTAACTACACATCAAGAGGTTTCATTGTGACAGTTTTTCAAGAACTAAAAAAATACATGAACTATGAAAGTAAACGTGTTATAACACATGGACCCCATAAAATTAGATACAAAGCAAGAAATGGTACTAGGCTATATACATTAGGAAATCTTGTAAGAAAAGAAGCGGACATGGCAGGAATAGCTTTAGCACCACTCCTTGAAAGATATCAGGCGATTGAATTTACAGATACTGTTTTTATTCCAAGATCAACTATTTTGATACCTAAGGCGAAAGTTCTACCATCTTGGTTGACTTTATTATTATTCTTCAGGGCAGAAGTATGGTACAGCCTTATCAGCACTTTTTGTGTGATAGTTTTCCTTCTACTAGTACTGCCAGTGTCTAGATTTTCTAAACCTCATATTCAGAAAGGACTGTGTACAATATTTTGTTACGTATGGTCCATTCTTTTACAGGTGTCGGTGATTCAGCCGAAGAGTCACGCAATAAAAATTCTATTCTTTGTTTGGGTATATTGTGCCCTAATCTTTACTTCCATATATTAAGGAGGCATTGTGAGCATTTTAACTGTTCCGAAACGATATTCAGACATCAATACTCTTCAAGAACTTGCAGATTCTCAACTGAAAATCAGAGGCCATAGAGTTCATAAAATGATATTTAATAATAGATCTAATAAAGTGTTGTGGGCCCTTCATGAAAGATTTATCATAGATGTTAACTTTGATAGTGCAGTAAAATACCTGATAAGATATGGAAATACATCAGTTATGTGTTTAGACAACGTTTTGTTGTATTTTGCATACAAAAATAATAAATGTTTAAGTTGTACCCCAGAGTTTCACATGATGAAAGAGATTGTTGATACCAGACCTCATGCCATCCCTTTAGCCAAAGATTCTCCCTTTATTTATCGTTTCAACACTCTTATTAGACGGATGAAGCAGGCTGGATTGATCGAGAAATGGATGATGGAAGTTGTGAAACAATCTAGGGACAACAGCAAATGTGAAAATCCCTGTGGTACTGGAGTGGAATCAATATCGCTGGACAAAATAGTATTTTGTTTCTTTATTATTGGAATTGGTTACGGAGGTGGATTCTTGATATTCGCTCTTGAAATATTTTTAAAGATTTATCATGAAAGATGTAAGAAAAAACGATTTTGAGAAAATTTATAGTTCACATTCTTGTATTAAAGTTATGTTAGAAAGAACTAATCTTTGATTAATACATAAATTATTAAAATGGAATTGAATGCAATAAGCTGAATAAAAAATTTACAAATTTAATAACTTTGACCTAATGATGTAACATAGTAAGCTTTCCTTTTAGCAAAGATGTTCTGTTGCTATGGAAATCCATGTGATAACAGTTAACAACTATACAAGAACTTGTAATTACAACAAACCATTTGCATTATCTACGTAACTCTGCCCCACTAATTTTATTTTTCTTCCTCTTTTCTGAGCGAAAGTAGGTGTTCCTTGTAGTTTTTGACCACCTGGTTACTAATACGAAGTCAGATATATTGTAAGTGATCTGTATTTCCAGAAATTCTGATACGAAATTAGAAGGACACTTCATATTTATGAAATAAGACTGAATAAAATCGTTATTTTTAATTACATTAGAAACTAGATTTAAAAAGAAAACATGTACAGGGCATATTTGGATATCAGGAATATAAAATAATATTTGTAACTTAATATTGCGTGCAATTTTGAATGAATAATAAAATTTAAGGAATGAAAACCAGTAAAAATCCATCTGTATGAAACAACCTATATATATAACCTGTAATACTACCTGTATTACTACCTGTATGCTTCCGGTATTACTACCTGTATAGGGTAGTAATGAACCATACCGACAAACTGTAAGGGGTGATTCCTCACATCAAAATAAGAGAAAAAGTTTATATGGACCTATGGCGAAAAGTGCAGTTTTAGAATTAGGGTTGTCAAAAATCGGGAAAAAGCCAAATTTCAAGAGGCACTATTTCGGATTCAAGAGTCTGTGGATGGTGGTTCTTATCAGTTTAAAGGAAGTCACGCATACGCAATCCAAAAATGCATATTTCATTAATGTTCAATGGGTGTACAGAGAATTCCATAAGGAGTGAAATTTTCAGACATGCCATCAACCAAATTTTGAAATATGCTCTGATTTTGTGATTGGTCCAAAGTAGGCAAAAGATAAATCTTGACAGCAGTGAACACGGAATCCTTTAGCGCGATATCGGAAGTGTTAAGGATTGTCAGCAGCAAGGTCTCTTGTATTCGGAAAAACGCATGCTGCGATGTTTTCTTTCACGCTTAAAAGTGAAGAAAACGTGAAATGTACCGTGACGAAATACATCGCTTCCCACGTTATTCCAAACACAAAAATAACATGGAGGTATCGGTTCCTAGCACTTCCTCCTTCCCTCCCAAGCATTGGATGTCCATTGTTTTCAACGTTTACCTCCTGTCTACTTTGGACCCTCCTTGAAATCAGGGTATTTCTGAAAACTCTGTTGAGAGCATATCTGAGAAATACACCCTGTAGGGAATACCGTTTACATCTATTGACAATTGATGAAATATTCACTTTTGGATTATATATACTTGAATTCCTTTACGCTGATAAGAACCACCATGCACAGTTTGGAGCTATGGACTTTTAAAGTTGATTTTTTGATGTTTCTGGCAGCCTGTAACTTCGAAAGAAAGCATTTGTGCACCCAGGTTGGTCTATACTTTTTGTCTTATATTAATGTCAAGTATCACCTGTCAAAAATTGTCGGTGTTGTTTTGAAATGCCCTGTATAAAGACACAGCTGAAACGAATGCATTGCTAACCGAACAAGTGACAGTCAAGTGACAAAGAGATAAACATACATTGATGCATGTTGAAAACCCCAGTGAAGTGAATAAATACCTTTGCAGCTTTTCTTTTCTGTGATGTGGGGAGAGTGTCAAGTTCCAACAATAATCAGCGAACATTAACACCGGATTTTCGTTTCTATCTTTGCTCCACGATATGAGTTGATTGGTAAAACCTCTCACCATGCTTACCAGACAGAGATACTACGTTCTCTGGAAAGAAAGAACTTAGCTTATTAGTGTGTTTTGCATTTTATTTCGCCTTTGTCGAGAAAGAAGATATATTTTGGAGATTTTGTGAGCAATAAGCCAAATAACGTTTTTTTTATTGAAACAGCTCACAATTTATAACACTCAATATAACGATATTCTTATACGATCATTCACATTGAAATACTGCATTGTTTTATAAGTTGAATGTATAAGCTGGACAAGATATATGGATTTAATTTATTTAAATGATTAAGGTAAAATCAATTACGTTTTCCATAAACTCATAAGACGTAACCTAAAATATCTTATTTTATAAAAAATAATTTCTGATAATTGGTTTACCGTCTTAAAAATCAACGATAATAAATGTATCGTCAAAGAGGAACTAATGTTTTATGGAACGTTGGTATGATTATAGAATATATCATCTTCTTTCTACTTTCCTTTTATATAGCTCTCATATAAAAGGAAGGTAACATTTTACGTCAATCATTAGAAGTCTCAATTTATTTCTGAGGATTCACTTGTAAATTATAAGCATATCCAACTAAACTTGTGCTTTGAGAAACAAAATCACAGGTTCAGCTATCTATGGACTTATAATACTACGTGCACAGGTCAGTAGCTAATTATTTACTTTAGTACATGGAAGAAACGTAAACCTTTTAAAATAAGAGCTGAAGGTAAAAGGTAAAAACATACAAACTCAATAATACCTGATTTTAGAATACGATCCCACATGTGCATGTGTTAATACGATCCAGCATATTATTGTTTCACATTGTGTCAAGAGGAAAGAATATGTGGTGATAGTTTGGTATTAACAACAGCAAATTACATTCGATGCACAGAAATCTTTTAAGAGATAAATTTAAATTTCTTCGGTTGTAAAACTTGGGTCGTCACCTTTTACCATTGGCTCTTCATTGAACTAGAAATGTATTAATAAAGTACTCTTTTAATTGAAATGCTTTTATGTACCATTCATTGATAAGCGAACATCAGGTATTATGTCTTATAAACATGAATACAATTCTGAAAAAAATGTTATTTGTACCATTAAATGGAATATATTCTCAAGACAAAAATATTCTGTGTTTTGTAACAATTTTGATAATAAAGTACTCTGTTAGTTGAAATATTTTTATGTACTGTACATTGATAGGTGGACATCAGGTATTATGTCATTAAACATGAATGTAATTCTGAGGAAGAACTGAAGGGTTGGATGCAATAATCAGGTAAGTTCACTTTTAAAATTTTTTTCGAAGCTGCCTGCTTCTTGCTCTAACTTCACCATTGACACTGTATGTGGGTATCTCCTTTGCATTATAACAATCAGAATAATCATTGGATCCACATGATTCTTGCACAGAGTTCAGAGTGTTTTTCTTCTACTAGAACACGTGAAAATCACAAATTTGCTAAAAGACGGACCTACCTGTTTCTTGCATCCAACCCTTCAATTTTATTTGTACCATTAAATGAAGTACGTACTTTCTCAAGACAAAAATACTACGTGTTTTGTAACAATTTCGATATTTGTTTTAAGCTTTATATTAAACTCAAGGATAATCCTTACACGTATATTTATGACAGTGCATATTTGTACTTGTACAGATGTTTCCTAAGAACAGACAGATTCTGGTTGGGGTGAAGCGTTGTGGCATCACAAACGTTTTTCATAAACATTCGTCTCATACAATTTCATCAGATTTTCCTTGCTGTTGGTATTTAACTCCACAAAAGTAAACACTGTTAAATGACAACCCGCTAAGATATTCGACATTTTCTCAATATAGACCTACTTCCTCCAGAAAGGGATAACCTTCCGCCATAACGTCCTCCATGGCAAAATAAATCCATTTTTACTATCACCAATAGTCATAAATAAACACTATAATTTCATCACTTTCCTTATTCTATCACACTCTACAATAACCACACTTACCAATTCTACCCGATAACTTTTGGGAATTTCCAGTTATTGCGGCGGACCTTGACGAAACTTGGATCGAAATTCATTTTATTTGATTGTGTTCCTTTCATCGAGACCTATAATCACTGTGAAAAATATTTTTGATGTCATGACGGTTCTCAAGTGAAAGTTCCCCAAAATTCAAACATCTCAAGTTTCCATACGAGTACTAGGATCGTATTTTCTTTAGTATTGTTGTACTCCTCTTATTGAGGTGTACGAGTATAATACCTATGAAAAATGTTTTTGATGGTATACGCTTCTTAAGTGTAAGTGAAAGTATTAAAGAATTATCATTTTTATCAAGTGAAACTGAAAGTATCAAAGAATTGCGATGCAATTGGGATCGTAATTTTTTTCACCGATGAGTTTCTTTGATCAAAATCTATAATAATCGTCAAAAACGTTTGTGATTTCACAGAGCTTCACTCTAACCCATACTCTTTCTTTACTTTAACACGTTTCACTTTCTTGTTTTTAACTTTACAAGCAATTTTCCCTACTTCTTGTAGTATTATATTAGGCAGGTGTGTCATTTAGGGAAGTCCGGGGTCAATTGCCTCCTTTGAGTTTGAGATGCATATATTTTAATCAATATGTAATAATAATAATAATAATAATAATAATAATAATAATAATAATAATAATAATAATAATAATAATAATAATAATAATAATAATAATAATAATATCAATCATATTAGTTCTCTCCAAGCCTTTGATTTGCTTTCCCCAAAAGTTCAAGACATGCTTAACCCTCTCAGCAGATAGCCTCACAATGTGAATGCTACATTTCGTTGTGAAAAAAATGCCAATCAAAGGATTTTAGCATACAAATTGGCTACAAGCACAGTTGTGGGTGTCTGAATGATAAGTTGTCAGGTACTGAATTGCCATTTGTTGAGTATATTGGGAATCACAACGTTTATAAGTAGTTTGTTCTGCATTAACAATTGTGAGGGTATCTGCTGAAAGGATTAATTAAAAGTTCTTAATATTTACATTTATCTTCTTTCAGTTGCTCTCCAATTAACTTGCGGTTACAAATATTGTTGTTCAAATCTTAATAAAGTTTAGGGAAGTGTGTAAAATGACAGTGACATTAAAATATAATCCTGTTTTTTTTTTCTAGTTATTTATTTACCTTAATCACTATAAATGGCCTACTAGATTAACAGTATTGCAAACACAATAGAAAGTTTTAACACTTTCGACACTACGTCAAGTTACTACGTATTTCAATTCTACAAATTGAATGAAAACTTACAATGAATTCTAGAGTATAATGAATATCCTAATTTTGGGGTCCTCTACAACAGTAATAACAAAACTCAAACTACCTAGAGAAAGTGCACCCAAAGAACTTTTGTGTCTGGTACTAGTATATGGACATGATATAGCAAATTTCGAATGAATAGGAACAGTTACAAGGGATTGACAGTTGGACGTTGTTTAAAAGATTGTATTTCGAAAAGAGTGCTTTCAGGTAACTATCACATAAAAGCACATAGATGATTTTTTACTATTCCTTTACAGTTAGTTGATATTGCGAAAATTTAAGAACATATGAACATACGTGTTGATTGCCACGGTGTAGTTTGCCACAACTCGATTTTGGTGTTGTTTGCCACGGTATTGTTCTCTCTGATGTATCTCATGCCATAATCGTGAAGATTTATAGAAAATCTACTCATAAACTGAGGGTTGCCAGATGACCATATTATAACAAACATATATATTATAAACAGAATACATACAATACAAACGGTCCCAAACACTGTTACTGCTTCTATTCCGTAACCATAGTTTTGAGTATTCATTAGACATTTCTTCCAAAGGTATTTTATTAGTATTTTAGTTTATTATCAAAATTTAAATTATATCTAAATATCCATTTCTTATCCTCTGACTTTGTCCGTTAGCTATTTTAGTGGATTTATGTTTTTGCTCGTTTGACATTAGACACGACTCGATTGCTTATTAATTTATGTTTTAATGAGTTTGTATAGGCTAATTTTATTGAGATATATGCGGTCGCTCAGTGGTAGAGCTTTTAACTCTGGTGTGCGGGGGCCTTGGGTTCGATCCCAGCTCGCTCCAAGTAGATTTCATGATGGACAAACACCGTGTGTGTGAATTTTCTCGGTGTTCTTCCATTTCCTTTCACTTTATTGATTCCACCATTGTCTTCATTTCTCATCATCACCGTCTGCTTTAGCCTAGCCGGCATAACTATTGATGTAAAACTGAAAGATTCATTTTATAACGAGAAACACGCAAAGCCCACTTCGCGCGAGCTGGAATCTAACCGGAGACCCCAAGCACCAGTGGTGAATGCTTTACCACTGAGCCACCTTTCACCACACATACTTAATAGGCGGTCTCAAATAGGAAAAGTTACAATAGTCAGCTGTAACACGTTTTCTTTCTCACCACAACTATAGGTTGATGTGTAACATGGAAATTTTAAAACTTCACTCCCTTGAGAGAGCTGTTTTATACTTTGATAGGGTCTCCGTAAATGTAATTTACGAAGCTCTAAGTTGATATCATATAGCCCTTGTGCTATTTCTAACCCGTTTCTAATATCCCGCAGCAGGTTTTATATAGACTTAACATATTATAGAATATAATTTATGCACCCGGAAGCATGAAATAAAGTGATGATTATAACTTCACATCGTATTTAGTTCTTAATCCTAGGCGACTCCTATAAGAAAGCAGAATGCGTTGTAATGGACGAACACCGTGCGTGTGTTTTTCGGGGTTCTTGTTTCGTCACTTTCTTCAATGCATAATTTTTCATTCATTCTCATCTTCATATCCTTTAGCTTACACAACATAACCGTAGGACGTATAGCTAAAATATTTAATTTATTTTTCTTAAATATATAAAATCCAGTTCTTTGGTCGTTTAACAAAAAAAGAACATTATGTAACAAGAGGTGATATTTCATCATCATCATAGGTATTCTGCCTTTATTGGCAGGTCACTTGCCGCAGCTGAGAAGCTTCCATGCTCCACGGTCCTCCGCTAACCTTTTCGTCTTCGCGTATGATCTCTCAGTTTTAATATCATCCATTAATTGTAGTCTCCTTCGCCCCCTCCCTCTCTTTCCCGCCACCACACCCTCTAGGACGTCCCTCATGATATAATCTCTTCTTAGGCAATGTCCCAACCAGTTCCTCTTCCTCTTCCTAATAATATCTAAAAGTGTTCTTTTCTCTCTCACCATTTCTAACACTCTCTCATTCGTTTTCCGCTCTACCCAACTAATTCTTTCCATTCTTCTCCACACCCACATTTCGAAGGCTTCCAGTCGATTTTCGTCACCTTTACGTAATATCCACGTTTCCGCCCCATACAGTACAACACTCCACACGAAGCATTTTATGAGTCTTTTTCTCAACTCTTTATGCAAGGTCCCACAAAACAGACTTTTCTTCCTCCTAAAGGCTTCTTTTGCCATTCCTATCCTTGCTTTTATTTCACTTTCGCATTTCATGTCATTACTAAGAATACTACCCAGATATCGAAAACTATTAACTTGTTCTATTTTCTCCCCTCCTACTTTTATATTTGATACAGACC
Organism: Thermobia domestica; assembly: GCF_964235325.1. NCBI lineage: Eukaryota > Metazoa > Arthropoda > Insecta > Zygentoma > Lepismatidae > Thermobia > Thermobia domestica. Next base: position 335,531,183 of record NC_137455.1, on the reverse strand, counting down.
CCTTCGTTCCAATCACCATGGCTTTTGTCTTTCTAACATTTATTTTCATCCCATATTCTTCAAAGCCCTTTCTAATTTTTTCTAACATTTTATTGATTTTCTTTTCAGATTCTGCAACAAGCGCCATATCGTCTGCAAATCTTATGCATGTAATCATTCTACCTCCTACCGAAATGCCATCATCATCATGTAGGCTCTTTTTCGCTATCTCTTCTAGGTAGACATTAAATAGTGTTGGCGAGAGGCAGCATTCTTGTCAAACTCCCCTTCCAATTGCACTCTCTTCCGTCAGTTCTTCCCCTATCCTAACACCTACTTGTTGGTTCATGTATAAGTTTCTTATGATTCTTCTATCTTTCCATTCCAACCGTATCTTTGTTAGAACTCCCAACAACAATTCCCAATTCACGCGGTCAAAAGCCTTTTCTAGATCAATAAATACAACATACACCTCTTTCCCTTTTTCTATAAATCTTTCACCGATCGCCCTTAATAATCCAATTGCATCTCTTGTGCCCTTGCCTCTTCTCAACCCGAACTGCTCCTCCTCAACATCTTTATTTGTTCTTCCATATAACCTTCTGTTCAGTATTCGGAGCAGAATTTTAGCTGCATGAGATATGAGGCTAATAGTTCTATAATCCTCACATCTCTTTGGGTTCGATTTCTTAGCCATCGGTATCATGATTGTTTTCAGAAAGTATTTTGGCCATTCTCCTGTTTCATATATTTCATTGCATAGTCGCAACAATTCTTTCTTTCCCTTGTCTCCTATATTTTTAATGAATTCGATTGGTATGTTATCTATTCCGGTTGCCTTTCCATTCCTAATCTCGGATATAGCCTTTTCAAACTCATCCCGAAGAATACTAAATCCTTTATCATCCTCGCCTACTTCAATTTCTACTTCAACATTTAGGCTACACGGTCTATCCCTACTCTCATATAAGTCTTCAACGTATTCTTTCCACCTTCCTATGATTTCATTTCTCTCGCTGACTACCTTCCCATTCTTATTTTCTACTGTCATCATAATACCCCCTTGTTTCCTCCGAAATTCCATAGATTTCACCACCTTGTACATTTCCTCATATTTCCCAACTCTTTCTAATTCTTCTATGTCCTCGCATTTTCTTTTGTAAAACTCTTCCCTCGCTCTGTCTGTTTCTCTTCGTAATTCATTATTTACGATTAAGGACTCCAATTATATCAATTATATCAATGAGAAAATGCAATTACATCAATTTACTAAGCTATTGTGATGTTATGATGTTTTGTGTTCATTTGTTTGGAGCATAATGTTCTCTTTCAGCAGCGAGTCTAATGAGACCTCTTTCCACTTGATCTAGGGGATCACAAACAGAGGTGCCTGGTAACCCTTCCCTTTTATCCAGGTGTGTGAATCTTCATGATAATGAGATCTGATAAGATCGGAATGCAAATAACATTACTGTGGCACAAACTTGGCAAACAACACCAAAATCGAGTCGTGGCGAACAACACGCCACCCATATGATAAACATAGATAAGGTCTGCAACACTGCTTACAACCTTGTAACTACAAGAAATTGTTATTATAACTACCAAATACCATCTCTATAATATCATACAAAGATTCAAAAGAAGGGAATGGTCATTTTAAACATTTCCTACAAATAAATCATTTTAACTCCTGAACGGTATGAATTACCAAATTGATGAAAACGGCATTATGATTGTTTGGTCTATTGGAACAATCTAACTCTTTAGATATGATACTTTGCTAAGCACTTTTCCATAATAAAGCCTGTCTATATATATATAAAAAGTAAAATTTCAATTTCTTGTAACTTTATTATTATTTCTTCGAACTGTGTCGTATAATGGTCATAGTATCCGACGCTAATGTACTTTAGATATACACCGCCTCGTTGATCTCAATTGCTTTATTACTGTTGTAGAGATTTCCGAAATTTGGATATTTGTGATAACTTACTGGTGGCAATAACACTGAACAAAAAGGTGGTATTTTAATGTTTCCGTAATGGCCATCGGGGCCAGGCCCCCCAAATAATCTCCTGGCCACCCTAAATGACCAGCTTTTAAAACACCATTGTAAGATTACCTTGCTTCAGTCATTTAAAAATAACAAAGTTTACACATAATTAACAATATACACTAAAATAGTATGGAATAGTACTATTTTACTCTTCCGATCGAAAAAAGTATAGTATCTCTTCCTTATACCGATCGGAAAATAGTATGGTATACTTTTTTGTGACAGCAGGTTTCACAGTTTACTGTGATTTGTATTTGACAGTTTGAAGACAAACGTTTTAACAAGGTACTATAAATACTACCATAAAACAAAGGTACTAAACTAATTTGTAAGTAAATTATATTTTTGTACGCTATAACTAGTGTTTTAAACATTTTTTTTATCAGATGGAAAATTGGTGAAAAACAACGGTTTTATTCAGTTTCACAGTTTGAATTTCATTCGCTTTTTTAAATGATACCTGGTATAAAACAGGAAGTGAAATACAGCTATTAATACAAGAAATTATATTTTTTTTAAGTCACGAATCTAGGGATGGTATCGAGACGAGACGAGACGAGACTTTGTACAGTCTCGGTCTCGTCTCGGTTGATGAGTAGCGGTTTCGGTCTCGATCTCGCCTCGAGTCAAAAATCGCCGTCTCGGTCTCGGTCTCGTCTCGGTCAACAGATGCTTGTCTCGATCTCGGTCTCGAAGGTTAAGTCTCGGTCTCGTCTCGTAAGTCTCGAAATAAATAGTATGAAATTAAAATTGTGAAAGTATTATTATCGTACAATCTGTCGTTTAGGGTTCTTACTTTTTGCCTTCATTCTTGACAGAATGATGATATGATGTACTTCTTCGTAGCTAATTTGTAGCGCTTATGCTTTCCAAACGTGTGTTCCGAGTTCAATCATCAGTGGGTATAACATACCTGAAATAAAACTCTAATAGTAACCCATATTTCACTTTCAGCAATAGACTTTGTCTCAAATAGCCTCAGTACTTCCTATACAATTAAACTCTATCAAAATAACTCCAGTGCTATACAGTAGTTTATTTACTTTCTTTGAAACAGAATTGTTCAATACCTCCTAACGGATAACGCAATACATAGCAGCACGAATGTGTTTAATCGTACCGAAATTGAAATTTTACAATTACTCAGTTATTATCCAAAACACTCTGCTTTGATCGCCATTTTAAAAATAGAATATAATGTTCATTATCCTAACAAATAGAGTAAATTATTACTACCATATATTTTGTTTCAAATTGATCAATTGCTTTATTACCGTTTCACATCTCAGTGTTTAATTGACACTTTAAAACAGGCATTTCCTTAACCTTATGGTGGGAGCTACGGCACTTATCTTTGCTATCTGTGGTCTCGGGTTGGATCACCAAACAAATCACGGGTTCTATCCCAATCCCCGCCAAGTGAACTTTGTGGTGGACAAACACCGTGTGCGTGAGTTTCCTCGGGGTTCTCCCGTTTCCTCCCACTTTCTTCATTCCACCATTTCATTCATTACTCATCGTCAGCGTCTCCTTTAGCCTAACCGGCATAATCGTTGGACGTAAAACTCAAAGGTTTTATTTCATTTTTCTCAGCGGTGCATGTGATCTTTATTCGAGAAAACTACTCTTGCGTTCAGTACGCTGAAATTTTACGCTTGAAAATTACTTGCGAAACAAGAACATACATATTATGTGAGTATATAAGTAATTTGAGCTATATGTATCTATTTTCTCTGTCCCGGCAAAACAAGTGATTCTTAACTCTCTAGTTTTCTTTAGTATTAATTTTCGTAGTTTTGCTGCAATACGAAGGATCAAATTTGTTTTTCGCTGTACGAATTTCGTTAAATTTTGGATCTGTTTTTACCCTACCTTACCTAGTAAAAGTTATATATATACATGAACTTTAGAGGTAGACTATGCTAAGTCATTTTTTGGTCGAAATTGAGTTAAGAATATTTTTCTAATAGACTATGTTCTTTCTAATAGTGTAACAATGTAAGTCTAAAAGCATCCTATTAATTTGTAACTACTTAGTATAGTTTGAAAACAGTACTATAGATCTTACTTAAGGAACTGGCTTTTCGCTTCTCTTGCAAAATTGCGAAATTATGACTTGGTTTAGTTTACCTCTGAGGTCCAGATATAATAAAGTCAAAGCCATAATCATAATCAACCATTGTCAATCCACTGCTGGATGAAGGTCTTTTCAAGTCTTCTCCACAACTATTTATCTTGAGCAATTCTGTTTCAGGTTACACCCCAGTTGTCCTTGATTTCGTCAAACCTTCTTGAATAAGAATGTTTCCTTGGCTGTTTTTATCTCGTGGTATCCTGTCTAGAATTGTTCTTGTTCATCGATCATAATTTCTTGCATTATGTCCAGCACATTTTCCAGCCCATATTAAAAATTATTCAATTAGTACCAGTCATTAGTTGCCAAATAATTCATTTCTACTGTATATATTTGGCCTACAAATAGTTCAAATCCGCTACTTTTGAAGCACAGACACGCTACTTTTTGATCTTCGAATCTGGCAACACTGACTCAATGATTTAAATCAACACAATGTGAGGACCTCCATTTGGTCTAGCGGTCTTCGGTTCGCGTGGTCCTGAATTCGATTTCCGGTGGGAGTACAGTTGAACGACCGAAGTGGTTCGGTTTCCATTATAATAATTTGCTCCACGTCTCCTTTAGACGCCTAGCACAATCATTGGACGTTAAACTAAAACAAACCAAACAAAGAATCAACACTATGTGTATTACTAACTGTAAGTCATTGAATAATTGCATATAACTAATGGTATGGATCGAGTTTGAGGTGGTCGGTGGTCAAACTGAAACAAGTGAAATGTAACTAGGGTGTAATTAGAACTTCTAATTAAGCATGGTTTTGTGAATATCAGGCCTAAGGCTTAGGGGAACAACTAGTGTTACTGAAAAGTTATCAGTTACAATTGAATCGGTGAGGAGAAAAAGGAGAATATTCCAAAAAATAACGAAAACAAACTGAAATAGCCATTTTGTTCTCTATTCGTAAATACATAGAATGAACGTAAAAATATAATGTTACTGTCATAATCCATTGTTAGATATTGCTTTGAAATTTTCGCTGAGTGGAAGAAAGAGAACATTCCTGGAAGATTCTCCTTTTTCCACGCAACGCCAGTAATTCCCTGATCGGCCACTAGATGCTGCGCCAGTCACAGGTAGGCTTTCACATCAGTCGCTGAATGTGTTATGAACATTGCAAAATAATATTCTAGTGCCTTGAAGTATTCTGTAAACTTGTGTCTCACCAATGTCTTCGTCAGAGGATAATATGTATGAACCAAGGGCGCCCATCAGAGGAAGCAAGCGGACGCTCGCCCCACTAGAGGAAATTGTACTTCAGAATATCGAAAATCCAATAGAATTTTTACATTAGTTACAGCAAAATTTGAAACTATTTTTGAAACATCGCTTATACTTGCTCCCCCCTTGGAAACCACAACATGGGCGCCCTTGGTATGAACCTAAAAGGAAAAAGAGTAAACGCAATAAAGACCAGCATATCAAAGAAATTGGAAAACAAACTAGACAACACGGAGAAGAGTTTGTGGCAAGTAAGGGACATTTAGTGGAAGCAAGATTGACAGATAATGATTGTAATTGTCGCAAAAAAATGTACGGAAAAGTTTACTGAAGAAAAACGATGTATTATAAATGTTGTTTTCTGTGGACGTCCTAAGAAGGAACGTGATACGTATCTTGTAGGCTTAATTGAACGGCATGATGTACGTCATCGTCCTTTGACAACTAAATCTAACCGTAATTTTTGATATTTTAAATATTTTTCAATGAAATATAATACTAGAATAGAGGTGTGTCGCAAAGCGTACATGGCGCTTCATGCCATTAAACCTAATAAAACTGTTGAACGTTTAACTAAGCTAGTAGAAACAAATCAGAAACCAGAGGATAAGAGAGGTAAACACACTAACCGGGGAAATACGTTAGATGCCATAGTTCTGAATAAATAAGATGAGCTTATTGCCTCGTTCCCCACAAAGGTTTCACATTACACATCTCAGCCCCATTACTTATTTACAATCTGACTTAACAGTGAAAACGATGCATGGACTGTTTGTAGAAAAATACCCACAGTTAAAACCAGTTGTTAAATATGAGTATTATTTACGTTATTTTCGGGAAAATTATGATTACCGCTTTAGACGTCCACAAGTGAATGTGTGTCCCACATGTGAAGATTTCAGCACGAAAATAAAATCTATAACTCTTAATGATATAGTATACTGTAAAATTCTCCAAAGAAGCTCATAGACATTGAAAAAGTTAAGCATTACGTGCCGGAGAAGTAACAAGATTTCTATAACAATATCATACAGTTGCCAGTTTTTGGAGATGCTAGTAGTGACATTGATAATAAGTAGTTACAAAGGTGTTTTGTTTAAACAAACTTTATTCTAAATGCATTTACTATACATTTTCTACTTTTTGTATTGCATCTAAACTGATGTTATAAATACCTTTTCAATTTTTTTTTTAGAAAATGTCACTAATATTGACTTGAAACTTGCAATTTAAATAAGTTTTGCACTAAATGTACCATGTGTTAATGAGTTGACGGTTTTTAACCATGTGTGTAGAAATAACATTGGCTTTTCTGTATATTTTGTACACTTTTTTTTTCACATTTATCTCTTGCGTGGAAAAAGGAGAATATTCCACAAACAAATTTCCTGTGTAGCCGGAAATATAAAATATTTAAATGTTTTTTCTTTGTGGCAAATAATAACCCTTAGCATACACTACAAGTTTATAATGCAACACAATCATATCAGAGCAACAGATTTCTCAATAAATAGTTTTTTGTAGTTTCCCGAAAGTAAGATGTTGAGGAATGTTCTCCTTTTTCTACTCACCGATTCAATTTGCAGTTACATGTATTGCTGGAACGAAAACTTTGACATTAACATTATAAATAGCCCAAAGACTATGAAAAACGTCGTCATTTGAAACCATTCTTGCACCATAAAACAAATTACGAGTTATTAAAATATTTTGCAGCTCAGTTACGTTGTTTGCACTATATTTAGAATAATATTTAGCAATTTAAGTAGGGAACACTGCTTAAAATAATGGAACTGCAACTTGTTTTAATTAAAACAACCAAAAACTATTGTTGTAATGTTATAGAAGCAAACTAAAACAACAATCATTATAAAAAAAAAACTTCATACAAATGCGTTATTTTAAGCAATAAAACAATCACTATCCATGTGTTTGGTATCTCTGAAACGGTTTGAAATAATTCTTGTAAATGACATTATGATCAGTTAAGTCTTTTATGAGACGTGATATGTCAGCACGTTTTCGAAGTAAAGTCGTTAGAAAAAATAAATTTTTCATTTCTTGTAACTTTGTTCCTTCATTCATTCGAAATACAGTATATTATACCATGATCATAGTATTTGACGCTGATACAAATGATGCGCATTGCACCGTCTATGATATTTGAGTTATTAGAGATCTCCAAAATGTTGATGTTAGTGATTCTGTATTGTCCTTTGTTACACAGAATAATATATGTGGTATTGTGGTTTTATTTAATATCTAAATTAGAAATAGGTAATACCTTACATAGTGCAATTTGAGAAAATATAACTTTATTTTGCGTTGGTAACACTGCTTGTTTATATATAGGCGCTGATCCAAGGGAAGGGCTATAGGGGCTATATCCCCCCTTAACGTTCAGGTATACACTGAATAAAATGAGCTTCAATCCTGCTTTACACTGGATAAAGAGGCAAAATATGGTTTATCCCCTCCCTTGATCATATCTTGGATCAATCTTTCCACGGAAATATCTCGAAAACGGTTGAACATAAATAAACTGAACAAAAACTCAAATAGGAAATACTATGGGACAAATCGAATGGTGATGACATGGTGTCCCCCAGGGCCGCTCTTCAAGGGCGCCCGGGACCCAACTTTGAAATTTTAAAGGGAAACATGGGGCGAGTGACACCTCGTTAGATAGATCTTTAAAAACTGAAAAGGAATATGGCAAAAAAATTTTCATATCGGCCACCGTTTTCAAAATGGCACCCAAGATAATTATGTTACCAGTATCAGTTAATTGTCCAGTAGCAATAATATGAAAACGGTTGAACATAAATGAACCAAACAAAAGTTCAAATAGGAAAGCCGTGGGGCACATCGAATGGTGTTGTCGCGGTATCCCCAAGGGCCGCCCTTCATGGGGGCCCAGGGCCAAATTTAAAATTTTAAATGAAAACGTGGAGCAAGTGATACCTCGTTCGATAGGCCTTCAAACACTAAACAGAGTTGTGACAATTAACACAACGAAAAGTGAAACAGGAAAATGACATGAAGCACGTCAGATGATGTCGTGATGACCCCCAGGGACGCCTTTCATGGGAGCCCAGGACCTAACTTCAAAATTATCAATGGAAAAAACATAGGTCAAGTGATATCTCGTTCGATAGATATTTAAAAACTAAAAAGTGTTGTGATAAAAGATTTTTCATATCGGTTACCATATTCAAAATGGTATAACGGTATGGACTGGCTTGAATTTTTACATCAACCCTCGTATTATTCCAACATCAATTCTGGGAAATATAACGCAATCAGCTAATAGTTGGAGGAGAACAATGCTAAGGAATTTGTCACCCAAAAGGTGCCTCGCTTATCCAGACAGCTCTGCTTCCTCCCGTCAGTCCATATAAGGTCGAGGAATTTTGCTACTCTCGAGAGAAACGCCCACGCAGTGAACTCTCATGACGATGACAGATTTCTGCGTGACAATGTGAAATTTATCAATAATCGTCAATCCTACGACTTATGGGAACGATCAGTGTTTTTAATGTGATTTTTATTAACTTATGAACCATTCATTATATATTATTAATAATATAATAACGCATGCAAAAACTTAATATTCTCTACGAACTATATTTTAGTTTTGTCAGTGTATTCTTGCGCCGCTAACTGGCAACTATGCGACGCAGGAAGAGGACCGGGAGAGAGGACATTCATTCTCTTTCAAGATGTGAAGGTGACAGCGTTTATACTTTGAGAACTAGCAAAAACGTCCTATGGCCTCTCAAAAGAGAGAGTCCAGAAAGTCGCCGCATGTATTGAGTGTATTAAGTATCTGTTTCTACCAGGATTAGAAGAGAACCCAAAATTATAGTGTTTAAATTGTCAAAGCATCATAAGATGATTTTAGCAACGTAATGCAAAAACTTAGCCGGACAGACCATGAAAACCACAAGATAATACGATGGAAAATAATCCATGGCAACCCCTTGCAGCTCAATGGAAGTGAAGTGTCTGTAGTGAATTGCATAGTCGCTAACCGATTCATCATATTCGTTCGGTCGTAAACTTCGCGTATTATTTCGATATCGTATCGGTTCGTATATCACAGTGATTGGGCCATCCATTTTATCTAAGTGAAATCATGTGTCTTGTGTTCTCACGCATTTGTAAATGTTTTATATTCATTGAGGTTAAAAGTTAAATATAAGTGTTTCGCAAAATATATCTTTTTTAATCAGCAATGAAAAATAATAATATTTCATAATTTCAAAATGTGTGAGCTATATTCTTTCTTTCTCAGCGAATGGAGGATATTACTTTCTAATAGTGTATATGGCCTAGAGTAGGATTCAACAGGCAAGGTATTTGTGAAGCAGTGAAGGGCAAACATTACTTTCGTCTCCCACTATCCATCTGGCGTAAAATCATGCATTGCTGTCCCACTTGTATTCTCTTACAGGCAGCGAGCAGCATATCTTGGAGCTGACGCAACAGCGATGGTGGGTATACGGCTTATGCCTCTGATATGTACAACGCCCGAATCCTAGGACCGTGGAAGTGGTGTTATTTGTTTCGTTACCAGTTCCTTACTATAATCTATTAACTTAGTGTAAATGAATGATGTTCTTAGGAAGACTCCTAAAGAGATCCAAGGTTCGGATCCCGATAGCATTATTCGTTGGTCTTCTTAAACTGGAACAAGCAAATATCAAACCCCACTCCTCTCATAATGGTAACAAAGACATGGTGCCTGTATTAGATAAAACGTCCAGTACCATTAATATGAAAACGGTTGGAGATAAATGAACAGGATAAAACTCGTATAGGAAATCGCAAAAGATACTTATCATTCCAACGGAGAAAAGATTATTAAAGTATAAGTGAGATAATGCTAAAGAGGAAATCTAATTCTTAGAAAATTATCTTTCCGATCTCCCTTCGTAAGTGGGTGAAGCGGAAATGAATGGTAAATTCTCAAATGAGAACCCCACTTTTACTTGCAATAGGTATGGTTTGTTTGAAACACTTGGGTGTACAAGTGACTGGTACTGTAATGAAGTAATGAACCAATATTGTGCAGGCGACTTTTGAGCAAAACCAACATTTGTACACGTTGTTCTAAAATTGCATTGTTCGACAAATTTGTTTTCGCATTTCAGTTGATTCATTTTTGCACAAATCATTACCTGCAATCAAAATGGAAAGTACTATTTAACGAATATTTTACGTACCTTTTTCTAAAAGACACCTATCTGTTATAAAATCACATTTCAGATAATTTTGTTGTGTAGATACAATTTGCAAAAACTAAGGTTCTCATTTGCAATTTCACCGTTTCTTCCCGTACTTCACCCACTTACGGATGACGTTGGAACGATGATTTCCTAGGAACTAGATTTCCTCCTTTGCATTATGGCACTTTTACTCTAGGCATCTTCTCTATTGCAACATTTTCGAGTCCTGGAATGATAAATACCCTCTGTGATTTCCTATAGGAGTTTTATTCTGTTCATTAGTATTCTGTTCTTCAACCGTTTTCATATTAGTGGTACTGGACGTTTAATCTGATACAGGCACCATGTCTTGGCGGCCATTTTGAAAACGGTGACCCATATGAACAATCTTTTGCCACAACGCTGTTTAGTGTATGAAGATCTATCGAACGAGGTATCACTTGACCCATGTTTTCGTTTAAAATTTCTAAGTTGGGCCTGGGCCCCCATGAAAGCAGGCCCTGTGGGACACCGAGACAACATCATTCGATTTACCCCGTGGATTTTATATTTGAATTTTTGTTTGATTCATTTATGTTCAACCGTTTTCATTTTAGTGCTACTGGACTTTCATCTGATGCAGGTAACATATCTTGGGGGCTATTTTGAATACGGTGACCGATATGAAAAATCATTTGCCACGCCGCTTTTTAATTTTTAAAGACCTATCGAACGAGGTGTCTCCATGTTTCCATTTAAGATTTTAAAGTTGGGCCCGGGCCCCCTTGAAGAGCGGGCCTGAAGGCATCATATCATTGCCGTTCGATTTGTCCCATGGTATTTCTTATTTTAGTTTTTGTTCAGTTCATTTATGTTCAATCGTTTTCGAGATATTTCCGTGGAAAGGTTAAAATGGGCCAACCAGTATATATATATATATATATATATATATATATATATATATATATAGAGAGAGAGAGAGAGAGAAGATTATATACAAAAGTAGTGGATTTTGCTTCGGGAGAGGCTTGAGGAACGGGTAACAAACATTTGTGTTGTACTTGCAATGCGAAAAATGATTACAAATTTATTTCAGGAGGGGCTTGAGCCCGACACCTACCCCCTAAATACGCCACTGTGCAGGTACATCAGTCAACCGTTCCAATACAGCAATGAAACAAATTTTGAGTAAAGGCAAAATAACTATCAATATTCGAGACGAGACCGAGACTTTCGAGACTGACCATGGTCTCGTCTCGGTCTCGTCTCGATTTATAGAGGTCTGTCTCGGTCTCGTCTCGGTATGTAAAAGTCTGTCTCGGTCTCGTCTCAATATATAAAAGTCCGTCTCGGTCTCGGTTCCACGAATCTATATTATAAAATTGAAAATGACTATGTTTGTGACTTTTAATCTCTTGAACTGCCCGATCGATCTCGATCAAATTTTTGACGTAGATGCGATTCTGTCCTGGGAGTGTCATTAGCTGTTCTCTTTGACGGTAGAACTTAGGGTGGAGGTAGGGGAGATGAAAAAAAACTTAATAATTCTTGAAAAAAACGACCAATCTCGATCAAATTTTCAACATAGATGAGGTTCGGAACTGCGATGGATTTTGTCATTTCACTTTGACGGAACAACGTTGAGGAGGGGGATGATAGGAAGATACATATAAATATGAATATAAATAAAAATAAAAGTGACTTAATAACTCTTGAACCACCCGACCGATTTCAATCAAATTTTCAACATAGATGAGGTCCGGAACTGGGAAGTATTTTTTACCATTTCTCTTCGACGGTAGATGTTAGGAGAGGAGAAGGAAAGTAGTGTTGTAAAATTACCTTAAATTTTGAACCTACTGGTAAAAAAACCGTTTTTTCCGGTTTCTTTCCAGAATGGGAAAATAAAAAAAATAGTTGTGTTAGGTTATTTTTACTAGTAATGGAACCGTTTTTTCGATGTTTTCTGTTGCAACAAGCATTTCTGTTGCAACAAATAGAGCTCTTGAATGAAACTGAGTTCTTAATGTGCTCTTTGATCTGGTGAAACTCTGTTAATTTTAGGCAAATTTCAGTAATGCTCATGCACTAAGACATATAATTACTATTATTTGATATTCATATACAGACTTTAATGTAAACTTCATGTTCAAAATTTTGTATGTAAACAAACACTTGTTTTCTAGTACGACAAATTATCTATATATATAAAAATGAAAGTAACTATATTTGTAACTTAACCACTCATGAATCACCAGACTGACCTGCATAAATTTTTTTAACATAGATGAGGTTCGGGCCTGGGATGGATTTTACCATTTCACTTTGAAGGTGTAACTTGGAGGAAGGAAGTGCGAATATATATTGATCATTACCAATCGTAGTGTCGAACCCATAGTTTTCAAGGTTGCTAAGATGAACAGTGACATTTCCGATGCTGTTTAAATAAAAATTCAGGTCCGCAACTTGGGTAGGAAGATATATATATATATATATATATATATATATATATATATATATATATATATATATATATATATATATATAAATGACTGAAAATGGAATATATTAGTGTCAAATCCATAGTTTTCGGGGTCGCTGAGATGAGCAGAGATATTTTCGATATCGTTTAAATCCAAATTCATCCGTGAAACTTGGGGGCGGGGAAGCTATATATGAATATGATCGAAAATGACCGATATTCGTGTCAAATGCATGTCTTTTGGGGGTCCTGAGATGAATATTAACACTTCAGATGCTGTTTAAATCCAAATTAGGCGCCGCAACTTGGGGGGGGGGGAGGAAGGGTGCATTTATAAAAATGATCGAAAATGGCCGACATTAGTGTTGAATCCATAGTTTTCGGTGTGGCTGAAATAAACAGTGACACTTCCGATGCCGTTTAAATCCAAATTGAGCCAAAATAACACTCCTAAAGTGGAGGGTGATAGGTAAAAGTAATTAAAAATGACTGATATTAGTGTCGAATTCATAATTTTTGGGGTCCCTAAGTTCATTGGTGAAAATTTTGGTACCTTTTATACCCAAAATGAAATGTATTCTTCCCGTGCGATGAACGGGTATTCTGCTAGTCTTCAATAATGACGAACGTACGTTTTAGATGTTAAATTCTTCAATATATTTGTCGCTGCTCAAATTTATGCACTTGTGCGGTGTGTGTGTGTATATGTAAATATGTAAATATGTATATGTAAATAAGGTCATCTCTCTTTTTGAGTTGTTCAAAAAATATATATACAAATAATAAAGAGGGATTTTTATCAGAAAACTAAAAAGTAAAATTAAAAGATGTTACTTTAAGTATTTTTCCTGCTACCGAAACACGTTGTGCATGTTGCAAACATGTTACAGCAAAAACAATTCTAAATTGTATTTTCCGGGTTTTGCCAATGTTTCCGAGCAAAAGATTTTTCTAATGGGTTCAAAATTTCCGAAAAGTTTACACAGCACTAGGAAGATACGTATCTCCATAAAATATATATATTTAATTTTAACATACTGGTATTAACTAAAATGATTCTGGCCCAGTTATTTTAACACTTCCCTGCCATAAAACGGTAACTTTATAAGATTACTTAAGATAATTTAAATGCGTCTATATTAATTAATCTAACTAGGATTATATTTTAGTATCTTTTGTAGCCATAACTCCATTCCATCACGGTGCTAACTTTAAAGGAGTGGTACAAATATATTTGTTGCCACAAAATTTCCCTATTCTAATACAAGAAACATAACTAATCAATGACCTTAACTGTAAATAGTAAATATAAATAGCTTTCATTTTAAAAGCATAATGTAGTAAAATATTCGAAAATTTCAATTTTTCCCAATTTTTGAGTTTTTTCCAAGCTCGGTAAAAAACGGTAAAAAAAACTGGGTTTTTACTCAAAATTTCCGTTTTTCTCCACGCGTTCACAACACTAAAGGGGAGGAGTTTAAATATAAGAAAATGAATAAAACTTAATAACTCTTAAACCACAAAATCAATCTCGGCCAAATTTTCAACATAGATGACGTTCGGGCCTGGGATAATTTTTATCGTTTAACTTTGACAGTCCAACGTAGGGGGGAGGGATATATATATATATATATATATATATATATATATATATATATATATATATATATATATATATATATATATATATATATGCATGTATGTATGTATATTGATCAGGTTCGGGACTGGGATGGATTTTATCATTTCACTTTGTGACTTCACCACTCTTGAAGAAGTTGACCGATCTCGATCAAATTTTCAGCATCGATGAGGTTCAAGCCTATGGTTTTTTAATTTTACTTTGACGATGTAACTTAGAGGAGAAGGAGGAGCGATATATATATATATATATATATATATATATATATATATATATATAAACGGACTTTTTTTTAAGTTCATCACTCTTCAACCACCCGACCGATTTCGATGAAATTTTCATTATATATGAGGTTCAGACCTGGAATGGTTTTGTCATATCACTTTGTCGGTGCAACTTAGGGGAGGAAGAAGGGAGAGGAACATTTATAAATGATCAAAAATGACCGGTATTAGTGTCGAATATATAGTTTACGGGGTCACTGAGATGAACAGTGACA
This sequence comes from Thermobia domestica, assembly GCF_964235325.1. Taxonomy (NCBI): domain Eukaryota; kingdom Metazoa; phylum Arthropoda; class Insecta; order Zygentoma; family Lepismatidae; genus Thermobia; species Thermobia domestica. The sequence continues at coordinate 335,515,954 of NC_137455.1, read as the reverse complement.
CTTCTGATGTTGATTAAATCCAAATTCAGCACTGCAGCTTGTGGGAGGAGAAAGGAAATTACATAAAACTGATCTAAAAATTACCCATATTAGTGTCGAATCCATAGTTTTCGGGGTCGCTGAAATGAACCAGGCACGTAGCCAGGATTTCGTGAAGGGGGGCGGGGGAAATACTGTGGTCATCACACCAGGGGTCGATCACTCTAAACTAATTTACTAGAACATATATTGGTTCGTTTAGCCAGGATTGCGTAACTAGGGTGGGAGGGGGTGACATGAAATTCTCAAGGCCCAGGAGCTCGATCAATCTAAACTACTTTACTATCGACATATATTGGTTTGTTAGGACAATAAAATGAGGATATGTTGGTAAGTATTTTAATAACAAACTATGAAGAGATCGTGAGAAATAAAAGAATAAAAAAGTATTGAAAAAGATTTTACATTATTTACGTCCTTCCTCTGTTTATTCAAATATAACAATTTTCCTTTCATTATGAACACTACTATTATGAAAATACATATCCACTATTATAAAAAGTACATACTCAATAATGTCTTTGAAATAACATGTTTGATACAGTAAGGATGCGATGACGAAAAATTATGATAAAAAATGTCCACGCTGTTACACAACGGCACTATGTTTTCGGAAGCTTTAAATCTCTCTGATTAGTAGCAGAAATTCTGAGAATTCCTTAATTTTTCTAGAAATTTCAAATTCAATGACTCTTCCAGGATATCTGACTCACCCCGCCACCAGGTATTGCAAGTAATACAAATCTCCTCATAAAAAAGAGTAACCAAAAGCTTCCTGTATTTGTTTTTACTTTTAACGCTGATCCTTTTTTTTCTCATTCCATTTTGTTTCATCCTTCCTTATTTTTTTCATTTTTGGTCTCGAAAGGGGGGGGTCCTGACCCCCCTTGGCTACGTGCCTGGATGAACGATGACACTTCCCATGCTATGTCCCGCAACATGAAGGAGGCAGAGGAGGAGATATATAATAATGATCTAAAATGACCAATATTAGTGTCGAATCCATAATTCCCCCTTCAGTCGCTGAGATGAACTGTGATCTTTCCGTTTCAGTTTAAATCGATGCCACTAAAAATGGAAACAACATATTTTACGGGTACCAAACACATGAGATACGGAGTTGTGCACTTAAATTTTTATTTTAACCCAGCGAAGCGGGTAATTGATGGTAGTAACAAATAAATATTTTTGTCAGGAAATCTTAAAGAAATTAAGTGCAATTTCAAAGAAAATCAGTCTTATGTAGATAGGTTTTATGTACAAGGGCTTAAATTAAAATAGTTATGCACAAAAGTATGTTTGGTCCGGGGCAGTAGTTCTTGGTTAAATTTAATGAAAACTACCTGGGCTATTATTTATGGAGAGAATAATAATAATCATCATCTAATAAACAGTGTGTTTAGTTTTTCAACTGAAGGAAACAAAAATTTTCCGTTTTTTTCAAGCATCAAAAACACTAGCTGCAACACATTTTTTTTTTTTGTTTTATACATTGTAGCTGTCCCCCTTGAAAAACGATGTTCCCCTCCTACATAAAGGTCCCACACAGCAAGGAATATTTCCTCAATCAAAAGAAAATATTTTCCTTGGTTTCCAAAAGATTTTCCTTCTCTGTACATTTCCATGCTGGTTTCCCCAATGTATTCCAAATATTTCCCGAAAATATTTTCCCAAAAATGTTTGTAAAACATTTCAGAAATTACCTAGAGTACATTTTGAGAATGCTTGCCGGAAAGTAAATCCAGGAAAATATTCACAAAATATATTAGAAATATTGTTTTGGATCTAATTTAATATATTTTCACTGTTGAGAAGGGAAATATTTTTGAAATGATACTAAAAATGTTTTCCATATGTCATACGGAAAACAAGGAAACGTAATATACTCCACATATTTAAAAAATGTTTTCTAATACGTTATTTGCAATATTTTCTATTTTTACGAGAAAACGTATTAAATATATATTATAAAAACATTTAGAATATTTAAAAAAAATATTTCGTAATATAAGAAATATTTTTCAGAAATGTTTTTAAAAGGTTTACTTAATTTTTACAAAAGTATTTTGGTAATCTTCTTCTATAACTTAAATTAAATACTTTCGTATGATATTTTAGTATTATTTCCAGAATATTTTATCAAATTTTGAATATAAAACTTTAAAGCAGATAAAAGAAAACATTAAAAATGAATAGAAAAATGTTTTCCATTCTGTTTTGGAAAATATTTTGTGTCTTTAGTGAACAACATTTTCTGATATAGGTCTATTATAGGAACATTTTACATTGTTTTCAGAATATACTCTTCCGTTATTAGAGAAAATATATTCCTTGTTAGATCTGAGAAATATCCCAAATATTTGCCGGAAATATTTTTTAAAATGTGTTTGGAGAACATTTAATGAAGTACAGGAAGCAGTGGCGTTAAATAAGCTTTCCGGGCTTAAGTCCCACCAAAATTTGTTTTACTATATTATAGTAAATAAAATATCCTGCACAATTTTCACATGTCCAGGAATAAAGTTAGCAAAAATTCCCTCCACGAAACAAAATCGTAAATACGCCACTGACAGGATGCGCATTTTTAGAACGTTAGTAGAAAATAATGTAAGGAAAATTTTCACAAATTGTAATAGAAATATTGTGTTGAATGTAATGTAATATGTTTTCAATGTTGAGAGCAGGGGTAAAAGTGGATTTGAAAAGGTGGGGGGACGGTAGGTAGCGGATGACGTCACGCCATTGCCCCTGACTATCTTTGACCATTGTATTTTTTTTTAGGAACTTGGGAGACGCCGTACATATTTTTGCCAGGTGGGGGCGGCGTCCCCCCGCACTTTTTACCTCTAGTTGAAAGAGAAAATGTTTTCGAAGTAACACTAAAAATGTTTTACATAGGGCCTACATGATAAAGAAAACAGAATAGGCCTGTGAACAGAATAAAATGTTTTCCAACATGTCATATGCAATCTTTTCTATTCTTACAAGAAAACATATGAAATGTAATTTTTAAAATATTTCGAATATTTTAAAAATAAATTCGTTCGTAATATGAGAAATATTTTTCAGAAATATTTTTAAAACGCCTATTAATTTTGTATGGAAATGTTTTTGTTACCTTGTCCTGTAACTTAAATGAAATATTTTCATGCAATATTTTAGAATTATTTCCAGAATATTTTATCGAATGTTGAATCAATTCTCTCACTAGAGTATCGTAGTAGCATTATTACCAATCATTATACTAATTATAGCAGCATCAAATAAATATATTTGTTAAAAATTTGAAATTTATAATATCTTGGTGACATCGCACAGGCATTTATTTCAGATCGCAAAATAGCATCGGTACATCAACCGTCATTTGTTTCTCAAAAGTACCAGCATTCCTTGCGCGATATGTTGAATTTGAATGTTCATCTGTTCCTGTGAAGTTCTGACATAATCCCGGCAATTCTAAAGATCAAAGATTCATGTGAAACACTAATTCGAATGTTACCATTTTACAGTTATATTTATTATATAAATAGGAAGAAGGCATCTGGATCTGAACGGTCGTGCCTATGAAGAAGGTGTCCAATTGGAGGCCGAAATGAAATGAAATGAAGCTTACAACAAAAGTCGGTAAGTAGAACGATTACATAAAATAATTTAGCTTTATTGTCTGTAAAATTTAGCTTTATTGTCTGTCTAGCTTTATTGTCTGTAATAAATTCATGTGGGAGGCTAGATTTCCATTGTTTATGATTATACATAAAATACCGTGCAGGTTTCTTTTGGCTCACCATTCGAAATAATTGCTGAAAAATGAATTATTTTAATAACTTTCTTTTTATTGTCTCCTAAGTCGATTAGGTGATAGGCGATTTGAAATACGTCACATGGCATAGATGAGATTCTAAGGGAGCGTCAGAAGTAATTGTCGAAAAATTACAGTTATTATTTTATGATTTGCGTATATATATACGGGGCCGGATGTATCACGTAAAAACTACAGTGCAAAAAATACAAATCAGCCTACGTGGCCACTAAAAAGCACCAATAGGCAGGGCTCTAGAACACAGGTCTCCCTTCCCATTTATATGTAATATAGACAGAAATCAACGTGTCCTGCGGGGCTCTAACCCGCTTTCACTTGCTAACGCTCGCTCGGCAATACTATGTGAATTAAATACTTTACCTTGGTACAGAGAAAGAAATCTGTTAACCTATATGGGGACCTGTGTTCTAGAAACTTCCCGCAACAATACTATCTGAATCAGAACAGGGCGAAGGTGGAGGACAACAGGAGCGAGTAGATGCTTTCCAAAGGGAAAAGATGTGGGCAAGTCTTTACTTTAGGCAAGGCAATGGCAATAAACCATTCATCTGAACCTGTTCCTGCAGTTAGTTACAGTTCTCAAGAAGGAAAGACAGAAGATAACCTGCTCTACGGGGCTCTAATCCGCCTTCAATCGCTAACGCTCGCTCGGCGATTTGTATTTTATAATATTACTACCTTGCCCAAAGTAAAGAGTTACCAGGCGTATATTACCATTTTAATGACAGGTTATAATAATTCTGCGTGTAGATTTACTTCTGGCGTGCCACTCGAAATCTCTGTTTCTTTCAGAAGTAATGTTCCGGGGGCATTGGTAATACTATTCTAGTTATTATTGTAAACGTATTGTTTTGGATGCTCCGGGGGGCACTGTCCTCCCAAAAACAGGTCTGGAAGAAACACTGCTCGAAATGCTTACTGAGATATAATTCTTTCGCCACTTTCTTTCTTGTTGTGTATTCAATGATTTTCGACAAGCGAAGTATAAATTTTTCACTTGGCATAGATAAAATTCAAGGAGACCGTCAGAATTAATTGTCGAAAAGTTACAATTCTTTTACGATTTGCGTATTTATACTGAGTCCTGATGTGTGGATAAGAAGTACAGTACAAAAAATAGAAATCAATCTGTGTTAGGGGGCTACTAAAAAGCACGAATACCATCTAACCGAGTCATGGAGGGTGAAGGCGGGGGCCCAAGGGGGTGCTTCCGAAGGGAGCAGACACGTACTCTTCTATTTTGATCAAGGGGTAATGGCGCGTATACTACCATTTTAATGACGTATTCACGATTTTTTTTAGGGGACAGACGCTTGGCTAACTTTGTTCCTGGAGATGAAAAAAATCTGAAAGATAAGTTATTTACTTTAATATAGTAAGTACAATTTCAATGGGCTTAAACCCGGAAGCCCCCCTTAAATACACCACTGGGTTATAATAATTGTGGGGTTCATTCGAGCAGACGTTTACATCGAGAGCAAAATTTATAGGTAAAATGTGAAGTATTTTTCGTGAAGGAATAAGAGTGTGAATGTAAGTTATTTCTGTCATTGCACAGCTTATTGAAATGGATTTTGAATGCAAATAGGGTAAGAGTAAGCGACGGGAATTTCCGGTTCATACGTCAGTTGTGAACATCTGCGATGGCCGTAATGTGATTTTTTTTTTAAGAATTGTGTAGTAAAGAGAGAAGGATTATAAAGTTTATGCAGAGTCATGGTATGGTGAAGCGCGTAAAATCAACTGCGCAAAGTGTGGAAAAGATGTATTCACGAAGAAAAATTCAGAACAGAGGCAATAGCCCTGCATACACTATTTTCAGTCGTAAAGCTGAGAAAGAAAGGGGGTGTAACACACGTGTATTAGCTGTGAAAGGTGTTTTTTTTAAAGGATCGAAATTAAGTGTTTTTGAAGATAAGAATAATTACAAATATTGTGAATGACCATCCTCTTTTATGCGTACCCCCCACCCCCCTGTCGCTGATGTTCCTGCTCCCTACGCTGTCGCTCGGGCCCCCCTGCTGTGCTTCTGCCCTGACTCGGTTAAATAGCGTTCTTGTTTTTTACTGGCCACCTAGCACAAGTTGTTTCGCCTTTTCTTCTAGAGCTCCTCATTTAGTGCATAGGGAGCCGCGGTTGCTTAGTGCTAGAGCGTTCACCTCCGGTTCTTGGGGTCCCTGGTTCGATGCCAGCTCGCGCCGTGTCGACTTTGTGGTGAACAAACGTCGTGCTCGTGGGTTTTCTCGGGGTTCTCCCGTTTCCCCCCACTTTCTTCATTTCACTCATTTCTCATTATCACCGTTTTCTTTAGCCTAATCGTGGGACGTGAAACTTAAAGGATTTTTCATTTAGTGCATGTTCTGCAAAAAGAAACTGGAAGATGCAGGAAATGCGTCAAAATTTGGTACAACAGCCTGCTAGAGTATTGCCTAATTCTGTGTGCAGGTTTACTATTGGCGTGCTGCTCGAAATATTTGTTGAAAAATTATAATTCTTTCGCTGATTTTGTTATTGTCTCTTAAGTGATTTGCGGCAGGCGAATGTAAATATTTCACCTAGCATATATAAAATTCAAGGGGGCCATCAGACTAGATTTGCCGAAAAATTACAATTATTCTTGTATTGTATTGTATTGTATTCAGGGTTTGCCCAAGTGGGTCCAGCCCGGAAAAAAACACCGGGTTTTTTCGGGTTGGACCCACCTGGGTTTTTGAGATTTTCGTTAGTATATTATTGGTGCAATTAACGTGATCACATTGGAAGTGATTCTTATCAGATTTTGGACTTTCCTTGGGCAAATTAGGTGCTTTCACGTTAAGGTATACAACATCCAAAGTGAGGCCTTTATAAAGTTCTTAATGCACTGAATGCATATTAAAAAGCCGTACCTTAGATTGAGATAGTTATAGAACAAATTAATTTTTGAATGTGCTTATATCCTATTTCAAGTAAAATATGCAATTTTATATTTTAGAAAATACTTTCCGTGAATAGTGTGCTCGCTTACTTAGCGACGCCGAAGGACATTATCCCTCATACATCTGATGGGTTTAGTGCTATAGGTGCTGGTACTACTAGTAAATATGTAGTGTATTAATAAAACTATTAGTATTATTTTTTATTATCTTTGATGGTAACACTGGTATTCTTCAGTAGAGTTTGGTTTTCCAACAACAGTTTAGTTTAGTTATTTGTTGCTACTTTTCAACTAGCTTTCTGTAGAATCAACAGCAGCAATAGCGTAAAAATTCGTGTCAAATTTAAGAATCTTAGTGCTCGGAGTTTCGAAGGGTGCGTAACGCTTACTATTTCAAGTCCTGAATTCAAACTTTGTACTAGTGGAAGTTTCGATGTACAGTAAAGAAAGCTTGCATTTTCGGAAAATAATAATAAACCTTCGTCGCAAAATAAGTGCTCGGGAATTTTCAGCAATTAAACGCACAAAGCATTGGAACTGAATACTTGAACAATAAAACTATTTGAAAAAAATGAAATGAAATCTTTCAGTTTTACGTCCCACGGTTATGCCTGTTAGGCTAAAGGAGACCGTGATTATGAGAAATGAATGAAATGGTGAAATGAACCAAGTGAGAGGAAACGGAAGAACCCGAGAAAACTCACGAGCACGGTGTTTATCCACCAAGAAGTCGACACGGCGCGAGCTGGAATCGAACCAGGGACCCCAAGCACCGGAGGTGAACGCTCTATCACTGAGCCACCGCGTCCCTAATAAAACTGTTTATTTTACGCTGTAAGATATTTAGTTTCATTTAAGACATATTGAAACATTTACTTTATGAAATTGAATTATACAGGGTGTTTCAAAACAACATCGACAACGTTTTTGAGATGATTCCTGACAGCAAAATAAGACAAAAAGTATAGACCAACCTGGGTGCACAATTGCTTCCTTTCGGACTTGTAGGCTGCCGAAAATATGAAAAGATAAACTTTAAAGGTCTATAGCGCCAAAACTGTGGTACCTACCGTAGTCGTGTCGAGACTTCACTTAAAAACTGAGATGTGCACTCTCCAAAAATACGCGTTTCAGAATCCTGCGGTACTCACGCAACAATTTTTATAGAGCTAGCCTTGCTACTGGCATATAATTTGGAGTACTGGCCAACTACCTCTTGTTCATGTTTTCGGCAGCTTATAACTCCGAAAGGAAGCATTTGTTTACCTAGGTTGATCTATACTTTTTGTCTTACGTTGGTGTCAGGTATCACCTCCCAAACCGGTGTCGGTGTTGTTTTAAAACATCCTACATATATGTTAATTGTTTTAAATTAATTTTCTGGGAAAACGGTCTTGCAACAAGTGCTCGGGAAATTCCCGTAATTCAACGCACAAAGTATCGGAAGTGAACTTCAACAATAGAACCATTTATTTTACGCTAGAAAATATTTAATTTTATTTAAGACATTTTGAAACTTTTATTTTATAAAACATGAGTTACAGATTGATTTGTTTAAATTAAATTAATATATTTGTTCTCAATTAATAAATTTGGCGAATGTCAGTGAGGGTATTAGGCTGATTCGTTCTATATTTGTTCGTTCGTCTGCCTGTACCACGCGTACAACAGGGTACCACTTTCCGTCTTTTAAGTTTAAATTTTCAGGGTACAAGTACGAGACAAACTAAATTTCTCATGTTCAGATTTTGGCGGCATACCAACCTAAAATTTCAAAATAGCGGGTATCCACGCCGCAATTTTCAGTTTTTCAAGTTGAAATTTTCAGAGTAGAAGCACAAGACACTCTAAATTAACTGTATATATTTTGGCGGCGATCCAACGTAAAATTTCAAAATGACAGTCATTTTTCAAAACAGCAGTGAAATTGTTGCAAGTTGTGACAATCATAATCTTGAAATATAAATCACATTTTAACACTTTTACCCTAAAGGCATTGGAATATTAAAAAAAAAACCCTCAAACCCGAAGAAAAAACAATTAATCCCGAAAAACCCCATATGGGTCCAGGTGTGTTGGACTTTTTCAAAAAAGTCCGGGTTTTTCAAACACTGATTGTATTGTATTTATTTTCACACGTTTTCATACAAATTGTTCACAACATGAACGTATGAGTTGGACACGTCACAAGAACATTGAATGTGTACATATTTATACATTTAAATCTACATCCGATAGTAAAATAGCGTCAATTTAAGTAAGAGAGGTACAATTTTTCATTATTCTAATTTGCATACAACGATATGAAACAATATAACAGTTAATAAAGCATTACATTATACATATGCAAAAATATATATACACTTTAAACCGTATCGGACCGGAGTTTTTGAAAATTCCGTATATTAGAGTGAAAGAGGCTCAATTGTTGGTCTGACAGTGAAGCGAGTACGTTTAGAACTAGTTGAAACGTTTAGAAAGTACGTAGTTCATCTCTGCTGCATGGGGTCCTTGGTTCGATCCCAGCTAGCGCCAAGCGGTCTTTGTGGTAGACAAACCGTGTGCGTGTGTTTTCTCGGGGCTGTCCCGTTTCCTCCCACTTACTTTATTCCACTATTTCATTCATTTCTCATCATCAGCGTCTCACCCTGGATGCATAAACGTGGGACGTTAAACTAAATGTTTCATTTCATCTTAATTTCCATGTACAATACCTGCTTCTTGAGTTATACATAATATTTTCAATCTGTGCTAAACTAGTGTATTAATATAGGTTGCTGACGTTATAGTACCTACAATTCTCCGCAGAATTTGATATTTATGAATTCTGATAGAACAACTTCGTGTAGGCTTTGCTTTGGAAGTAGTTTGGAAATACGTGACTTGTTAAACAATGCATGCTAGAAAGTATCTCTCATCCATGTTCCCGAATAGTTTGTTTTCTGCATTACTACTCCCTGAATACAGCGTGGGTGTAAAGTCAGTTCTTATTTGTAACAATGAATATTTCTAAAACTAAACAACTTATCACAGTTTTTTTTTCATCGAATACATTATTAGAGTGCACCATTTGGTTATTAAGTTACATTGCAACGTATGCACCCGCATTTTCCACAACTTCTAAAATGTTAACTGGCCAGCTAAGCTGATGCCAGTTTCTAGGATAATCTAGATTAAAAATAGGTATTGACTTTACAACCACCGTGTATATTCTAAAACTGTTAAATTATTCCTCGTTTTCCTGTAGATTTCATAATATTTTTTATAGAAACGTTGCTTTCATCAATTTCTAATTTACGACGGCAGGGTTGGCTGGTTTAAACAGCTGTTTTTTTTTTCAAAAAACGCAACAGGTTTAAACCAAAAAAAGAAAAAAAGAACGAAAAATGCTTTAAATCGTGTGAACTTCATGGTGACGTTTCCACATATCACACCATCTGCATTATGTTTACCTACTTTTCATCTTTTAATCAAGGGGTCCCGTGTTCAATTCTCGGTCGAACCACAACCCATCTTTCAAGTGTAAACCAAGTAGCGATTAGGTGTCCCTTTAAGCGAAAGTCTTCTTCGTGATAACTTTTGTATTTCATAAGGATGTTAAGGCTAAACATACGAAACGAAACCAAATTGTATATTTCTACTTGCCTGAATGCCTGTTGTTTTATAAAGAAGCCAAGGTTGCTTAAATATATTGATAGAAACTGGCAAAATGTATCAACTGCCTACGTAGCTTCCAACATCAGCTTGGATTCGACTTTGTTTTAATTTTGTTGAATGTTATCTACATAATAAATTTGTCATTTAACCCTACAATCACACCGTGGGGTCACCGGCGACCCCAGTGTATATAAAATGCGTTCTGCGCCAGCGCCGTTGAGAGAGGGAAACACAACACTTCGTCTAGCTTCAGTTCGGAGCATGCTGTTGACACTGCAAGTTGCATTGTTGTGTTGTTGCGGAAAGTTCTGTGTTATTTTGAGTGATCGGGTCATATATGACCCCACGGTGTGATTAATGAAACATAGTTTGTTTTGAATAGCCATATACAAATCATTTTCTAGTGGGCGATTTTTTTTTAGGAATGGCGGCATCAAGGAAGTTTTTTAACCAGGAAGATATTGTACGCATTTTAGAAGAATCAGATGATGATCTGTTCGATGCTGATGAACTGTTAAGTGAAAATGAGGATAATGAGGAGCAGGATGATCAATCGGAGGATGAATTTGAAGCTGATGCTGATAACGATGATGTTGTCCACTTGTTACGACGTAAAGTCATTTATGGGAAGAATGGCAGTAAGTGGTATACTAAACCCTTCCACCAAAAATCCACTAGAACGTTGAAAAAAAACATTGTTATTCATCTCCCAGGGCCCAAGAAGGAAGCGAAACAAAGAACCGATGCAAAAGGACATTTGGCTACTGTTTTTTCCAGATGACATTTTGAGCACAATTGTGATTTTTACCAATGAAGAAATAGAAAGACAAAAATGTGTCTTCAAATCAGATCAGAGTTATCTATCCCCCACTGACAAAATTGAATTGTGGGTCTTATTTGGTTTGCTTTATCTAGCCGGTGTTCTAAAAAATTCTCACCTGACAGTAAGTGATATGTGGTCTGAAGCGTTTGGTCCACCTGCATTTAGGAGCACTATGTCAAGAAATAGATTTGAATTTCTCATAAACTGCTTGCCCTTTGACGATAAAGCTACAAGGGACCAAAGGAAATCTGTAGACAAACTCGCTGCCATCCGTGAAGTGTGGGATATCTTTGTACGTCACTGCTCTGAATATTATACTCCTTCAGAATATGTCACGATAGATGAACAATTATTGGGGTTCAGGTGTAGATGCCCTCTGAAAATGTACATTCCCAGCAAGCCCGATAAATATGGGATAAAAGTTATTATGATGTGTGACGCCAAAACATCGTATATGTGTGCAGCAAAACCATATGTTGGACAAGAGAGAAGAGATTCACAGCTTACAATTCCATTCTTACTATTGTTATAATGTAGAACTCGTGTATTTTAGACTAATTGGATAATCGGTAAAGAAACGAATTTTGTCAACATATATAAAATGTGATACGTGAAATGTATAAGATTATATAACCTAATAAACCTAACCTAACCTCAACTCATTTAACCTTACTTAACCTAATCTAATACATATAGATATAATCTAACATATATATACATGTATACACATATATACATAACCTACATAAACAAATATAATCTAACAAACCACACATTATCTACCCTAAGTTAACCTAACCTAATATTATCTAATCTAACATAATATAACCGTATCTAGTCTAATAAAACGACTCTCGAGACTAGGGTCTTATATGACCCCACGGTGTGATACATGTCCTAATAATAGCATGGTGTGGTTGTAGGGTTAATATGATACGTTGAACTTAAAATTTTACATACAAATACATTTAAACTAATAATAGGATTTTCCCAATGGCTAAGGCGGGAGTTTCTTGATTTATATGTAATTCTGTATAATGTTTTTACTTCTGTAACTACTTATCTTTTTGTCCTTCCGAAATGACTCTTGACAATTATATTAACAACTAGGCCTATGTAAAGATCAGTATAACGTATTTTTATCAGGAGTCCTTCGTGAGTGAGTCGACAATCTCACTTGTGACCAATTAGTCCCGGTTTCGTGTCGAAATGTACAATTTCTCTTGGATGTAACCCGAGAAGCGATTTGGATTCCCTTTCAGCATAACCTTGTTGTTGCATAATAACACCAAGACGAAACAAATTAATTTCTGTCCATATCTAATATAAATACATAGAGTAAATTATTTAAACAAAAAAAAAACTTTTTTTTCAATAAAAACCATGGTTTTTGCCAAACCTGTACAACTGCTTGAAAATTAGTATGTAATTTTTCTTTTATTGGAAAAATAAAACGTCAGTGCAAATATTAATTTTTGAGGATGCGCCAATTGCAACTGACTCGGTGAGACTCTCGTCTAAAATCAATGTAATTTGTTTAAGGGCATCAGTTGTATGCTCTAAATTTCCATTACTATTAGTTGAGTGCTTAATGTGTATTTCATTACAGGTCTAAGAAATGAAAAACTGGGAGGCCACAGCTTAGAAGCCATCACAAGAAACATCATGAAAAAGACAAGTGCAATAGCTGAGCAATTTAGTTGGCACGTTGCAAAAGGAAAGCTTTCCTCGTTAACCACTAACACAATAATAGGTAAGAAACTCTCCCTACTGTTCTTTAATCTCATTTTCAGAGTGGAAAACAAAATATAAAAGTTGTCATTTGAAGAGGGATACACTATGTTTAAAATATTGTATAAAAAAAAAAACATTATGGTGCCCTTTTTATTTTCTTCGCTTTAAATACTTACTATTGTGCCATGAATACTTCTCAGAACCATCTTCCTGTGAACTTTATTTCCCAAAAGCATATACTGCAACCGCTGTTATAACATTTAAAAGGCTTTGGAAATCCTTATTTTAGCAAAATGTGCAATTTTCCTGTCCTCAAGTGACACGTTACATTTAAGTGTCCGTGGAAGAGAGAGCTGAATATGTATAAAATATATTTCATCTTTTTACTGAATTGTTCTGTCATGTTGGTAGTTTTCTTGAGCATTTCATGATTAATTCCTACATTATCAAAATTATTCATTTGTATAAGGCAAAGTAATATGTATGGCCTGCTCCGTGGCAAAGAAATCGAGCAAGGTAGCGGTCATCAAAGCCTTAGTAACCATCTCGGCATTCATCTTGTGCGACTGAGGGAAAAAGAATGATCAGGCCCAGATTTGAGATCGGAGCCTTCGGAATGAGACGCTAGTTCTTCATCAACTCAATTGCTGCCACATGTTTTCAAATTATTATTATTTTTAATATTAGGTTTAATATTTATAAAATTCTATACTTTTTAAAAATAAAAGTGCGACAACTTCAACATGTTAAAACGACCGTAATTAAGCTACAGTCTGAGGTATGTCACCTTCAGCTTTAGCTGTTGTCTTCCTTGCCCTTTACACTTTCTTCAGGATGTTACTTTTGTAACACATTATTGTCTTCACAACCTGCTGTAGGTCCTACACAAACATTTTAAATATTTTTGTAAGTTTAAGATGTAATAATTGATCTCTAATCATTCCCTGCTGTTATTATGTTATTAAACACTGCCTATTATTTTTATTTTCAGAAACTGCAACACGAGAGAAACGCAACTAACGATGAGATCGCGTAGATTATTGGGATTTGGCTTCAACATGCCATACAGAGACGAACAAGAAAATCAGTTAAGAATTCAGCTGCAGTTCCACAGAACTTGGAGTGACAATTCCCAGCGTCGAAATTAGAGTTAGTTGTGGTAATAAAAAGTGAGATTATACAGAAGCAAATGAGTATTTCTTGTTATTCAGCAATGTGATATTTCTTGAAAGTAGCAAAAAAGTGACATTTCGTGAAAAGATCTATTCCCCATGCGCCGTAGATTTGTGGAACATATTTTTTGCAACATCCATAAATATTGTTGTTGTTGATTTTTATTGAATTAGCGTGTCAGTGACATAATTTCCTGGAACAAGTTTTTACAAGTTAAAATGTGAATTTCTGATATTTGAGAAGATTGTTCTTAATGTATAGAAACAAATAATACGAGCAGCATGAAGATTCTGCTGAAGAGAATTTAAATAAATAAAACCAGAATAGTGTACATTTATATTTTTATTTAGCTACTAACCGATATAAACTGATATATATGCATATTTTTTATAGTGGACAGTGTAAATTATAACTACATAATATTAGCTTGCTCTCATATTTTTTTTCTCCTCAAAATCTTATTTATGCACAGAATGTTTCTGGGTGTTCCACTGCTACTACTGGTATGTGGCCACGCCGTGTATGTATGTTGGGGTGTCTTATGTCATATTGCGAGGTTCAGACTGCAAATTAGTCTTCACAATCATCGCGTGCCAGTTTTCAAAGCGGCTATATTGAATTTATTATTTTTAAGATAGGAAAAGGTTTGCCAACAATTGTTTCTTGAATTGGATGTCTAAACCTCATTTTTTTTTTTTTTTGGATCCAATACAGCCGCTTTCAAAACTGGCAGGCGACGATTATGAACACACTGATATCCAGTTTGAATCTCGTAAGTCACATAAGACACCCCAACATATATGCACGACGTGGCCATATACCAGTAGCACCAGTGGAACACCCAGAAACCATTTGTATAAATAAGATTTTGAGTAAAAAATAATGCTTAAAATTATGAGAACAAGCTAACATTATTGTAGTTACAATTTACACTCTTTATTATTATTATTAATATTTTTTTTATTTTATTTTTATTTATTAATTTATTTATTTATTTTGTCTGAGTCTGTGGGCCGCAATGGTTTTTCGTCATGAAGACAGAGTGAGGCAAAGGCGTCTAAGCAGGTAAAATTGGACAGAAGAATATTATGTTTTCTTCCAGCTGCTATGTCACAGTATGGCCGCCTTGTTTTCGACCCACTATTTGTTCCCAGCAAGAAGCCATTATATATACACAATGACGCAAAAGGCTGGAGCCCATAGGCCAACTCGGTTACTATTGCAGATATGAAAACAAGGTTAGATATGTAAGGACACTTTTAAATTCCAGCAACACTTTTGTTTTTGTACTAGTGTACCGCTCAATAAAGAAAATGCGTTACCATACATCATGTTGGGCTACACGAATGAAATAATGTGTGGTTTAAAATTAGCTACACCGAGAAGAATTGAAAGGAGACACAGTGAAGAATAAACATGCAAATGCAATATCTACGCCAGTGGCGTAGCAACCACGGTGTTGGGGTGGGGGAGGAAGAGCAGATACGAAGGACGCGAAATTGGGTCTTGCACTATATTTTTCATTGTGTCTTTCCGTTCCCTTTGGTCCAAATAATTTCAAACCACACTTTCTTTCATTCAGTGTTATCCAACAGTGGCAGCTTTGTACTTCTCGTTACTATTGGGCAGTATACTAATATAAATACAAAACTTGCTGCATTTTAAAAATTTCCTTCTATATCTTACCTTGTTTCCGTATCTGCAATGGTAACCGGGTTGGCCTATGGGCTTCGCATTATATCATGTACAGAAAATATTCTGTAAATATTTTGTCATGTACAGAAAATATTCCCTAAATATTTTGTCATGCACAGAAACTATTCTCTAAATATTTTCTGAGATGTACAAAAAATATTCACTAAATATATTTTGGCATATGTAGGAAAATATTGTCTGTGTTACTGGTAAATAATTTTAAAATATTCCATGAGAAACATTTTAAAAACCATTCCGTTAACATTGTATAAAACGTTTCAAATACATTTTCAGTAATGTTTGGAAATCGTACAGGAAACATTTTTTGGAAATCTTCTCTAACGGCGTATAAAATATTTCTGCAACGTTTTTGAGTATATTCAGAGAATGTTTTCAGTATTATGTGGAAAATGTTTTCAAAAACATATGGAATATATATCCTTAAGGGAAGTAGGATACATTTTCTGAAGGAAAATGATGGCACGTTTTAGAAACGTTTTCAAAATATTTCATTGCTGTGTGGGGTGCTGCCTACACCCCTGACTATTAGACATTTTAATCCTTTCTGACCCAGTCAGTCTTGGCGTTTTCCTACATTTTCAGTTAGTGACACATTGCTCTAAAACTGTTTAACCGATTGATATGGTTAAAGCCTTATACCATAGAAGATGGATGTGGCTATTCTTTGGTGTAAGTTACCGTGCAGTGTTGCCAAAGGAGGGAAATTATTGAAGGAAATGTAAGGTATTTTTTTAAAGTCCCTAACCGAATTTCAAGATTTTTTGTAGCTGGCACCACTGTTACCACATGGGTCCCAGTCACCTAAAACATTCTTTGATGTGTTGTCAAGGTATAGTGAAGGTACAGTGGCTTCCATTCAAAGAGAGAAAGAAAAAAATCTCTGTCATCATACACACATGAAATTTTGACTTGCCTCAGAAGCAAAAAATCAACAAATATGCCAAGGCTGGAGCTTCCCTAATTACCCTATTGAAATTTATTATGGTGCCTTCTATAGACCAAAGAGAAAGCTTTCAGGTAGTGGTACGTTTGTTCCAGTGTAGCCAGGAAGAGGGAAATAATAGAGGAGAATATAGGGTAATTTCCCGAATTTTTCACCTAAAATCGGGAATTACCCTACTCAAACTTTCTATGCTGCGTTGTGTAAGACAAGGACAAGGCTTTCAAACAGTGTTACGTTTCTTCGAATGTAGCCAACAAGAGAGAAATAATAGAGACACAAAAGGAAATTTTCCAAAAATGTCCCTCCTAAAATCTGGAATTTTCTGTAGATGGCAACACTGTTACCAGACAAACACAAACTATCTTAAAATAAAGATTTGTACAGGACTAATACATATGACAAATATCATGGCGATATTTAAGAAACAAAGCTTCTAATTACAAAAATTAAATTCTGTTAAATAGAGAAGTACGGAAAAACTAGAAAAATCATGGGTTGGAACAGTGTTGGGCAAATTTCAATTGTAACGATCTGTACCGGCTTTTCTTCAGTAAGGATTAATCTCCGACTATCGTAAGTTGACTTGCACTCGGACGTATAGGTACAGATTTATGAACAAAAAATTTGAAAATTTCGAAATTTTTTGGCAAATTTAGGGAAATTTTAATTATCCTACTTAGCAACACTGCGCACGGGCCGGTCCAATTGATGCCAACAATTAGGTATCAATCCGAGGTATCTACCTGACAAGTCTTAAGGAGATCTCTCTGCAACGAAGGAAGCTAAGGGAAGAAAGGAAAAAAGAAAATTCGAAAATTCTCGAATTCTTTACTTTGCACTGAAATTTGAGAAGGAAATTCGACACCCAGAAGAAAAAGAAACTAATATGATAAACAATGACTCAACCACATTTAGCCAAAAGAAAATTATCCTGATATTTTAATTTGTCCACACAGATGCGGAGTAAAAAATTGACACACCCGTGTATGCAACTTTGGACACCCCGGTCCGAAAGAGTTAAAGGCGGCTAAAGAAATATAAGGGAAACTTTAGCCTCTTTTGTTTGTATGAAATTTCTCTTGCTTAGATCATGAGATATTTAGAGTTAGAACTTGGTTTGCAAGCGTTGTCAACCATTCTTTTTTTGAACTGCATTATGTGTAATTGCATAATCGTGTATATTAAAATTGGTGATGATGTGAAATTGATAAATAATAATACTCATATAGACAACATAACAGCTTAATAAACCGATAATTAGACATTTTCTTTCAAAACATGTGTTTCTTCGCTCTCATCCGTACTTACATCAGGGTTCCGATACTCCAGCTCCCTCTATAAAATTTCGTTAGTATGACCTAACTCTGAAACATACATATTTAGATTAAGGTGATCAAATCTTAAACTAGAAAAAACGGGACATTTTTTACGTTTGGATAGGTTACTCCCCTAAATATATATTTTTGCCTCTCTCTTTCTCTCTCTCTCTCTCTCTCTGTATCTCTCACAAAAAAGGGCAAATTTACACTTTTTCATTTTAAAACCTATTTAAAAGGTTGTGGAATTAATTAAATAACAAGTAACTATCAGCAACTAACAAAAAATGAAATTTTGAAAACATTACTAAAATATATATAAAACATTCATCAATATCTGTCAATCAACAAAATCTGTCACCGGCAGAATTTATAACAAACTACTCTTAGCATCGGATTCCAACTCATTTTATTTGGTTTTTCTTACTTTTAAACATTATTTCACTTACAGCTAGTTTTCTTTTTACTTTCACTTTTATATTTCTATACTTTTGTTCCCCTTTCGTAAATGACAGTATGTTACATCTTAGTCAAATCACGGAAACACTGTACTGTACAGATGACAGCGCCTTAGTCTTCCACCGCCCGAAACAGGGAGTAAAAACAGTTTGTTTTTCATAAGACTTTCAGCCCCTTGCACTGTCGTCTGCGGAGGGGGAGGCCTAGGAGGGAAAACAATGCAGCCACCACATCTAATATCGCAAACGTCATAATGACGTTGTTCAGTAATTAAACATATTCCGATATAATCACACAGCTTAGAAAATAATAATATTAGTATTTTCTAAGCTATGTGATAAGAAAATAATAATATAAATTAAGAAATTTTAGATTGGAAAGCTTTCTTGTATATAATGTACGTAAATGCAGGACATTTTGGCGTCCCGGGAAAATGTTTCGGGACACCGGGAATGGTAGTGAAAAAACGGGACAATCCCGTTTTTACGGGACGATTGGTCACCCTAATTTAGATAGAAGGTGTGATAGTCCTTCTGATATTTATCGCTTTCGGAATTACATAACTTTGAAATAATGCTATTTTCGCCCTATCTTCATATGTTCTTTTCTAATTGTATAAGTGTGAGGCGAGGATTTCACCAACGGCCACACACACACAGATATATACCGACAAACTGTAAGAAGTGATTCCTGTCACATCAAAATAATAAGAAAAAAACTCATATGGATGTATGGCGAACACTGCATAGTTTTAGAGCTAGGGCTGTCCAAAGTAACGAAAAGGCTAAATTTCAATAGGCCCTATTTCGAATTTCAGAAACTGCGGATGGTGGTTCTTATCAGTGTAAAGGAAGCCACGCATACACAATCAAAAAGTGCATATCTCATCAATTGTCAATAGGTGTAGAGGGTATTCCCTACAGGGTGAAATATTCAGATATGTTTTCAATAGACTTTTCAAATATACCCTGATTTCAAGATGGGTCCAAAGTAGGCACGAGGTAAACGTTGACAATTATGGACATCCAATGCCTTGGAGGGAAGGCGCAAATGTTAGGAATCAGCTGGTTGATGTTTCTTTGTGTTCGGAATAATGTGTAATGATATGTATTTCGCCACGGTATATTTCAGGTTTTCTTCACTTACAAGCGTGAAAGAAAACATCGCAGCACGCGTTTTTCCGAGTAAGAGAGACCGTGCTGTTGACGATCCTTAACACTTCTGATATCACGGCAAAGGATTCCGTGTTCACTGCTGTCAAGGCTTATCATTTGCCTACTTTGGACCAACCATAAAGTCAGATTATATCTCAAAATACGGTTGATGGCATGTCTGGGAATTTCACCGTGCAGAGAATACTCTGTACACCCATTGAACGTTAATGAAATATACAGTTTTGGATTTCGTATGCGTGACTTCCTTTACGCTGATAAGGACCACCATCAACAGTCTCTCGAATTCGAAAAAGGGCCTCTTGAAATTGGGTTTTTTCGAGATTTTGGACAGCCCTAGCTCTGAAACTATGCACTTTTCGCCATAGGTCCATATGAACTTTTTCTCTTATTTTGATGAAAGGAAAGGAATCGCCTCTTAAAGTTTGTCGGCATAGTTCATTAACACCCTATATATATATATATATATAGATAGATAGATAGATAGATAGATAGATAGATAGATAGATATAGATAGGTAGATATATATATATATATATATATATATATATATATATATATATAGATGTAGATAGAGATATAGATTAGATACATGTGTGAGTGTGCGCATATGTTTCATCATAACTTTGCAATGCCTGGACTAATTTTCCATAGTTTGTATACTAAGAAGAAGCCTTTTACGTTGCTCAAATGTATCATTATATATCCTCCTTTTCATATTTATATGCATTCTCATTGACCATCAGTCGCCATGCAAGTGGAGTTTTGAAGTGCATGCTCTTTACTGTGCGTGCTGTTCTAACGAATTTGGAATCGATTCCAGTCAATTAGAGCAAGCGTAGGGAATCGACTACGGAGCTCCGAACTCACTTCCAAGAAAACAATTCCGAGTACAAACGGAATCGATTCTGCAAGCATGTGGCCTTGTATTGTGAAAAGTGAACAGAAGCAGAGTCGAGGCTGGCTGCGGTCGGAATGGAAGTACAGAAAATCAAATGTATTATCAGCGTATCTGTTCGTTACTGCTCAATCCAACTTGAATAAACGAACACTATTGACACCGTCAAAGCTACCTATATACTACATAGTCGCAGGTGTTTCACATTTTAATACATACATTTACTATAATAATTGTAGCGTTTATTTTATGAATGGGTTTATCGCGCCAGATAATGACGTTCAACACAATGATACGTGGTCAGTACTAGGAATATAGGCAGGGGGTGGATCCTGGCGTCCGGACTCCTCCCGATTTGCCTGTACTCTTAGTAATTAACGGGTAATTTTACAAATTTTCTTATGATATATCCTCATATTAAATTTTGACTCCTCGAAACGCTTTCGACACCCTCAAAATAAATTCCGGAGTACGCCCTGGTCAGTACAATGACCCATGTTCTTTTCTTGTATCTTGACTCAATATTGCAATTCGCTACTTAAAATACACTCACAGTTTATTTATTTATTTAACAATAACCAGATACAGTTCAGAGGCCATTTTATATTGGATATCTAACAACAACAACAACAACAACAACAACACCAACAACAATGGAAAGGATTTGGGAAGATGATAATGATAATGAATGTTAATGAACAATAATGATAATTAACAATTCAAATAATAATGATAATGAACCATGGAAATTATTATGTAGTGGGTCCAAAGTCGAAGGGAGGGAATTACGTTTGCAGCATTTGCAGTAGGCATTGCAGGGTTTCGAAGTGCAATCCAAATACTATTATAGTTGGCTGTAGTTATAAAGGAAGATCCAGGGCACTTCGAAGCACTACTGATATGGACAAAATAGCATTTATATGCTAAAAGGAGAAATATGAAACAGTATATTACTTAAATGAGAGAAACACTCATGCTATTAGGAAATCAATAAAGACGTGGGAAAGGAAACTAAGGTGTTCACGACACATAATAAAGGTGCAGTTCATTTGACGTTTCTTCTGGCGTTGGTCGCGATATATGACAGGACTTTCGTTGGAGCCTGAAACTTTATTTAATTTCTTCCATGTATATGTCAGAAACAACTGGAAACTCGGTATGGGATCACTGTATTTAAGTATCGTATTTGCCAACACAAGCTGGGGTGATTGTAGTTGTAATTACTTTGCACTAAAGAGATCAAGTCAAAAGTTGTCATGGCTAAGGAAACAATCAACAACAAAAGATCACTCTTAACTAGCAGGCTCAATATTGAACTTAAGAAGAAAAAATGAAATGAAATGAAATGGAGTTTTACGTCCCATGGTTATGCCGGTTAGGCTAAAGGAGATGGTGATTATAACAAATGGATTAAATGGTAGAATGAAGAAAGTGGGAGGAAACGGGAGAACCTCGAGGAAACTCAGGCACACTGTGTTTGTCCACCAAAAAGTTCACGTAGCGAGGGCTGAGATCAAAACCGGGACCCCTAGGACCAGAGGTGAACGCTCTACCACTGAGCCACCGCAGCCCTTGAACTTAAGAAGAAGTTGATGAAGTGCTATATATGAAGTATCGGACTGTATGGTTTAGAGACATGGACAGTACGGAAGTTAGAGAAGAAATATTTGGAGAACTTCGAAATGTGGTGTTGGAGAAAAATTGAGAAGATAAAATGGACAAAGAAAGCAACAAACGAAGATATTTTAGAACGGATAGGAGAGAAGAGGGCACTTCTATCCAGCATCTTTCGTAGGAAGGCCAATTGGATTGGACACATCTTGCGAAGAAATTGCCTTCTTCACACCGCCATTGAAGGAAAGCGAGGAATAGGAAGAACAGAGCTTATCGATGATTTGAGAAATAGAAGAAAATATTGGGAGTTAAAAGAGGAAGGTGAAGATCGAGAAACGTGGAAGAAGCTTTTCCAGGCCCAAATCTAAAATTGAAAAGAAAATCATCATTAGTCTCAGGACCTGCCGAAAGGCAGACTACTTAAGAAGAAGACGAATTACTTTGTATAATGAATTTATAAGTGCATGTCTTTGTATATACAAACTTCAATTCTAGACAGTACTAGACACAGACACGCAAATACGGCCTTTTGAAGTCATATTCGGGGCCTCAGGGTGGCTCACTGGTAGAGCGCTTACTTTTGGCGCCAGTGGGTAGTGGTTTCATTCCAGTTCCCGCCAAGTGGTTCAAGTAGCTAAAGCGCGTATTTTCTTTAGCTGTATCCTGGATTCAGTTCCCCAGTAAGGGTACTTGTCTCGAGCTAAAATAGTTCAGAATACCTTCTTGCAGTAGGTCGTCTGATATAGTATTGGTGGTAAAAGGGGATATTTAATACCCTGAATCAATCATTCAATCAGTTAGAGCACGGTGATAGAATACTCATATCTGGTCCGAGGGGTCACTGGTTTTATCCCAGGAGATGTGAATTTGCGGTCAACAACATAGTGCTCGTAGAGTCTCTCAAAAGTCTGCAATTTCCTTCCACATTTTCAATTCTTTTATTCTCGTTTACTTTCATTAATCCACCGCCTTCTTCAGTCTCCAGAGCGTAGAAATGGGGGTAAAATTAGAAATTTAATTCATTTCTAATCTCTTGATATTCAGCTTACGAATGGCTCGAACAGATTTTAGTTAGGTGATGTGTAGTCAGCACACCAGCCTCATCACTGTTATTTCTGACTTTCCAGTCCAGAGTTCCATAACTCTTAATTTAAATAATCCCCAAATTATCTTACGCAGTAATAATTTTAGAGGGTGGCCCAGGGTAACTCTCTAGAAGCAACGAAAATCTGATACAGTACCATATATCTGTTCATGCAAAATGCAGATTACAAATATAACACAGGAAATACATTTAAAACTTTCAACTGCAGAAAACAAAATTTTATTTAAAATTATATTAAGTTACATTTTCTTTGTGCTTAAAACATTTATTTTAGTTTCTCCGTTTGGATAGTTAATTTTGTGTGAATCAGTATTTCTGGCATATGTAAAAAGTGATAATTCCGTACATCTACACTTAAGAACAATAGATGCTTTATTTAAGTTCAACCAAAGTTTACATTTTCACGCATTTTCATGCTTCAGTTCAGCGGTCCCTGGGAACCGAAATCGATCGTTGGACAATTTTGTGTCACAATATCAATCACATGTAAAATCTCACCAATCGTAGTAAAACACGCATTTATCGCCATTTGGTGGTTACGCTTGAGTCTACCAGTCTATTTGGGACTTTACGGGTGATTGAGCCGCCCAAGAATTTTCGGGGTACTCAAGTATAAGTACTTCAGCTAAAGTTTGATTTTTGCAACTGTTACATAGTTGTCAATGAATATTTAGTTACAAAGTTGCCTAGTTGGTTTAATTAATTGTCAGTGACGTATATAACTCTCCGCAGTAATCGGCAAGCCTTTTGAAAGTGTTCCTTTCGTCAGTGTATAGTTTGCAAATACGAAAGTATCTTACGTTTGATTAGGTTTGTTCGGTACGATAGGCACAGTGCAGTTGTTATAGTGATAATAGCTTACGCACACTGCTAGATATCTTTATCAAAGACAGCAAACTTAAGCACAAGAGTATTGGTACCTGCGACGCATAGAAACGAATGTCCACTCCAAAAAGAAGTTATAAGGATTTATCTGGAGCAGTCTGGTAGTAAAAGCGGATGGTGTGTGAACGAGTGACGCAGCAGCGAAATTCGCGAGTGTTAGTGACGTTAACTACGGTGATTCCCTACAAGCTGAACAACTCAAAGATGTAAGTATAATAACATTAAAAGAAAGAAATTAGTGGAAACTATTGAATACATTAAGAAAAAAAGAGTAAAAGTAAAAACTAAAGTAATAGAGGTTAGAGTAAAGCGCGCATAAGTTACCTACAGTGAATCGAAAAAGTATTCGGACAGTCCCAGGTTTTGTATAATTTCAATGGTACTTTTCGTATGAAAGATGTAAAGTGGGTGATAAAATTACGTCTATTAGTGTATGAATATATTACGAAGTGGCTTTAAAATAAAAGCTTTTTTCTCTCTGTAACAAAATAAAATAAAATAGAATAAAATAAAATAAATAAATAAAAAGAAAAAGAAAACAATTCTAAAATTGTACGTGGAAAAAGTATTCGTACAGCTGACGTATTCAAGAAAATAATAGAAATCACCACATCACTTTTCAACTGATTAATACCTTATAGGGTTGTTGTTAACGGTTATAATAGCCTGAAGTCTTCTGTAAATGGGAGCGACTAAGTTCGCTGTGATTTTATGTGAAATATTGTCACATTCTTCCAATAAAGCATTTTAGAATACTGCTTTGTTAGAAATAACCCCTATCTTACTTTTTGGTTAAAAAAAATGTCTCAGAAATGCTCTATAGGATTGATGTCCGATCACTACGTATGTGTGAAAGAACTTGTTTGAGTACATTATTAGCAACCACATCCTAGTATTATGTGTGGTATGTTAAGGATCCTTATCGTGCAAAAATGCAAAGTCATTATTGGAACTCATTCTTGCAGTTTTTTGCCGAAGATTCCTATTTAAAATATTGATATAGTTTCTTTGGTTTAACGTTCCTTCTATAAAATACAAATTTCTAACACCAACAGCATTCACTAACCGTCAAACAAGCTTAGTTCCTCCAAGTTTCACTTTGGGAGTACGATTTTTGGGATCGATCTTTGTCCTCTTCATTCTTCGAATACTTTTTTCTACCATTTGACCTAAACAAATTGTATTTAATTCTCGTCGATGAAAATAACTTTGTTTCAAATGTCGATTGGCTTATTTATGCCCTTCAGAACGAATTCTAGGCGCTTCTTGCGATTACTGTTAATACTTCAAGTTTTGTTTCTTGAGATACAGCAATTGTAGCATGCTGTTTTCAAGGCATTCCTCGATATTAGCCAATGATACTTTTAATCGTTCTTCTGGGCGACCACTTCTACGTTCGTTTTTAATTGACTTCGTAAATGCTGAATCTATCTAATATGAACTGCACCATTGAGACAAGTCGTTCCGTGATCTTAGATATTTGAGACACCGATTTAGTCTAATTGTGAACCCTGATAATAATTTTTCCTTCATTCTCCGTTGTTTCTTTTCTTTGTGCCCCATCTTGTCATTTTTCTAAATGTAGTAAACGAAGAACAAGAAATAGCTTAATACTTCTGTCAGCAACCTTCTATAGCAATAATGCAAGAGTAATCACACTAATAGTGCTTGGCAGACATCTTTACTACGAACAAATGCACCGTGTACAAATGCTTTTTCGGTGGGAGTAAGAAGTGAAATCAGAAAACCACACTGAATAGGTATTTCCAAATATATGTTATGATCGAATGACACTGCTAATCGGTATCTTAGAGGAAATATAGTTTTTGCGAAGAGAAGAGATGAAGAGATATCTTTGAAACAAGGTGTCGTAGAACCAATTGGGGAACCACATATATAAGTTAATTTAAGGGAGTCCCTTACTATAGCTTGTGACAAGAAAATCAAGTCAGCTGTTGTTCTTCGAAATAACTCTATGATTGGGGAGGTGGTAAAAATGCCTCCGTACACTTCGGCGAATTTGTTAATTTAAGGCACCAAGGTATCTTCCTTTGTCGAGTCCAGAAGAGAGTTATTACGGCGCTAATAATGTAATGCAATTCGCAAAATAGACTGTATATTCCGGTGCCATATACTCCGACACTTCTTCTCTCCATTTAATATTTATACTGGCACCTTTCGTAGTGAGATTGTATATATAACGTTTATAATTGGTCGTAACACTAGAAAATTCATATGCAAAATGTAGGATAGATTATCAGCGCCAGTGCGTGACAGTTCTCGTTTCGAAAATAGTTATATAGAGAATGTTTCGAAAACTGTAGGAATAGTAATCCTAACAAATGAAAAGAGAGGAAATACCGCTCCTCCTAATTCGAGTGTCCTTATTTGCGTGAAAGTATCTTGGTAATAGGGAGATGACCAAAAGCGCCAGTTGTTTTTGGGTTTTGAAACCATTTTGTTATTTCAAAACCGAAACTAAGTTTCTTTTTATATCATATCATGGCTTCAAAAATCGAAAATCTGCTTCGGTTTTCAAAACCGATAAATCGGTTTCTAGTTTTTGAACCAGAAAATATGGTGACGGTTTTCAAACTCGAAAATCAATTTTTTGTTTTGAAACCGAAAACTAGTTTCACTTTGTGGAACCGAAAAACAGATTCGATTTTCAGATATTCAATTTCACTAAAATCTGAAAACGTTATGAAATGCAAATTGCACTAAGGGCCTATCCGCTTTGCCATAAGGACCAGACTGTGACATGTGATCAGAACAAAAGTCATGTGATCCAGTCTGGAGATTCCAAATCCAGACGTGAGATATTTCAAGCACGTACCCTCCACGTGGGGCGCCCTGGGTAATTCGAAGAAGAAGCATATGCTTATCATTATTATTGATTTTACTCAAACAACTTGATTTTTAACAATGCCTTATCCATATTTACCCGACGTGCTATTGATCATTTCTAAGCTCTTCATTATATATTTGCAATGAGCTTTTTATCAGCAATCTCCTTGTTATATTATTTTTGAGATATGTAGACAACCTCAATTTTTAAATTGATTTTTCATTGACTTCAGTGTTCATGTTTCGTGATCTTTCACTATGTTCCATCCATTTTAGAACAATTTGCTTTTAAAATATAGAACCTACATGGTCTCTTCTGCATTTGAGCTGAATTTGAGCAATCTCCCTCTTTTGGTTTCTGAGATAAGTGGAAGAATTATTTGTTTTTCATGGATTTTCCATTGACATTAATCTTAATGTGTCGTGATTTTTTCTGTTTCATCCATTTTAGGACAATTTGATTTGGAGTGTAGAATCTACATAACCTCTTCTACATTTGAGATGAATTTCAACCATCTCTCCCTAATATTGTTCACATCATTGCAACCGGATAGGTTATTTGGACAACTATGCTAGCCACATTGTATTCAATACACTATACATTTGATCAGTCAATAGGCTAAGAGTAAATATATCTATGCGTTGTTCTCTTTCCCATTATTTATACACAATATATTTGTTTTTGGTTGACATGGTTTTCGTGTAGAAACAGAACCTATTTATAACGTCCCTGAAGGGAGTTTTATTGAAGCACGTAAAGGGGCAGATTGGATATCTAAGTGTATGTACTTAGCGCGTACATACGCTTAATTACTCGTTTACATTTCTGTTTTATATTACAATATCTTATCTATAATGTCATTATATAGTACGAGAGAGTTCAGGAGAATAGTCAATAGTAATATTTTTCCTTTTTTATTAGGATATCCGATACAGACTTTCCGTATGTAGATTTTACGTCGTCAGGCGATTATATGGATACTAAGTGGAAGTTTCTTTTAAGCATATTCAACTATTCTAATGATTTGTTGTTGAAAAGGTAAGTCTAAGTTAAGTCTGAATATGAAAACAAGCAAATAAAGACGTAATAAACACAAATAATAAAAATCTATTTTTTCAGAGATATAAAATGTGTAGGGTGACCAGACATACTCTTTTTAAGAGTATTATACTCTTTTCGAGGTTCATATACTCTATACTCTTTTTTCTTCCCAAAAATATCGAATTATACTCTTTTGTGGTATTTTCAATTTCATTTAGCGTTTAATGCATTTTCCCATTGAAAATCGCATTTGTTTTCCTGTAAAAACTTGGACGTTGACAACACTTGAATATAAAAGCATGTCTTCTAAAAATTCATAGCATATCAAATGAAATCTCGGAAACTGTGTCGAACGTATTAATGGGTACACTACGTCAGTTTTGTTTGGAAAATAAGGTCATCGGTCTTCTAGCTGATAATGCACCAGTAAATTTTGGAAGCATAAAAAATAAAACAACAGGAAATGTGCATAGCGAACTAGAGTGCAGGTTGAAGAAAAATGTTTTGCCTATCGGATGTGGGGCTCACATTCTTCACAATGGAATTTCTGTGGCGTGTTCGAGACTAATACCGATCGATATTGAGAATTTGGTTTTTAAAATATAGTACCATTTCAGTATTTTTACTGTAAGGACAAAAATTTGAAAAACTTTTGTGAGTCATTGGCTGTCATTATGAGGGTCTTTTGTATCGCTCAAAGACGAGATTCTTGTCTCTGCTGCCGTGTGCAGAAAAAAATATACATCAGTATGAACCACTTACAGGGTACTTTTTGACTGATTAAAATGTTCCAATAGTCAATTTCTTTCGAGACGAAACAAGTGAGTTGTGGTTGTATTTCCTGCATACTCAGCTGATCTTGTTCACTGAAACAATTACAAAAATTGAGAGGCAGGATATAACAGCGACTGAAGTTCCTGATGAATATTTTGAACTTCTGAGGAAATACAAAGATAGAATTGAACAAAACTTTTATCCGTTTTCTGCTAGAAATTTACTTACGAAACTTGTAAAAGAAGGGAATATAAAAGAGGAATATGCCTACTCAGTGTCAAGAAGGTTTAAGTTTGAAGTGATAACATACTTAGAGACGTGGTCACAACGTTTCTTCGGAGAAGTAAACAAGATGAAACATTTACTACTTGACACATCAGTTACCTATGAAGAATTTCAGGAGTCGTTTGCATATTTCTATGAGCAGGCAAAACATGTAGACAGTTCGTTGGAATTCAATGATGATATTTTTGACAGTTACTGTGCAATATCCAGATGTGTTAAAGAACACCTTGAACAATGGGGAGAGAAAAGAGAGACAATGATGGGCAAATGGAAAATAGTGTACAAAGATTTAGTGCGGGCTGGGTCAAATTTATAAAAGTGATTGTGCCACTCGTGCAATTCTTGTTTACTTTACCGGGCACTAATGTTGATTGTGAGAAGCTCTTCAGTGTTATTAACACTTACTGGAGCGAGGAGAAAAGTCAACTCACAGTGTCGACACTGGAACAAGTGATGAAAGTGAAGTTCAATGTAAGCATGACCTGTGAAGAGTTCAGACTGGCAATAAAGGATAACATTAACTTACTCAAGAAAGCAAGATCGTCGCAGAAGTATGAATGATGGCGAGTAAAACTGTTTTAAGTATTTGACTCATTTGCATGTGCCCTGGATAAAACACTGTAATTCACCTTGTCTTCATACTTAGTCATTTTTTTTATATATACTCTTTTGGATTTAAAAAAATCTGGTCACCCTAAAAATGTGGGAATTACAAAATGAAATAGATTTTAAACCAGCCTAACTTTGGAACAAACAGGACTTATCTGCACAATGACTTTTTCTAAAACGTAAAAAAAAAAAGAAAAAGAAAAAACGTTAATATGGATATTACTGAGAGTCCTTGCTACAAATTGTACTGTATTATGTTCTGTATCCACACATCGTTATGAAATATATGGGTAAGAACGTGGATGTTCTAATCATTTATTTATAATTTCACGTAGGAAACGAAAACTTTGAGCTTAAAGTCCCGTAACTATTCCCTTTAGCCTAAGGGAGACAGATGATTAAAGGCAAATGAATGATAATGGAATAATTTGTGAAATGAGATTTGGGGATTAAATGTGAGTACCCCGAGAAAATCCACGGGCACTATATTGTCCACCACAAACTTACTTGGCTGGGGATCGAACTAATGATACCACGCACAGAGGTTAGCTCTCTACCACTGAGCCACTTTGTCCCTATAATTTCACGTAGGAACACAGCTTCGTATCCATTAGTAATTTTTTTTAGGTTAATTGTGAAAGGATGAAAATATCTCAAATTATATTTCTTTTCAGGAAAAGAGTGCGGAAATCATTCCCTTATTCGCTCTCAACAATAACAATACACAAAAATATGAACTTCACTAACTAAAATGCAGAAAAGTTTCAGATCTACAGCAATACCGATTGATCGATAGTAGCTGTTACCACAAATAAACTGTTTATCAACAGGGTACTGTATTAATCAGGGTTTCTCAATCTGGGAGTCGCAAGAGGGTTTCATTGGGAGGCCACGAAGCTAAGCGGAAGAGATAACTATAATTAAAATCTAATACCGGAAAATATTTTTAAATATTAATTTGAATTTTTTCTGATAGGCACATTTTTATTTATATATATGCTGTTAAGATCAACAAAAACTAGGTGTACCAAAGATTTTCAACAGGTGCAGAGTTACTTAAAAATCAATTTAAATGAAAGAGGTACGATATGAAGCTAATGAGAACTGCATATTGAAATATCAGAAAAATACAAATGCAACAAAACCTGCATATTGAAATACAATTAAAATTGAAAGCTAATGATATACCTAAGCATGGTGTGATTTCACTGTTTCCTAAATTTTAAATGTAAACAAGTTGCTTTTAAAATTTTTGGTAATACTGAAGACATACACAACAATATACCAAATTCACAACAATATGAGGTAACTCAGAGTGGCCTCCTCTTGAAAATTAAAATACTCAATAAGTTTTTAAACAACTGTCCAAGGTTTGTTTAACTAAAATTAGAAATCGTTTCATTTTTTTAATCATATGGCCCAAAATTAAGGGAGTTTCAAACGGCCTTCATTCTGAAACAGTATGACGGATCGCATTTGACATTTGTGATATGAATGAATTGACCAAATTTGGTTTTAATCAATTCGCTTTTAGGGAAGTTACTGCATCCACTATATACAAGAAATGGATTCTACTTTTATAGAAATAAATGGATATCGTGAGATCTCCGCAATAAGTATATTAAAAATCCCACTCAAGCTTATTACAAACCAGAAATTATAAGGGGGTGGCTGACAAGAAGATGTGATAAAATGGAGGTCGTGATAGAAATTAGGTTGAGGATTATTGGTATACACTAACGATTCATACAAGCACAACAGACAGCATAAATTTTGTACAAGATACACTACACACTATCAAAAATAATATATTTATAAAATTGTCCTTACAGCACATTTCAATCGCATGTTTCAGACATTCTATTGAACTTTTAAATCGATTCTATTCCGTTTATGATGGGTGTGCAATATGCGTGGTACATCCATTGTTCCTGCCTTTCGTAGAATCACCTTTTAAAACCAAACCATTTTGCATAGCAGAATTTTGTTGTTGGTAACAAATGATTTAACGATTATCACATCCAACTCAGCACTAAAATATTCACTAATATAATCCACAATAGTAAATAGTTTCTTTCATTCTTCAAACCCCAATTTTGTTGCAAACAGTCCCACTTTCCTAAACTTTTATTAACTATCTAACTCTATGGCCTATGGAACCTGGAGGTTCAATGCCATGGTCTCAAAAGATCCCCACTACTATCCTAAGAAAATTGGATCCTGTTTCTACTTTGTATTCCTATTTCTGCGAGATTCATCTTAATATTGTTCTCCCATTTGCGCCTAGGTCTTTCTAATGGCCGTTTTCCGATTGGTCCTCCAGTTAAGACTTTGAAAGCGTTCCTACTTTCTTCCATCCTGGCTACATGACCTGCCCATCTGAGCCTCGTAGACTCGATGACCCTAACAATGTTTGGTAAACCATATAAATTATGTAGTTCTCCGTTATTAAGTTTCCGCCATTCCCAATTCCCCTTCCTTTTCGGTCCGAATATTCGTCTCAGGATTCTAAAGTTTATTGCGTGATCTAAAACTTTATGACATGTTACTTATTCCAATAACTAGACGTTTAATTTTCAAAGCATACATAACAACTAGTGAACACGAATTTGATTTGATTTTGAGTTTAACGTCCCGTTTAGCAGCGATGCTGTATGAGACGGGGACCTACTCATGAACGTGGAATCCGAACCACATGAGATCCCGCCGGGAATATAACCCGGGTTTCCCGCGCCAAAGGTGCGTAGGCTAACTTCTTAGGCACAAAGGAGCTTTTAAACACGAATTCGTCATAAATTTTATCATTAGCGGTACTTATCTTTTCCATAGAAATGTTGTTTCTTAAACGATATCATGAACCAGAATGCTGTTTTGCAATGTTTTCTTAGCTTCTCCCCATCAAATCAAAATTGATTTTAAAGAATACATTTTACATATCATAAAAATTTAATGATAAATTAAATTTTTAGAACACTGATGTGTCATTTATGACAATGCAAATTGCTATATATTCTAAATAGAGATATTAGCAAAATTATGATCATATAGTTAGGCCTAATATTACTAATTCAACATTCACCTAATGTGCTAGATGATCTTTCAGCCTAGGTTGATAATTTTTTCTCATCTTTTATCTTTTGGTATTCTATTCTTCGTAACTGATTGAAACCTAGGAAATGGACTTTACAAATCACAAGGAAATATAACATATCTGGCGGACCCCTTTTAATTTCCTCCGTACCCTCAGGGGTCCACGGACCACAGATTGAGAAACATTTATGTAAGTCATGGAGCCCCAAATTACGAAGTTTAGAAATTCCTTGTTGTAATCGTCTTCGGTGTGAGTATTCACCTTAGGATTTTATTTTCAAATCCACACGTAATGATTGCGATAAGGAAATTTGTATGTAAGAAAAATCTGAAAAGTAGAACATACCTATTATGAAAAAAATTGTAGACATAAAAGCTTCAATTAAGAAAAACGTCAAAAATTGATACTTGGATTATTATCTATGTACACTCAACAATAACATCGCGAGACAAATTTACAATACACTATAACTTATTTTTAATTCTCGGAAGACATCTGAATGATTATTTGTATACTGTTTGTATGTTTGTTTATTAAAGTTTAGTTGGCGCCCCACCTGGTATGAAGTTGGCTTACCAACATTATTTTGTAAATATCTCTTTATGATTTTCGAAATAAGATTTTTTCTTCAAAACAATTAATAACAAACGATTAATTTTGATTTTGAGTCGAAATTTGAAAGTGGTGTTGCCAATTTCATAACGGTTATAATCAGTAGTGTGCTTATATGTTGTCTACTCCTAGGCCCACAGCACCTCCCTATACTTACTGAAAACTCCGGTCGTAAGTTATATACATAACGAGTAAAATAATAATAATAATAATAATAATAATAATAATAATAATAATAATAATAATAATAATAATAATAATAATAAAAATAATAATATCACACTTTGAGTAATTAAAATTACCAAGAATGCTGTATTGCTTGCTCGTCGTTCGGCGAAAGCTTTTATCAAATCATAGTAATCTACTGTAGTGCCTATTCAATACTTTCGATTTGTACAATTGTCAAAATGCTAAGACTTTTAAGTTAACGTGTTTATAAGTTAAATTTATAGTGAAGAAAGAAATGTATATTTATCTAAGTGACTTAAATGTTACTAAAATTGTGGCAGTCGTAACTTGTAATTTATCAAAAGTTCAAAATTCAAAATTTACATGTGTAGGACCACGGATCGTTGACCTATATACTAGTTGTTATAATGTAGAAGTTGTGTTTAAAATAAGTTTATTCGCTACTTTTCACCTAGTGTAACATGAATGAAGACTAAATTACATGTTACTTTATAGTAATTATGATTAACGTCGATTATTAAAAGAATCGGTTGTTGAAATATAAGTAGGGTTGTGAATGTAAAATAAGTTTCCCCCGCTTTAGTCTTTGAAATGTCCTAAGTCAAGATTTTCTCATTTTCTTAACAAATCTATTTGAAACATTACCGAATTGCTAAGCAACTAGTAAGCAATAACTAAAACAAAATATATATTTTATATTCACCATTTATTACTTGATGACATTTAAACTCTTAACAATAATATTAGTTAAAAACTCATAACATTACTAAAATATTGACTAATATTTTAATAGATAAAGTATTAAATGAATTCTAGGAACTTTGAGAAGACCGAAGTGTCTTCCTCATATGAATCATTTTCATGCAAAAATACTGTCATGCCACATCACGACTTAGACAGTGTCGTTTTGCTGTAACAATGTAACAAGAAGTGAAGAAACCTATTTCTGAATCTGCTGATCTTGTGGGTTTAAACAGGTAACTTTCAACCAAAACAGGAAGTATTCGTTTCTTTGTTTTTACTCTTCTAGCTGATTATTATCGTTTGGTGTCAGAGAGAGTTTCCTTTTATATTTTTGTACCTTATTCAGTGAGTATGAACTACTACAATTTTCTTTTGCTCCTTTTTCCACAGATCCTACTCGAATATTGATATTGGGAAACGAATTTTTACCAATCAAAGATCGACCAAACAAAAATCGAATATTAGTTTTTGAAATTCTAAAATCTGTTTCGAAAGTCCAAACCGAATTTCAGTTGGGAAAACTGAAAACTGTAAATAGATTTTGAAAACTGAAACCCGAAAATCGCTTTGAATGGGGAACTTCTTCAAAAAATGATTTCTAGTTCTTCAAAAAATAGATTTGGACAGCACTAATGGCCACATTATATTCAATACTGTACAGATCCCGGCGGGAGCTCATGTGGTTCGGATTCCACGTTAATCAGTAGGTCCACGTCTCATATAGCCTCGCTGCTGAACGGGACGCTAAACTAAATTCAACTCAACTCAATACTGTACAGAATTTAACAATCAATAGCTAAGAATAAATATAAAAACCAGAATATAGATTGAGATATAAATATCATTAAATCTAATGCGTTGTTTCCTTCCACATTATTTATACACTATATATATATATATATATATATATATATATATATATATTGGTTGACAACGAGAACCGTTTCGAAATGGAATTGCATGATACGACGTAGATTCGATATCTAAATGTATACACATAGCACGTATTGCTTAATTATATATTTATATTTCTGTTTTATATTGCGATATATAACGTATAACGTCATTATACAGCATATAGATTCCAGGAAAATAGTCAATAGTAACATTTCTTTTCCTCGTTTTATTAGGATATTCTACACAAACCGTCAGTATGTAGATTTTTAATAGTCGGACAATTATATGGTTACTATAATAAGCAAATGGTCGTCTTTTGAGTATGAGGGTATTATATACGCTGTTGTAAATATTCAACATGGCTTGTTGAACAGGTAACTATAAACTAAATCTAAATTGATCAACTGAAAATAAGCAAAGGAATATTTAATGAACACAAATTAGAAAATCTGTTCTTTCAGAGATATTAAGTGCGGAAAGTACAAAAGAAAGTAGATTTTAAACCTCCATTGCTCAGAAACAACAGAAGCTATCTAAAGGTGCGACTGTACAATACAATGATTTTTCTAAAACGGAAAATGAACTAATGTGGCCATTATTGAATGTCTTTTGACACATTCTCCTTTAAAATGTTTTTCAATATACAACATGATTATGAAAGATATGTGTATCAAGATAGATGTTATAATATCATGTTTATAATTTTACGTAGGAACAAAGTTTGTATAGACTAGTATTTTTAGTTGTAAGAGAATCCAAGCAGCTCAATTTTCATCTTTTCAGCAAAATAAAATATGGAAATCATTCCCCTACTCGTTCTCATCGATAATAATATACAAAAATATCAACTTCAAAATATATGAAATTTTCAGTTCCATAGCATCATTACCTATTGATCGATAATTAGAGACGGAACTTTTTCACAACAATTTTTGTATTTTGTAGCATTAATTATCACAATTTTCACAGTTACGTCGCATATTTTTTTTAATGTAGCACAATCTTTTTTAAAATTATGTAACTGGTAACCGGTATATTTTTGGTAGTGGTCTATATCTAATACAAAAATGAGGATATTCTTTGAACTAATGTATTCAATGAAATACGGAAATTAATGCAAAAATTTAATCCTCTAATCATCCTTAGTTAAAGGATAACATGCAGCAAGACATTACCAATTCTTCTTTTAAGTTTGTTGTCCTGTCAGTAACACTCATATTATATTTGGAAAAAGAATCTCTCGGTATCAGCACTCGAGACTGGCAACCATATTGAACGAACGAGTTGACTAAGTTGACGGTGATTATGAGAATTGAGTGAAATAGTGGAATGAAGAACACAGGAGGAAACGGAAGAACCCCAAGAAAAGACACGCACATGGTGTTTGTCAACCAGAAAGTTCACTTGGCTTGAGCGGGGATTGAACCAGGAACCCCCGGCACTAGAAGTGAACACTCTACCACCTAACCAGCGTCGGTCGAGTGGTTCAAGAGATTAAAAGTCAAAAACATATTCACTTCGAATTTTATAATATAGATTTAGATCATAAATGGAATGTTGTGCGATGCACATGCTGACAGCCTTTCCCCCTTCGAGAGAGACCAGCAAAATCTATTAAAATGCATATAATTGTGTTATCTACATCTCCACTAATCACTTTTCTATTGGTGTAAACTCATATCACTTGGATTGAACATAATAAATACAATTTTGGATTACCTTAGTTTCTGTAGTATATCACCAACTTCAGAAAAAAATAAGATATATTTCTTACTTTATAGTAGTAAGTAGTCATCTAAACAATTTTAAAATAACCACAAGATGTTCATATCAGTTTCTACATAGAAAGTGTTGTTCACCAATGTAGCATAGGTCTTAGCCAGACCTATCAAAAGTTGTTGAACTTACGTATTCTGTACCCTTCTTTCTTATAATATCAGTCTATAGCTCTATCTTGAGTTTAACTAAGTAGTGGCAAGATGCCTAAGTGCTAATACTGCCACAATTACCAAAACAAAAACTTAATCAGGGGCAGAATGTAGGCCACACCTTATGTTCTCAAGATCACTATAGTATAGAGACTCGCAGCCAGCTTTTTCCCAATGGCTAATGAGGGGGTCTTTGTATTCGTTTCCATGCTAACATATAAAATATACGGAGCAACCCTACTTACAAGGCTATGAAAATAATTCCTATGAATATTTATAATCATCAGATTCTATTGGTGTCAATAGAACTAAAAATCTATTGGTGTCAATTTGTGAAATGTTGCATTTGAAGCCTAATATAATATAATAATGCTTAATATAATATAATATAATGCTTAATATAATATAATTATAATTATAATTATAATTAAAAATAACTTAAATTCACAGTTTTGTAAAACAAAAATCTGATTTACACAAAGCTTGATGCAAACAATTCTTTTTAACTAGTGCATATAATCAAGCCCTCCTGGAACTATCTTTGTGACGTCATTTTAAACTAACGACGTAAACACAGAGATAAGACTGGAACTTAACAAATACTACTGGAAACGAAAAATGTATTTAAAAAAAACAGTGAACACTAATTATGTAACGAAAATATAGAAATGACATCGTTACATCTTCCATTTTCGCTAACGGAATTAACATGTTAGGTCGCATGGAAAATCAATATATCTTTCCCTGGAAACCATTCAGGATATATATTTGTCTATCCCACAACCAGTTTTTTTATATTTGTATTCAATATTAGCAGAAAATAAAATTTGAAGTAAAAGACTTAACTATGGATAAACTTTCATCCACCATCACCACTGTAAAAGGAAATACCTTACCATGACTCGAAAGAAAATTTAATCTCCCAACTTCCTTCCGAGGGAAAGCTGAAAAGAATTCAAACGTATCTCAGATACGATTATCATTGCAGAGTTTTCCAAATGTTGAAAGTTCCATTCTGACTAAGCGCTTAGCGTATGCGCCCTTGGCGTGGTAGACCCTGGTTCGATTCCCATCGAGAGCTCAGGAGGTTCGTATCCCACGTTATGCTGTAGGTCCACCTCTCATATAGCCTTGAAGCTGAAAGAGACATTAAACTCAAAATCAAACCAATCAAACCCAAATAATAAAAAAAAAAATCAAAGAAAATAGTCGACCATCCAACATTGTGTTCGGAATGGGAGAGACAGATAGAGTAGAATTTTCAAAATGAACCAGGTGAGAATGCTCCAAGAGCATTGCCAGAACGAACTTAGAAAGAATGGAGATATGGAGCGGGAAGGATAACTGTGATTGCTTCTACATGTTAATCTTTTTATCCGTACCTTCTCTTTCTCGCAAAATATCATCTCTCTATGACTTACAGTTCTCGAGATATGGCTGCTTAAATATCTAGAAATTCGAACTTTTTGGGCCAATATCTGGGGAACGGTGGCCAGTTGGCCAGTAGACAGTTAATCAGTGGCCACCGGTTACTATTTGGTACCAAAATGTTCGCCATCCTCTTAGGTATTGATCAACACCAATATGATCTCTGTGTGACTTACGGTTCCTGAGATGGCTTCTTAAATCTCCCGAAATCAGAACTATCTTTTGGCCAATATCACGGGAACGGTAAGTCATATAGAGATGATATTGGTGTTAATCAATTCCTAATAAAATGTGAAACATTTTTCTTACTGACATTAATTGATGGCCACTATTCAACTGGCCACTGGCCAAACTAGTGGCCAGTCGGACAGGACCATCGGTTACTATTTGGTACCAAAATATTTACCATCCTCTTAGGTATTGATCAACATCAATATAATCTGTCTACAACTTATGATTTCCGAGCTATGGCTTTTTAAATATCTAGAAATTGGCCATTTTTGGCCAATATCACGGGAACGGTAAGTTATAGAGAGGTGATATTGGTGTTAATCAATACTTAAGAATATGCTAAACATTTGGGTACCGATAATAATGGGTGGCCACTAGCGAACTGGACATTGGCCATGTCAGTGGCCAGTTGAACAATAACCACTAGTTACTATTTGGTACCAAAATATTTACCATCCTCTTAGGTATACATCAATATCATCACTCTACAACTTATGGTTCCCAAGGTATGGCTTGTTAAATATCTAGAATTTGCCATAATTGGCCATACGGTAAGTCAAAGAGAGATTATATTTGTGTTAATCAATCGTTAATAGAATGTTAAACATTTTCGTTGGCCAGTTGAACAGTAGCCACCGGTTACTATTTGTTACCAAAATGTTTACCATCCTTTTAGATATTGATCAAAACCAATATGATCTATCTCTATGACTTACGGTTCCAGAGATATGGGTCCTTACATTTCTGAAAATCGGCCATTTTTGACCAATATATCGGGAACGGAGTGACGCGAAAAATTTAATCACTTTCTCTTTCATGCTCTATCGAATGCAGTGTTTAAAATTAAAAAAATCGCAAATAACAGACAGACAAACACACAAACAAACATAGAGGATTCAGTAACGAACTTTGTAAGTTCGTTGGAAATGAAATGAAATCTTTGAATTTTACGTCCCATACATATGCCAATGGGTTAAAGGAAACCGTGATGATGAGGAGTGAATGAAATGGTGGAATGAAGAAAGTAGAAGGAAATGGTAAGAACTCCGGAAAACCCACACATACGGTGTTTGTCCACCACAATTCCCACTTGGCGCGAGCTGCGATTGAACCAGGAACCCCACGCACCAGAGGTGAGCGCTCTACCACTTGCTATTTATCAGTTCTTACGTTGATTCCAAAGTGTAGTCACTGTATAT
Source organism: Thermobia domestica (assembly GCF_964235325.1). Classification (NCBI taxonomy): domain Eukaryota; kingdom Metazoa; phylum Arthropoda; class Insecta; order Zygentoma; family Lepismatidae; genus Thermobia; species Thermobia domestica. The sequence goes on along the minus strand of NC_137455.1, from coordinate 335,475,807 downwards.
TCCTTACATACTATACATGTAACCAATTAATAGACGAAGAATGAACATCAATGTCAAAGCGTCATGTAGTCCGTGGAATAAATGGGTCTCATTTGGTTGTATTTGTTTGTTTACAATTATTATATATACACACAAAATGTTTTCTTATTGATAAAACACTTCGTAATGGTTTGCTATAGAAAAAAACTGTCACGGAATAGAATTTTACGTAAATTATGTATATAGGGTAATGAAAAATCATAGTGTATTTATTCAATACGTATGACTGCTCCAGTGTCTTTTGTATTTTCAAAATCACGAAATTATAATCACAATTTTATTATACAACATACGCAATGTGAGAGAAAAATAACTTTATGTCTGTCTTTACTCATTAAATATTTTAAGTATACATTTCCATATATGAATTTGATCAGTTAGAAAGTAGATAGGCAAATTGTCACATTTTAAAAACAAGAACAATCCATACATTGTACAAATAGTAAACAAAAATATAATTGAATTCCGTACACACAGTATGTTGCTTAAGAGGCCAGTAAAAAGTGAAAGTAAATAGAAGTAGTCAAAAGAAGAAGCGAAAGTAGATAAAATATGGATGAAAAATAAGAAATTTAAAATGCCAGAATTGAATTGATGGAATTGAAATGTCTGACTGACGTATGTCGCTTTCTGAGAGACAGAAAAAAAATCCTCAGCCACGCGATGCACCGCCGGAAATTCTTCCACAAAATAGAACGGAAACATACATTTCGGATTATTTTCATGCGTGCTGCGGATTTCTTATCCTCCCTCACGCTGAATTTAAAGTTATTTTCATGTCAATCGTTTGATCATTGTGTGTTTAGGTATGATCAAAAGTTTGGTCAGCTTTACTAACATAAATATAAGCTATTTTAGTAGGGGAGCTAAATTCGAAACTTCTCTATGCTAATTGTTTGATCTTCGTTTCAACAGGTTTGATCAACAATTTCCAACGTTTCATCAACATTACTAACAAAACTAAAGATGTTAGTAGTACTCGCATGACTTGAGGCAAATTTTGATTTTGACCCCGACATTTGTGACGTCATAGGTCAAAGGTCAATGACCTTGGGCCAGTGTCAATGAACTACGGGTATTTAGGACCACCCCTCTAGAGTTTGGCAGGGATACCTTGGCACAGGATCTGTTATTGACCTATGATGGGATTAGGTGTCCAGGACATTGGTACATTTAAACTTTGTAGGATAATTTGAGAATTGTCAAAATGAAATTACGTCATTGGTTTTTGATTATTCCCGCCAAATATAAACGTAAGCAACACGATGTACCATGTGGTTGACCTTGATGAGGTAGTGTACAGGGATTCATTTCCGTTTCAAAATTCGTGGAAGTTATCAAATAACACGTTTCTAGACAACAGTTGGTTCTGCTAAGATAAACAATTGATCTAATTGAGACCTCACTACAACATGTAATTATATGATTAATTCTAAGACTTCGGTATATCGAGAGAGGTATTCTTTAAATTTGGGAATCGTGATAAACAAAATTCAGTATGAGGCGCAAAATTTGAAACAATACTTTGAACTTTAGTTAAGCTCATAGTCTAAGATCATTGGTGGTGTTGAATTAACCTTGTTTTCAGATATCTGATAGGTGACGTCATTGAATTTTATGACTCATAGACGAAAGGAAATACATGTTACAACTCTTTGAAATTTAATCAACCAAATGTTGTTTTAGAATTTCTTGTTTGAAAAATTTTTTCGTTTCCAAATTTTGTTGAAAATTTTTTTTTCAAAATTTTGTTTGAAATTTTTTGTTTCAAAATTTTGTTTGAAAATTTTTTTCGTTTCAAAATTTTTGAATTTTAAAAAAAATTTTTTGTAAACTTTTTTGTTTCAAAATTTTTTGATAATTTTTGTTTCAAAATTTTTTTCGAAACTTTTTTTGAATTTTTTTCGTTTCAAAATGTTTGTAAAATTTGTTTCAAAAAATTTTTCTTTTGAAATTTGATGGCAATTTTCTTGTTTGAAATTTTAGTTTGGAAAATTTTGGTTTGATATTTTTTTTAAGTTTTTGCACTCATTAGTAAAGAACCGGAACTGTTTAGAACAAAAACATCTGGCAACAATGTTTTTTCATGATGCAATAGTACACGTGAGAACATGATAATGCAACGTCATCAGTTTTGCATCATATATAAGTATCGTTTGAGTTAGTATTCATGATAACGTCATCATGGCTAATTGTCTGCAGTTTCTAAACACACGTGAAGTGATGAAATCATTTACCAAGATTACTGATTTACAACAGAATGTACCTTATAGAATCTTAGCTAGCCAAATAATACCTACAAAGTTTGAATTAAGAATCGTAATGAAGCTTGAAAATGATAAGAATATAATTTTACCAGCAAGATATTTACCCATGGAAGAATCAAAATAAGAAGAACTGTTACGTTTCTTAAATACTGGATCTGTATCTTTATGTTACAAAGGATTCTTGGGTCGAAGTCATCAATTTAAATTTTGTACACAGCTGGATGAGAGTGAATTTGGTTTCGTCAGCAATTGCGATGAAATCATGAATTCAAACGTCAGCACATTCCTTTTCAATGACGTCAGACGTAGCTGTATGCTAAAATCTTTAATCACAGAATGCGATCTATGAATTTGGTTGGTCAGCATGACGTCAGCAACTGTGATGAAATCATGAATTCAAACGTCAGCCCATTCCTTTCCAATGACGTCAGCAATAACGCTATGAAATCAGCAAATACCCTGTCAGCCCATGAAATCATTTGAGCAAGTGCGTTCAGCAGGAAAGATGTATTCTTCTAACGATAGAGAATTCCTCTTCGCAAGCTATTATCTAATAACTATATTTCAAACAAAACATCTGATGATTGGTATGAGTGCTACAACATTTGAACCTGTGATTCGATTGGGCAAAGCAGAACAATTTGGTGTACAACTGAACTTTGAAGAATGGCAAATATTATGTTCACGAATCGACCAAATGAATGATTATTTTCATGATGAGCTAAATGTGACCATAGTCAAATCATTAGGCTCAAATCCGGAAGTGGGGTTGCGTACAGTCCTCGAAGAGAAGATGGTGTTGTTACGTAAAAAGAGTACATTGCATGTCCCTCGCAACATGGTGTATCTAACGCAAATGGAATGGAACAAATTCATCAACGTATTCCAGTGTGTTAAACATGCAGTGGAAGTGTGCAAGAAAACAAGTATATTCCTGAAAAAGTACTATTTTGAGAAATGTGTCATGCATATTGTACAACATGTATCTAGATGCTGTGATGGTTGTCAACATCGTTCGTGTGTGCATACAATGTATTAATAAACAACCTATTTGTGACCAAATGGACATTGAGTTTCCACATATTGATATTGCAATAAACCTTAAAAAACTTCAATTGGAATTACAAATATATGCTAAAGACAAACTAATGCAAGAAGTTCAAAATACATTGTATCGACAATATCCAGATCCTATATCTGGTATGGATGTATGTGCTGTGTAATAAAATGATCCATTTCAATGATTTGTGTTTTTCATTTCAAGTACAACCCCATGTTTTGACGTGTACTATTGCATCATGAAAAAAGATTGTTGCTTGATGTTTTTATTCTAAAGAGTTTCCGTCAAATGGGGTGAATAGAAACATGGGGGTGAATAGAAACAAAACTCCCAGATTAGTTTTGGATTTATCTGGACGATAAATTAATCAAGAAAACAGAAATTTCTTAACATAGTCTTATACGGCTAAAGTGTCCAGGGCAGAGACAAAATGTTTTACTGAGTTGGGAACACTGAGGTAGACGGCAGTAGCATTAATGTGTTACTGAAATCTTACACGGTATTTTAGCGCTCCTTAAACTTTCTTGGTAAGTATGACATTTTCATATTTGTTGCATTTGAGCATATGCCTATTTTGTAGTTTGTTGTTTCATTTACTGACGTTCATAGTAAAAGTTTTCCTTTTGTAAATTATTTTTAATCAAAATTTAACTTTACAGGGTTATTGTTATGATTTTTAATTAGTGGGGTGAATAGAAACACTTCTTGGGAAATTCTTGAAATTCTTCAAGGAGTGGAAAATTCTTGAGGAGCAGAAAAGAGGACCTGATAGGAATGTATCAACCATCTCTAAGAACAAATTTCCAAGTCTTCTGAAAAAAAAAAAAAGTGTGAAACTGAAGGAGGAAAATATCAAGGCTGGATTTGAAAAGTGTGGAATTTTTCCCCTTTGTCGAGACCAAAAACTGAGGATGTTGCCAAAAAAAGACAATGAACGAGAAGAAACAGAACAGCAAAAGTAATCTCAGACTGTAAACCGTTCCCTTATGGATCTTCTCAGGAGCATGAGAGAAGATGAAAAAATTAAATAAGGGAATAAGAGAGTACGAATAGATGTTTCTGGTAAGAGTTTTGGTTTGTTTTCTGAAAATGATACATTTTCATCAAATCACAACGAAACTCAACCTACCTTTGTATTGTCGGAAGAGGAGAAAGACAACACTCCAGAAGACAACATTCCAGACGATCACGAACTAGATGATGGTTTTCTAAAGCTGGTGATTTTGCTGTGGTAAAATGAGAAGCTAAAACTCGATGAGACTATTCAGCACCCAAGTGCAAAAATGGGAACATGATGCATATGTGGGAGTGTTTTATAAGAGAGCACATAAACAATGAAATTTTCAGAACGAAACTGTTGGGTTTTATTAGGAGTTCGTCAGCACACTTTAAGTATATGATAACTTTCGGGCCCCTTCGTGGCTAAGCGGTTAGCGTACGCGCGTTTGGCGTGGAAGACCCGGGTTCGATTCCCGGCGGGAGCTCATGTAGTTCTGATTCTACGTTAATCAGTAGGTCCACGTCTCATATAGCCTCGCTGCTGAACGGGACGTAAACCTCAAAATCAACTCAACTCATGATAAGTTTCCCTGATGATTTCAGTGGTTTAAATCTTATTCAAATATCATCAAAACTATATGGTCGTTTATACCTATATTGTGCATTGTATTGTTTTATAAGTTTGTAACTTATGTAATACTGGTCTTATTGAACTAATATCTTGCAGGTATCAAATAAATCGTTCGTTTCAACAAATACGCTGTTTCTTTTTTACCTTTCCAATAGTATAAAAGAAACAACAATGAAAATAAAGTAATTGTTTCTATTCACCCCATGGGTAGGAGTAAATAGAAACATTAAGAAAAATCAAGGTGAAGAAAAGTGGAGTTGATAAATTAATATGACGTTTACTGAAATTCATTAGCATATTAAGACCTTTCTTTTGGAATAATCTCATACGCGAAATCTTTAACATTACCAGACTTATATTCTCATATAGCCAAAAATGTGTTTCTATTCACCCCATTTGACGGTTCCGTTCTTTACTAATGAGTGCACAAACTTAAAAAATGTCAAACCAAAATTTTCCAAACTAAAACTTGAAACAAAAAATTTTCAAACCAAAAAAATTTGCAAAAATTTCAAACGAAAAAAATTTGAAACAAATTTTACAAACAAAAATTTTCAAACAAAATTATGAAAAAAAATTATCAAAAAATTTTGAAAAAACATTTTACAAAAAAATTTCAAACAAAATTTGGAAACGATAATTTTTTTTCAAACAAAAATCTAATTTTCAAACAAAATTTTGAAACGAAAAATTTTATCAAAAAATTTTGAAAAAAATTCAAACAATTTGGAAACAAAAATTTTTCAAAGAAAAATTTCAAACAAAAAATTTCAGACATTTGGAAACAAAATTTTCAAACAATTTTTCCAACAAATTTTTGAAAACAAAATTCTCAAACAAGAATTTTACGTTTCACGGTTAACTGTCACTTTATTAGTTTTTAACTATTCGATTTCACGTTTCACGGGTTACCGTCAAACATTATCCGTTTTTAACTATTCGGTTACATATAAACGGTATTGATCATATTTATCAGTGAGTACAAAATGTTGAACAAAACCATGATTTTTAAATGTTAGTTGGAACTTAAAACTGTTCAGCAAACATTTGAAAATCATCAGCCAAACAGATTGCACGAAAGATAGTGATCAACCAATCAATTTGCATCAACAATAACTTTGCCAGTGTTAGATTACATCACCTTCTGATTAAATTTTAAAGTGTTGTAGCATGTATTGCCTTTCGTCTATGAGTCATAAAATTCAATAAGGTTAATTATCAGATTTCTGAAAACAAGGTTAATTCAACACCATCAATGATTTTAGACTATGAGCTTAACTAAAGTTCAAAGTATTGTTTCAAATTTTGCGCCTCATACTAAAATTTTGTTTATCACGATTCCCAAATTTAAAGAATACCTCTCTCGATATACCGACGTCTTAGAATTAATCATATAATTACATGTTGTAGTGAGGTCTCAATTAGGTCAATTGTTTATCTTAGCAGAACCAACTGTTGTCTAGAAACGTGTTATTTGATAACTTCCACGAATTTTGAAAAGGAAATGAATCCCTGTACACTACCTCATCAAGGTCAACCACATGGTACATCGTGTTGCTTACGTTTATATTTGGCGGGAATAATCAAAAACCAATGACGTAATTTCATTTTGACAATTCTCAAATTATCCTACAAAGTTTAAATGTACCAATGTCCTGGACACCTAATCCCATCATAGGTCAATAACAGATCCTGTGACCATACTCATATTTGACAATGATTTACCCAAAGAAAGAAATACCACCCAATTCTAAGAACAATTATTAATTTAATAATAAGAAATGTACCCCTCCTAAAATTTAAGATTGGTACATAAATACACCTGTGTCTTATGAAAAAGTAATAAATCCTGTACTCATTCAATAATAAAGCCGTATCAAAAAAAGATAAAATAGGTCAATAATCTTTAAATTTTAATAGTTGCCCATAAGAGGAACAACCACATTTACAATGGGTCCTAGAAAACGTTTACCGAATTTTGTTATTTGATAATTCCCAAATTTAAAAGGGAACATAAACATATAAGGGTAATAAACCTCAGTATATACCCAATATACATGACCATATAACCATATAAAGCAATAGGACCTCATCAAAGGGGATAAATTGGGCCAAAAACCAAACACGTTGTTGTACTAAAATTTGGCAATTTAGTACTCCTAAAAGAAAACGAGGTGGATCACCCAAATTTATATCGATCTATATTAGGGTCCAGTACTATAATACCAAATGTTTAAATTGGGCAATTTCCAAAACTTAAGGGATGGGTCAAGGTACCTCTCAGAAATTTTTAAAGGGGTTCACCAATGTACCCATGTCTTATGAAAGGGAATGGACCCCTGTACTATGATACCAAATGCTTATATTAAACAATTTCTAAAACCGAGTGGAGGAGTCAAGATACCCCTCCCAAAATTTTAAAGAGTGCATCAATGTACCCATGACTTATGATAGAAAATGAACTCATATACATGACCATATAACTATATAAGGTAATAACACCTCATCAAAGGCGATACATTAGGTGAAAAACCCCGAAATTTTAATTTTTGGCAATTTCTTACCCATGAAAGGGAACGAGGTGGACCCCCAATACTAATAGAGGTACATACTATGGTCCTATGCTACCATACCCAATTTTTAGATTTGGCAATTTCCAAAATTTAAGGGGTGTGGTCCTAGGAACTCCTGCCAAAATTTAGGGGGTAGGCCAAGGTATCCCTGCCAAAATCTAGAGGGGGTGGTCCTAAGTATCCGTAGGTCATTGACCTCGGGCCAAGGTCATTGACCTTTGACCTATGACGTCACAAAGGTCGGGGTCAAAGTCCAAATTTGCCTCAAGTCATGTGAGTACTACTAGGTTACCATAGGGGGATAGCTCCCCTATGCCTCCGAATCGACTCTTTAGCATCCCAATCATTTAAGCATCGTTCGATCAGATATGATCAACAATTGTTAACGTTTGATCAGCTTTACTACATAAAAATGAGCTATATTTAGTAGGGGGAGGTAACTACACTCTATCCCCCCTTTCACGTCAAAATCGAAACGTCTCGATGAAAATCGTCTATCAGATTTGATGGACAATTTCCAACATTTGTTCAACCCTGGAGGACGTCTGGGCTGAGGAAGTAGCATACCGGACATACCGTACTCAAAGGAGAATGCAGGAGTAGTCAGAAAAACAACGCTCATGGTTTTATAGTTTAGGAGTCTGTCACGACGATAGGCTAACAGTTGTTCGTTCTCTTCAACATAAAGGGTATGAACAGGGCTAGTGCGAATTCCTAGGCGATGTGCAGCGTTAAGTTGTTTCAACAGACAGGAAGCTTATGAGCAAGCAATACGGCCATAGTCTAACTTGGCTCGAATTAAACTACGATGTAATCACAACAGAACAATAGGATCAGCACCCTTAAATGAGGAAGAAGGTAGCCAAATTCAGAGTTCAAAGATAGGAGTACTAAAAATTAAGTATGTATAGGCCCAATGTTAAGTACTACGAGAATGATAGTATCAGGTGAAATATTATTTTGTTGTTGATGACTTCTAACGTTGGTAATAAACACTGAACAGATATAATCAATAAATGAAGAATAAAAATATATAAATACATGTAAAACTGAATGATTATGACTTTAACAGCTTAGAATCGAATGGGTTGTTTTGTTCCCATTAACCATATACCAAAATATATTATTATTGACAAAGTGTTTTCATGCGCAATTAAAAACCATTCATGCCGTCTCTAAATGGAACTTTAATTACACAAAATGAGACAGATTGGTTATCTATACGTGTATAAGCAAATTTAGCACTTACATTTACTATATTATATATATATATATATATATATATATATATATATATATATATATATATATATATATATATATATATATATATTTCTGTTTCGCATCATAATATCTATTATACAGCACATAGAATTCAGAAAAAAGATTGACTACAGTGATATTTCTGGCATTAGTTCCCTCGACCTCTTTGATTCGAAGCGTCTGTTCCCACATATTTGAAACGATCGATGTCTTGAAACTTTGTTCTACTTTGATCCGTAACGGATAGTTTCAAACTGATGAGGAAGAGGGAAAGCAATCCCCAGATCGGCCGCTTATTACACCACAGCGCCTCTTCACTAACAAGCGCAGAACAGGTAAAAAGGTCAGACACTATGAAATCGACTGTGATTACCGAACTAAGAGGCGCTAAGACGCGACGCACAGTACATTTGTATCATTTCGTTTTTATGTTGATTAGGTGTGTTTGTGGTCTTAAATATTGATTTACACAACTGTTGGAATGGATAATGATTTCAAGTAAGGTATGTTTCAACTTACATCAAAATTTGGGTTACATCACACACGTAGGAAAGGAATTGTACACACGAGGGCACTTTTTATTGAAGTCATTCAGTTCGGAGAAATGTATGGTTTGTATATGCAATTTCCCGAACACATTGAAATGCAAAAAAGCAATCAGGTCTTGTTTAAACTGCTGATGGTATAATCTAAAATGCATAATAACAAAAAACGGGAAACACCTAAGACTGTTCCTGACTCAAACCATATCTTGTAGTATGTGGATAATATGCCAATTTAAAACTTGAGATATTTGCCGTTTATGATTAGCATTGTGACTGTTTAATTACAACTCAAAAACTGTATTCTTTTAATTTAAATATTTTAAGATAGAATAAGAGCTATAACCATATTTAGATTTGAGGATTAAATTTGTTTACCAGCATGTTTAGCCATTCACCTACTAATCTAATAGCACATATTTGATATAGGTATAGTTTAGTTACCAGAACCACTCTAATTTTGTTGACGGATGCAGAGGAAAAATTTAGAAATATTTAATGTATTCCGTGTGTTACCGTTTCGCAGAAACAGGTTCAAATTTTGTTTTTCACACAAACGTTACCATGTTTCGAAGAACAGAAAAATAACCCAATGCGTTTATTCCTGTATCGCAGAATGAGAGATTTTGTTTTCATACATAAGTTTGTGGAAAGCCTGTACTGCACCAGAAGTACACCGATATTTGTATTGCTTGTTGAGATATTTATTCCATTGTAATATTGTAATCACGTGTACTAATTGTGAGTAACAAATTATTTCATAAATTATTGAGAAAGTGAAGATTGCAGTATTTCAGCACACCGTAAAGTGAAAGGGCTTTTCTTTAAAGGGAAAGGAAGGAAAAGATAGTGATGGATGGAACATTTAAAATTTGTTCATGTCTATTTTCATAGTTATATACTATAATGCCCCGGTATTCTCAATCCGCGCATTACATACATTATAAAATGTGTTTTTATAATTATATTTTGTTTATTTTCATTTCTGAAAAGTCCAGTTAAGAATTTTAATTGTGTTTAGTGTTATGTATTTAGAAGATGCAGGCGGTGAGTTTTATGGCCTCTAGCACCCGGAGATTAAAACAGAAATTTATAGAAGAAGAAACATATATTAAATTAATGATAGTTGCATGTGTAAAAAGGGAAAGCTTATGCGCAAGTTAAGAAAGTTTTGAAGAACTTTGGTTTATTTCCTTGTATATTTTGGAAAATCATAAACCATATTTGTTTCTACGAAAGAAAATTGCAGCAGAAACATTACAATTATTGCAAGAGTAATTTATTGTTTGTTATGAGGCCGAAAACATAATGACCATAGCTGCGAGCTAAAAGGTATTTGGTCGGGAAGCTAATCTTCCCGAAAGTTCCTGTTCCACCTAAGAATATGCCTCCTAGAGATATCATGACAAAATTTAAGTTACAAACGATTAGGAAAATAATTCAAAATTGCTGGTTTTTCTGAATAAAACTTTTAAACTGATTATACATAACGATTCTAATAACTAATTTTGAGAGAACTAATAAGAGAAGTACATTCATATAATGAAGTGATGTGTTTGTAAATTTATTAATTGTTTGGCTCTATATATTCTCATCGGTTCTAACACCTAAAAGATAGTATATTTATCTGATACTGTATTTATGTAGAGCTATGAAGCAACATCTGCTACGTAATTGACGATTTCGGTTCCCTGTAAAGAAAACAATGTAGGTGAAAATAAAGTCAAAATAAGAAGATACGTATAGAAGATAGTAAAATAATAAGGGGAATAAAAAATATATATAATAATAAGGTGATGTAAGCCTATATAACTAACTAACTAACTCTATGGTCTACGGAACCCTGAGGTTCAATGCCGCGTTCACTAAAGCTCTCTACTGACTTCTATCCTTAGCTAACTGCATCCAGTTTCTACTTTGTATTCCAATCTCTGTGAGGTCCTTCTTAATATTGTCCTCCCATCTGCGCCTAGGTCTTCCTAATGGTCGTTTTCCGATTGGTCTTCCAGTCAAAACTTTGAAAGCGTTTCTACTTTCTTCCATTCTAGCTACATGACCCGCAAACCTAAGCCTCCTAGACATGACGTTTATTTTCAATAAAGAGTTAATAAACTAAATTTCAGCTCCGTAAGTTTAACGGCTTGCGAGATACTCAATTTTTTTTTCGCAAAAATTCGGATCCTCACTATCTCCTTAGGATATTATGTATTATAATGAGAGCAATATAACATCCCAGCTTGGATTAAGGCCTAACTGTATACCAAAAGTAATTTCAGTTGACTTTGCAATTTGACCGTGATGATCAGGCACACATAGTTACATTCGATTTTTTATATAATAATTTATATATTACAGTGATGCAAAAATGTATCTTTTTCCAGTAGTTAGCTCCTCTAAAAACTCACAGGTCTCGAAAGCCAAGTAGTAGTATAAGCCCTATTGCTGTTATTACACTTACAAATATCAATATCCAAAAGTGCCTGAAGTTCTTTTTTTCACTTGGTTAGATATACTCACCCCAGATAAGTAGACAGAAACAAATGGAATAGGAAGGGAAATGAAGGTCTTGAAAGTAAAACGCAGACAAATTTACCAGTCTTCAGAAGATACTGTCTACAATGCAGTGAGCAGAGTGGGTCGGTAGATCAGACTAACTCGGTGGGTCGCAGTGGGTCATGATGGGTGGTGGGTCGCAGTGGGTCACAGTGGGTCACACGCTGTTGACCTACCACACACTGACCCAATCAGAAAACTTGACCCACCGACCCACTCCATCTCTAATTGCTACTTCGTACTATCATTCCTTTGTAGAATATTTGGATTCCCTTCGCGCTATGTTTGACGTATATGAAAAGAAGGTAGGCTTGATGTGAATGGTGTGACAGTGATTATGACACTTCCTTTACAGGCTTGTAGAAAAGAACACCTCCTTCAGATGAAGAGAGTGAAGATGAAGTCCTTACAGCGAGGGAAAAGTTTAAAGTTGAAAGCTTTTATGCTATTATTGACAGAATTAAAAGTGAACTACTAATAAGAAAAGAAGCATTTTCTATAGTGGCTGATAGATTCTCAGTCTTTTCTGGCTTTCAAACAGACAAAAATCAGTAATTTTAGAACATGCAACAAAACAGCAAAATCTTTACGATACTGATCTAGAGTCACCATTTGGGAGTGAATGCGTGCATTTCTCAAAATTGATGAAGTGCAATAATATCAAATGCTCATTTCTTTCTATGAACAAGTTCTTCAGAGAAGAGTGCTCCTAATCTAGATTTTCTTAGAATGTATTTGTGTACTACGGTTAGCAAATGTTCCGGAGAAAGAGCATTTTCGTCATTAAAGAGGATTAAGTCATATCTACGTTCTACCCTAAAGGAAGAAAAATTGAATTATTTTGCAATTCTTAACATTGAAGCCGAGACCCTTAATGGCGAAGAGTTTGGATTTGAACAATTAATAGAAGAATTTTCTGTTATGAAAGCAAGGCGTAAACGTAAGAATATATTTTCGTAATACCTTTCGTAATAGCAGCGGTTTCGGTGAAAACTTTTGGAAAACACATACAACTATTCGTGGAAATTGAATCGGCTTCCGGAGAACAACGAAAACACTATTCGGTCAGAAATAGAACAAATAAAAAAACGGAAGTGGTTTTGAAGAAAACCGAAACCGGTTCCGGTGGAAAACCGAACCGGTTTTGGAGAAAACTGAAGCCGGTTTCGGTGAAAAACCGGTTTTTGTGCCCACCACTAGTTTGTCCACCACAAAGTTCACTTAGCGCGAGTTATCGAGCCATGGACCATAGGTAAAAGCTCTACCAGTGAGCCACCACGGCCTCCAGTCACTGAAAAGTTGCTGAATGTGGCACAACACAGAGAGGCTACGGAAATATAGGAAATAAATCTGTGAGGTTTGATGAACGTTTCAACACCCAATGATCAACAGCTCCTCTAATAAGTATACGTTACGTTTGGGTGAATCGAGTTGCTGCCCGAGACACATGTGACAGTAGCACTAAATGGGCTCACTGACAGGAACGTTTTAGGTGCTAAGCTCAAAGGGTTTAGGAGATACAGCCACAAGAAGGCCACATGAAGGTACATGTTATAATCGTAATACATAGTCCAAAACATAAGAGAGATGTCTTATACCTATTATTTCCTCTAAACTAGATTATGCTTGTGTTTCCAGCATGACTGATGGGACTCAAGAAAAAGTGTTTGTTTAGCAAATCCGAAGTTATTTTGATATTCCATAGAAAAGTTACCAATTACTACAATTAATATACAGTTCAAAAATGAGTGCATGCCTCGCAGAAATACTCTGTTCGCAGTGAGTAAACCTCACAAATGCAATTGTGTCGCACTTGAAACATTTGTCGTTTACAATTCTGTCAAAGCACTAATCGTACGGAGCGACCCTACTACCAAGCTCCTCATTCAAGTATCCAGCCTTATGGAAGCGAATCGAATCATGTTGCGCAAACAAAGAGCACTGAACTGGTGAATTGTGACAAGTTGTATGAACCTGTCATGATGCCAAATATTCATATCATTTTTTTTATTATTGTATCAGTGATGGACAATGGCTTTGTATGGACGGAACAAATGAACATTCAGAAGCTGAATTATGCTAGTAAATCCACCAGGTATCAGCCCTTTGATCAACTCAAAGTCTTCTGGCACACACACTGATGGAACACTGTCGTCTTTGTTTGAATTCCACGAACCAAGTAACAGGAGGACTTTCTTCTTATCACTTGGAATGCTTTCTCAGATGATGTCCGAATAGAAACATTTGATGTCATCACATTTTCTAGTGACTGTATCTCCTAAGCCCTTTGAGCTTTGCACTGGGACTTCCCTGACATATTTAGCGCAGTTAGGACAACTCTATTACGTGTGTCTCGAGCGGCAACTCGATTTACCTAATTTACTTGTAAGTGTCTCTTCATCTTCTGCTGTGGATGATGTGCTACTGTTATCGTCAAACTCTTTGCCAAAGTTTTCGTGTGTTTTATTGTCTTCTTTACTACAAAAATCTGTAATATCCACATTATGATGACTTGCCTTGTACACTGAAGAAAATGTTTCTATTTTTAGCAAAAATAGTAGCATTCAGCACATAGTTTTCACACAATTTCTGTATTTTCTCCTCTTTCACAGTTACAGGTTCACTTTCTGCCAAATGAATAACATTGCTGTGAGTAAACGTGTTTATTTCCTTTAATATGCCATTGTTATAGTTACTGAAAGATCATATTCATTTTTATATAATTTTAAATAAATTCTTTTAATTCAGTTATGCATATGATTAAAACAACTTTAGCGAAGCAAAGGGAACTGAAATAGCATTCTTTATTTTCTTTCCCTATCCAAATGTAAGATGCTTTTCATTCTGTGTACCTGTCATAGCGGCAAGGACATTTAAACTATCCTTCTTTTGTACCAATAACAATACTCGCTGAACGTCTGAAGGCCAAATGAACTTACATAACAATTTTAGATACAACTTGCGAAATTTAAGGAAATCACGTACTTTGGAGAGAGTACGCTAGATCGCCGTAAATGGGCGGATACGAATAAAATAAAATTGAGGACACCAAAAGAAATTGACGAATGAGAGATAAAGGAGGAAATCGAAAACTCAGTTAGAGGCGTGTCCTAAAAGATCGGCGAGTTGAGAATTCAAAATTCCAAGTCAGTAGTAGTTAGTTGGAGACCGGGAACAAGTGAGTTGCAAAAATTCGGTCATACACAAAAATTCCACACACTACACTCAAAAATATACAACACACATCAACTACAACGATGAATAGCTAACTTAGAAAACAGTGCACTATTTTTCGCCAGCACTAAAGTATAGACGTATGGAGATTTTCTTAAACTATATAAAAAACTTTAAAACTCTGAAATACATTAAAATATTTACATATCTTTGTGTGAGTGATGCATTTTCACGCATATACATATATTTACGAAAAATTCCAGACAACAAGCGTTAACGGACTGGTTTAGCTAAGATTAGTAACGAGTCGTGAAAATAAACTTGGACATTGCTAACACATTTTCAGAAAACACACAGACTAGACTTAAGAATACGCGATTAGTTTTCATCACCATGAATACTTCGTAAAAGTTCTTAATATAATTAGTCCGTGCAACAGTACACTCACGATAGAAAGAGTGATGTTGGTGCAGTGTGTTATTTGAAAGCGCTAGTGCAGAAAAGTGCTTTGTTCAAGAGATAGATCGACGGAAGCCCTGTTTCGATGAAGATGAACAGACCAAAGCGCGTCGCCCCTGGCAGTTTAGAAGGAAGGCACAGGAGAAGTCCGAGGAGAGAACTCAGGACGCAGGACATTCGTCGTGCAGGCACAAAACAAGGAAACGTAAGGACCTCTGTGCATGTGCTGGTCAGCGCAGTGGCGACAACGAAAGGTAGGATCCACCTAAATTAATTGTTGGTGTTGAAAGGGCGAATCTCAGCATTAAATAAAGATACGAGACGTTCTCTGTACCGAAATTAAAAGCCGGAAATAGTTGAGATTTCAAAAACTTAATTTCATCCCATTGAGGATAGGTACTCTATTTCGAACTTTAGCTATCAAAGATTAAAATTATTACCTTAAGGTCTTCTTACATTGAACTATAGAGACACTTTGGCAGTTTTACTTATATAGTGTATTATGTGATATTAGTGACCGCATCGTTCTCACGAAATACATATTAATTCCCGTAATTTTTGTTTTTGTCAGTTATGATTCATAATTGTGGATAAAGAAAGATAAACTAAATGTAAACAAAATAACATGTAGTCTTTTAGTGGCTCGGATTGTGCAATTTTTGATAAGAGAAGGCGATCTAAGTATTTAAATTAGGATGTTTAAATTTTGCATAGAGTCAAAGTGCGTCATCTACGCTATTGACAGGCACTTTTTGGATGTAAGATAATTAAAAGAAAGCTTGCTATATTTTCTAGAAGTGCATTCAGTGTATTGTTTAAATTGTATAAAATCTCTATGTTTGTAAAGTTATTCACATAGGAGTTGGTAACTTAATGAATTTATTTCAATCAATCTGCTAATAGGAGTGTAATGAATAATCTGCAGTAATGTCTCAATATAAGTATTTGACGTAGAGAGCTCAAAGGTTAAATAGTGATTAGAAAAATCTCACGATCAGTCATTTTTGGGTTAGAGACACGGAATCCGTCAATAGAACGGAACAGATATTATATTCTGTCATGAAGATAACGTATGGGCTAGTAACCATAAAGAAGGCTAAGCAAAGTATTTAATGTATTATTTTGATCCTCTAAACAATAGAGCGTTCAGATGTCTATGCGCATAGATCACACTAATGACGACAACCTACGGCTATATGCATATGCTACTGTTGTAACATAAGAAAAACCATGAAAATTAGACACATTTGTCTGAGAATCTCCTAAAAGACGTCTTTGCATTCAATATGAATATTTGAGTATTAATTGTATTCCATGTAGGTATGCATGCCTATATTTATGATTTATTTATATATATGTATTTTTGTATATTCGCCAATATGTGTGTATGTTATGCATGGTTAAATAACAATACAGTATTACTCGCATTGATATTATGTACGTATATTATGTACGTACGTATGGTGTATTCTTGTTATGTTGATATCAAATTTCATATCTGGTGTAATTATCTCCTAATCTGTTAGGATTAGAAACGTTTAGAGGCCAGGCATAGGTTTACTAAGTTTCCTTAGGTAATTCCATTTTTCTTTCAAAATTTCTCACTAAATCTCAAATCGAACTCATGACTTATTTTTACTTATTTCAACTTATTTCACCTTATTCACGTATTCTAAATTATTCCACTTACTGTTTTTTAAACTTCACTGAACCTAAATCGTATGTATTTAAATTAAGATTCTATAAAATTATACCATTCTTAAATTCTTTTTTTTTTTTTTTTTTAATGTTATTAGTCATAAAGTATAAGATGATCAACATTATAGCTTATCCAGACTTAAGAGTGACTGTTGGTCTTATGCAGTGTTGCCACAGTCCTAACTCTTGAGTGGGCTGAAAAATAGTACCAAATAGAAATAAAAAGGGCTGAATTCATTATTTTATACCAGTGTAATACATGGCTCTATAACACGAAACTGAAAGAGGTAAAGTTCTAGAACACTCACCCCGAACCTCCTAAGAGTACAAATAGAGAAAGTGCTCTTTTTAAAAAAATATCTTTAAGGTGGGTCATAGGTGTTCTCGCTACTATGCTAAACGCTGCTTGAATAGTGCGGCGTTGTCAGATAGTATCGAGTGTTTACTGGTGCCAGATAATGAAGAATGTAATCCTGGAATTCTGCTTGGATACTTACTGGTAAAATTAGTTTTCTACCCTTAACGCAATTCACACGTAAGTTCCGCTTCTCGAACTTTGTTTAGTCCTAATTTCTTTATTTAAATTGTTTAGTTTTGTTTGAAGATGTTTGTTCAATATAACTTGTTAGCTGTAGAAGAAGAAGAAGCAAGGTATAGGTGCTTGTTGAAACTGTGTATGCTGCAGTATGTGAGTGAGCGCGTAGCCTATAGCTGCAACATCGTAGTGTTCAATGTGCATTTTATTTTAACTCGGGAATTGTAAGAAATATTAACAATATTATTAAACCGAATTATTAAAGAACGAACCAGCGTTTGTGTGATACAGTCCATCATAAAGATTTGGTCCTCGTAACCAGATGTTAATACGTGTTTATGTGTTTTATGTGACCTACGTGCTAAGACTTGTGTTATGGAAGAGTACCGATGATCGTCATTCATGACGAAATTAGGCAAAAATTTTAATTTTGTATACCAATATTCGTCACCCCTTTGTTTCATGTTAAATAAGGCTCACGTGAGGAGTCTTATCAAAAACTAGAGCAATTGTTTATAATTACATAAAGAATTAAAAAGCACTTACCTGTCTCTCATGTTCCAATATACGTCAATTTTTTCAAATTTGAAGATGCAACAGAAAATTCAAAATTGTAGTCATCGAGCGCTTCAACTCCACTTTGACCGGCATACGCGAGAGACAGTGCCGATGCAATCATGCCAAAAGAAAGTCGAAGGACGCACGTATATGCACAAAAAGTAACTACTTTTGAATATCAGTGGGAGCCATCTTGTGTCCCCATAAAAACCGATATGACGAGCACTGAGGGTATGACGACATTAGGCACTGTAACGCCCCTATATAACTTATTTACAATTGTATTACTGGTACAATTTACAATATACTTTCTTGTAACCTTTTTGTACTTGGCAACCCTGTTGAAACATCATGTTCGCGGGTGCGCGCAAGGGATTCTGGGTACTTACTCAGAAAACATGAAGACGCAATGGTAGTAGTAACCTTTGTCAGCTAACAAAATTTGGTTATATCTTCATCGCTAGTGATCATCGTGGTATTTAAAAATGGTTTACGTTACCTCGTAACCTGGTGAACAATATCTCACATCTTATTATGTGCAACTAGTTTGAATAACATCAAATTTTTAAATGGAGTTGGGAAATAGTCATTTGCCCTAGCTCACACGTGTGCCGTCTTTGTGTGTGTGTCTTTCAAGCTTGCCTCTATTCGGCTATACTTTCATATTTGGATATCCAGAGTGAATTCTGTTGGAGTAATCTAGTCATCCTGTCAATCTCACTACGCAATTTGTACTTGCATCTTGAGTCAAGTAACTTAATGTGTAGCTAAACTTCTAGTAGCGGGGCCCCCAACCCACTCACAATGTCCGTGAAGCAAGGCCAAATTAAACATTATCTTCATCTGTTCTACTCAGTTACATCCATGCAATTATTCACTATGAAGGTGACAAGAGTGTATAGTAATCTCACCAGTAATAATATAACCTTCTGTGAGTGGAGTCCAGAAAGTCGTCACTGCAGTAGGTTACGTGAGTGGCACGCATGGCTGCAGGGCTACCGTGTGTTCATACTAATCTTGTACGTACTGTTCAGCTACTTCATCGTATGTAACCTTTTAATCAATGTGAGCAATCATCTTTTTGCGGCTATTCAAGAGGTTAAAAATGCAGCATCACGCCCAGTAGAAAGTGGAATGTTGTGTATATACTCATGTGTAAAGTGTTGACCAATGAGAGTCACTTTCATATATTCTCGTTAATTATCTCTTTGAAATATCAACAAGGCGTCCAGTCTCCAGTACATTGCTATAGCCTTATGTTCATTCTACTTACCAGTTGGATTTAAGTTTACAATTTTAGATAGATGTATCATCATCATTATCCAGGCTGTCTAGTGACCTCCGAGAGGTGGATGCACACCAGCTCCTACCTGCCCAGGCCGGATCGTGTAAAATGAAGATGTATTCTTACGCTTAATCTCCTATGCCAAATAATTTAGAGGAACAACTCAGCAGCAGTGATTATTTAATGTATCCAAGCCTCAGTGCCTTGTGTGTGCTTAAAGCCGCAGTTAGTGTGCATATCGTGTAATTTATTTTCCTGTTGGAAAGGTGTTTCGTTAATGGCGAAAGTGTATTTGTGGAAAGTATAATAATTTTTGTTTATTCTATACCTGCCAAAAGGGTAAGTACATTGTGTTAGAAGAGCCCGCCTTCGTAGCCGGCTAATAATTCTGCCTCGTACAGAATTGTTGTCTTCACTATTTGTGATTTGTTGAATTACGTGTACATATTGCACCCTTATGTGGATCTGCTGGTGCACGTTTAAAGAATGTTGTTCTGCAGGTATTTATTTGCACTTATCAACGTTTCAGCTATGTTGGAAGTATTCTACCAGTAATATAAGTGCATAGTTAATTACTATCCTTTGAGTTTATCTCTGTCTAAGTCACGAGCACGTCTCTCGCATTTAAGAGTCACTTGGCTATCTAGCACGAGTTGGTCAAGAATGTTGTCCCTTTAACTTATTTTGTTTGTGTTACCATTGAATTAACCTTGGCCAGTTCATGTTGGTCTCTTGCTAGTTCTTTCCTCTTAATCTTTGCCAAAGTGTGTCCAAGCCACAGCAGTGTCCTACTGTGAAAGGATTACATGGGTTTTATTAAGCATGTCACTGTCTATATTAATATGGCAATTTACTATGTCCAGCATCAGGATACGTTTGTTGTTTGTTTTGGCGATCCCGCATCAGGATCGGAGCATGGTTGTTAGCAACCTATTTGTCAGGACTGGTCACTATGTCTTGCATCCATATGTGTCCAATTTGTCCACTTTAATAGCCTTATCCAGTTAGGGTAGTTCATTTATTTTAGGGCGACGTACAATGTAACGAAAACTAGATCTAGCATGATGTTTCCTTGGGGTTTATTAGTATTCTAATAATTACTTACTGTTATATTTGAATTTAAGCACTACTTAATTTTTGTGTACACCCGACTAGTCGTGGTCAGTAAAGCTTACCTTGCTCGAGCTATTTGTCCTAATAATTGTCAAAACCATGGTGAACTCCTTAGCATGACATTTTTCCTATAAGCTATATTATTTGTGCGTATGTGTAATTGCTTATCGTGTGTTCATTTTACCACCAACGTATAGTTGTATCTAGTATGATTTTGTTCGGTCATGTACCTGTATAGGTATAAAGCAAAATATCGTAGAAAATTCTCAAAAACTGGTTTCAGTCTTGATTTCAATATAAACACGTTGTTCTATTTACCAGTGTATAATGAATAATCTTAATTGTATGAATACGTTTAGCCAAATAAATATTATAACCCCATAACTATAAGTGTTATATTCCACGAAACCAAACATTATAGGCTTATCTTTCAGCAGCTGAGTTCTCTTGGAATGCCTATAGGTAAGGAAATCACTACATGAGAAAAGGGCTGTTCTCTGTGCACTCGTAGAGCGTATAGGGTGCAGTCTCGCACAGGTTGGATTCGTTTACCGTTGCATAGTCATAGTTTCTTTTTAGATAATTTTAATGCAGGTTTATTCTGTTCATAGAGTTTATCTACTCATTTCCTGTGTTCAGAGCAGATCACAGGTGGCGACCCCTTTTCCTATATCTATCAACTCAGTGCCCCGGCACTGAACATCAAACTTAGCCGTAGCCTGCCAGGGATTAGGGCCCTCTGGGGCGCTACAGCACATCGGTGAAATTTTATTATTATACTATATCTTTATACAACACTGCGGACAACGACATCCAGTGTTGCCACACTTGGTACAATTGTACCAAATTCAGCCCTTTTTGTCATTCATCGGCCCGTTGGTACCACGCTGGCATTTTCAGCCCCTTTTGTGAAAAAGTTGGTACAATTCTACCCAATTCAGCCCCATTTAATAAATACTTTTAAAAGTGTTAGTAAGACTTTTTTACATCTCATGTTACTCATACAGTGTGTTGGACTCTTAAAAACCCGTGTTGAACATTCATTCTGCGGCATTACACTGCATAACGCTACGAACTTTGTGTGGGTAATTCGTAATTCGAACTATGTCAAGAAACAAATTACGCTACATGGGTGTATCCGCGCCGCACATGAAGGAGACGAGGAAGAATCAGTGGTGGAAATTTTAGCTTGAAATCTTGAAAACAAAAAGTAGCACAATATTCTTCTTAAGTGTTATTATCCTCCTTCGGTCGTGAAATAAGTGAGAATAAAATGCAATAATTTATATTTTAATATTTTATTGTAACGTACTGTTTACACACGAACTCCGAGATGGTTGATTTGCTCCTCGTTTTATATATTTTTTCATATCTGGCCATAATATTGTTTTGGTTTATTGGCCAGTGAAATAAAGGCGCGTTTGGTTTCCTTACAATACATACCGGCGATGATAACTGTTTTCTCTTTTAATTTGCGGCCTTTGTTATACTCCCTTCGTGCGAGAAAAGTTTCACCTACTTCCACAGTTGTTCGGGGTCCTCCTATTTGAATGTTTTTAAAAAGTAATTTCTAAAAGAGCACTTTCTTGATTTGGACTCAGGAGACGGGGGGGGGAGGGAGATGTTTTAGAACTTACCCTCTTTTAGTTTCATGTTATAGAGCCATGTATTACACTGTTATAAAATAATAAATTCAGCCCTTTTCGTTTCAAGTTGGTCCTATTTTTCAGCCCACTCCAGAGCCAGGACTGTGGCAACACTGACGTCATCTGTATAGTGAGGGTAGAAGGCCTGATCCAACGCAATACCGACTATGGTGAAGAAACACAAAGAATGCTCAACCAGCTGTTCCTTACCCATGCCAAGAACGGCTTATATTGAGAATGAATGTATTGAACTGAACTGAACTGAAAGAAAAAGGAGTAAAAGCACCCCCATTGTCTAGTGCTAGCGCCTGTACCTGTGGTGCATGTGATCCTTGGGTTCGATTCTACATGATTAAACAAATAATATCATTATGGTGTACTTTCAGTAATCTTCCGTAGGCTTTAGCTCAAATAATATAACTGTGGAATGTTAAAGTAATTTCATTTAGTTTTTTCTTTTTATAACGAAAACGTAAGTGCACTAGATACACGTGCTCAAATACAATCTCAAATGCACGTTACTTATTGTTATTTGATTATTACGATAGACTCTTTTGGCACCGCTCACATTTTCAGAGAATTATGGTGCGAGATCCTTTTTAGTGGGCGGAGCTTAAATGGCTTTTCAAAGTCCATTAGCTTTGTTAATACCACATACATGAAATAAAGAGATATTTGTTTATTTATTTCGCCCTATGTTGTTTTAAAGGTAAAGAGAGACTAAAATTTAGTTTCCTTGTAGATTGAATATGCTGTTTAATAACATTGTAACCATAACTTCGTCATTCTGAAAATACTAAAGACAGTGAAGCAATCCTACATACAGAATACATACATTAAGATAACTCGTTACCCTAAATAAATAATTTACGTGAAATTCTATTCCGTGACAGTAGAAATATTTTGGTTTCTATAGCAAGCCATTAGGAAACATTTTATCAATAACAAAACATTTCGTGTATATATACTAGAAAATAGAAAAATACAATCCAATGAGACCTATTTACTCCACAGACTACATGACGCTATTGCATTAATATTCATTCTACATCTATTGATTGGTTACATGTATAGTATATAATGAATGTAGCGTGACTATAGTATGGAAGCAACTTATGAACTGATAAATATCAAATAACCTCTATGAAAATTCTATTCTATATGTATTTCCCAGTGCGAACATAGTTTTAGATGGTCGACCTTTTTTTATTTTCCTTAACATTTGAATTGTATTTTATTTGAGTTTGAGTTTAGCGTCCCTTTTAGCAGCGAGGTTATATGAGACGTGAACCTACAACGTAACCGAACCGAACGTCACGAGAGACTCCGATGGGAACTGAAACCGGGTCTCCGAAACCAAAGACGTATACGCCAAGCGCTTAGCCAGAAGGAAGCTTTCAACATTTGGAGATCTCTACAATGATAATTGTAGCTCTGACGCGTTTGATTTTTTTCAGCTGTCACTTTTGCGTAAAAGAAAATGACGAAACTTACCAGAACGGGTACTAAGGTCAAGGGTGGGCACAGTGGTTCAGTAGTAGAGCGCTTCCTTTTGTTGGTAAGGTTCTAGAAATAAGCATAGGACATATAACTAAAAACACCCAAAAGGAAGAAGAAAAGAAATATCAACGACCATTTTTGTTTCTTGTTTTTCAACTTTCAATGTATAATAGTTTTAATTACAAAACCAGTTGCAGAGTTTGGAACTGAATTACTAAACAAGCGAAGAACTGAGTATTGAAGATTCATATCGGCTCAATTAATGTATCATAACCAGAAACACCAGAACATCTTTAACTCTTTAATGCACATGTTATCATACGGACACATAGATTTTCTGGTTCTTTCAGGAGTTTTTGGCTTTGATTTGACTACCGTTCTGATACTCTGTGTTCATTTGCACAAACACCATGTTTGTAGTTCAAGAATGAACTGGAAATATATGTTCTATATAAGAAACTTTAACACAACCAAAGTAGGAAAGAGGAGCTGCATTGAAGTTGATAAAAATTAGTTTGTTTTTATTATTGGAACTGTGATTTTTGGAGAAATTTTGTATCATTTGATGATTTTCAGCATTGAAGGATTCACCGAATTAAGTTTCAAACTTCTCAAATTTGAAACTTTTCTTCTAGTGCAATTCACATCTTCGAGAAAAAAATAATGTATCAATATGGCTACATAGTTTTCAGTAGACTTCAAAATATCTGACACTTGGTTACCAAACGGTAACTTTGAGCATTAATGGTTATCAACCTTACTGGTTACTTTTCTTTGCGTCATTTTTTCTGTCCCAGGTATTCTTTTTCCATTAGATATATATACTAAATGAATAGAAAAGTGTAAAACAGTAACATAATAGAGAGTGGGGAAGTAAAAGTTCGAAACTAAATACATATCAGTCAATAATTATTTATAATAAATGTGGGATTGTAGTATTAATTTGATTTGATGTTAACGTCCTTCCTATGGTTTAAGGTAAAATTCGAACGGGAATCGATTTCGGGTCTCCCGCGCTAAAGACGTGTACGTTAACCATATGGCCATATTTTTGTTTCGTTTCTAGTTTACACAGTGCACTGGGGAAGTCTGATTGATTGATTTTTGAGTTTTACGTCCCGTTCAGCAGCGAGGCTATATGAGACGTGGACCTACTGATTAACGTGGAATTCGAATCACATGAGCTCCCGCCGGGAATCGAACCCGGGTATCCCGCGCCAAAGGCGCGTATGCTAACCGCTTAGCCACGAATGAGCTCTGGGGAAGTCTGAGTCTGTTACTAGTAATAGCATATGACCTCAAATGAACAGAGTAGGAATTCAAAAGTGAAATCTAGTACTGCTGGTTCCTTTATTCATCTTCATTAAGTGAAAACGGTATTATATATCGAGAGGCTTGTATTATTATTATTATTATTATTATTATTATTATTATTATTATTATTATTATTATTATTATTATTTGTAATTCAGCGTCCCAAAAATAGGTTCAATATCCTTCATCCACAATCTATTAAAACCGGGAGTGCTAGAAATCTACCCTTTGCGGTTTCAACGTTTATCGCTACAGAACAAAAACATTAATAGATAAGGTGAAGCGGATTTTTGGAATCGATTCAGGATCTTAAGAAAATATTCTCCTATATCTCTCTACTAAGAGAGAAGTGGTAAATATCTATTATAATATTGAATTCGCACAGGTTGGAAGTCTACCGTAATCTTAGAACTCTAAAACGGAATTCATTTGTTTAAAATTTTATAATTACGTTAGGCTTATAACGTTTCCTCTAACCTTATTTAAAATAGAATGCTGTACAAATTAATCATTCAAACGATTGAATGACTATTATGCTGCCAAAATGTCTCGACCCATGGCAAAAATGCGAACTAAAGCTCACATCCTTGACACAGCCATGCATTGAGCCAATAAAGAATCAGCTGTTGCTAAGCGAGAGAGTCTTAGCGAAAGGGAGTGGAATTCCTTCAGCCGACAGCAGCGCCTGGAACGGAAGACTAGGTATGAACTCAATGTGAAAAAAATGAAATCTTTGAGTTTTACGTCCCACGCTTATGTCGGTTAGGGTAAAGGAGACGGTGATGATGAGTGATGAATGAAATGGTGGAATGAAGAAAATGGGAGGAAACGGGAGAACTCCGAGGAAACCCACGCACACGGTGTTTGTCCACCACAAGGTTCACTTGGCGGGGGCTGGGATCGAACCCAGGACTCCAAGCACCAGAGGTGAACGCTCTACCACTGAAACACCGCGGCCCTCAACTCAATGTGGTATATCAGATAGGAATGTTATGCCCTTTCTTGCCACACTATTGGCGACCTTCATTTTTGGAACTTATGTATATTCTCTTTCCGTGGATTGATTTATACTAGATAAAAGAGGCGGTGCCTAATGAATAAGACACTTTTCACCAGAACCCGCTACCAAGAATTTATGGACAGAATAAGAAACTAAAATACAACGTATAATGTAATCTTTAGCATCGAAGAAATACTTGAAATAGAACTATATTTGAAATAGATCCAATCCTCTTTCTTGTTTGAAGTTATCAATAATTCGTACACAAATGAATATTATATTTGTGGTAATGAATTTTACTACTAATTGTGATAATATGTATTTCTCTATTTCACAACATATCAATGGCACTGATGTTTATCTTTGGTAAATACTCGCTATTAAGGGGAAATACAGGTCAAATGTTATAAAATATTCATGATGTTTTTATCATGTACGATATTTATTCCATCTAACCTCATTTATTATTACATGTCTATTTCTCGGTCTGTCTAGAATAATTGCGACACATTTGATGTGCTGAGCAGTATTATTGAGAAATTTCCAGATGACTGTAGACGGTAAGTATGTCTTTAAAGTTAGTTTTGATTATTAGTTTCCCACTGGAGTCTACATTGACTTCTTACAAGAGGTATCATAGTCCCGTATAAAGTCGTCCTACCCTTGAACTTTAATTCCCCTTCAGCGGCCGCTTTGGGCTAATTTGAACCAAAACTGAAGTCAAAGTAATTTATGAGCTATTTAGGTGAATTAGACCAATCGCTCCGCTTTTGAGAATATGGCTCGTAACATAAAAATAGAACAGAAAGAATAACCTACAACGAGATTTGATTGCATGATGTTTTAATAGGAACCTCAAATCTTTATTATTTTCCTTGGTGTTCTGCAATTGCAGGCGAATTACTTGCTTAAAACCGGTAAAGGTGCTATATAAAAATGTTCTCAACTAGCATGAACGAAGCAATCTTCCTTTTTAATACTGTTTATCAATTGTAGCCTCTTTCATTTCGTTTAGTTTCTTCTTCCTCACATATGTTATCGTGTAATTACTACGAGGTACCTTCCTTATCCTTTATTCAAGACTCACAAGAAAAAAAAAAGCTATTTTCTTCTTCTTAAGTACGAGGTGCTACCCAAAATTTCCGGGAATTTCATTTACTGGCCATACAAGTAGCAGTACGACATTCCGCCGCTAGATTTCTTGAAGTACACTTGTGTCCAAAATTGTTGTCGCATGTCTTTAGAAATTACATAAATAAAAATAACTCTCTTTCTTGTGATAGAAAATGTCATATTTCTTCTTGGAAATAAGGAGAAAAACAAAACACATATTTCCAAAAAATATTTCAATAAAAAATTAAGAAATAAGCAAGTTATAATTAAAAAAAGAAATCTCCGAAACTTTCATCGAAAAATTCTGTTACCTTTTCGTAAACGTGGCAAACGCGTAGCGAAATTTACAAAGAGGGAGGGAATTTTATGCTTTGTTAGAAATACAACGTAAATCTGTCATAAGGTTAGTTACTATACATGTGGCACAGCTCTAACAATCATTGCTATTAAGCATTTTACATTTAAACAAAGGACTAAATAGAAATAAGCTACAAAATGTACGAAGCAATCAGGCATTTTGTTTTAGTGGTTTCGTTACATTCGTCTGCCAAGATGCAGCCCTTATCGTGCCTTCGTAGAGTAGTCGGTTAAAGCTTCTTCTTTACATATTTTACTTTTCCACGATCATCACTTCGAATCCCATACCCTATAGTAACTTTTTTTTTTTAAGAAAAGCTTGATTCTGTGGATTCCTTAAAGAACAATGTTTTGTTCTAATAATGCTCCTTAGTATAGCCAAACCCAAACTATCACATAACTCAGTGTAATGTGCTTATTCCGTCGAAAATACGAACACTTGATTTAGGGACCATTCAAAAATTTTTGTTCTTGATTCAGAAATTAATTCTTGGCACAAGATCGCAATCTCTTGAATCATTTTTTGGTCCATTCCTACAATTCTTCTTTTATTTTTTTCGTTTCTACGATATAGTCAAGTTTGATTTCATTTACGCAATATACTAGTTGAAATGCCGGTTCAAATGGAACATATTTGAAAGGTATATTTGGGGACTCCTCTCCTTTTAGGATGCCCCTATGAATTAAAGTGAGATGATAAAAACTCAGGTAGACGCAAGTCACAAATTCATTTTAAACGATGTAACCATTTTCACATTTTGGTTATTTTATGAACAGGCTATGGGAAACTAGAATAATATGGAAATTGATATCCTCATACCCATAAATCGAAATGTTCGAAAGCGCTGGGACTCATACTAGCTTAGATTTAATAAGGAAATTATATACTGAGTTTCATCTGTTAAACTTGAGTGATTTCCAAGATATATTTTTGGTATATATTTTGAATATCTCTAATCTTTTAGCAAACTTATTTTAATGAAGGTAACATGATAATAGCTACGCATAGTTAGCACTGTCTTCCACCTCAATGTTTTATTCATTTATTTATTTATTTTACTTTAATAAGGACGGACACATATACTAAGGAGGGCAACATGATTCAAAGTATACATAAAAATAAAGTATCTTACGAGATCTTTAAGTTAAGAATATGAAAGTCATCGTATATATTCCTAATTTAAAATATATAGGCACAAGTTCTAGTATTTTGAACAATTCCGTTTTCACGTAGGGAAGGAGCAATTTCTACCATGACTTTTTTCGCATTCGAATACAATACAAGTCTCATCATGATAGGAAAATTTCTTAAGTGTTTACATTGAAGTTATGAACAGTTAACTCGACATTGCTTTTGTCATGTCAATTTCATTAAAATGCTCTAGGGGGATAGTCGGTTTAAAAATTATGCAATATATATATATATAGTATATCACGAACCCCAAATGATTGGTATCTAGAATCTGGTATATAAACTCCTTGTTAAAACTCGATGGACACAAGAGCCAAAGTTTCCGAAAATTTCGCTTTTAGGAGGAAGCGCAACTATTTCTCTATGTTTTCTCAATAAACAGTATAAAATTGCATCGATATTTTCTGTTTCACCACGAAAAACGACTCAACCATTTGAAATGAATTTGTGCACATAGTAAGCACTTGAGTCGAGCTTAGTTTTCATCAGTTCACTTCAATTCAAATATGCATTCTGGGAGGAGGAAGAAGGTCCAAGCAACCTTCAAAATATTTTTCAAATAACACTACTTTTCCCGTACAATGAACGTACATCTTTGCTATTAAAGAAATAAATGTAGAAATTTTACGTTCTTCTCTGAAGCAACCAGATGCAGGTTAAAACGCAAGCACGAAATGCACCCTTGATAAATAGATTACAGCCTACTATTTCCTAGTGATGGCCAAAATTTTTCGCGATCCGGAATCCAGAAAATTTATTTTCCGGAATCGGTAAGTTTACTTTCCGGATTTCGGAAAAGTTTCGATGTCTGAACAATTCCGGAATTTAGAAATATTCCGGACTTCGGAAAAAATACGAAATTTTTCCGACATCGGAATTTTACTGAAATCCGGATTTTTTTTCCGAATTCCGATTTTTTCCAAAATCGGAATTTTCCGAAATCTAGAATGTTTCCGATTTTACTTTCCGGATTCCGGGATGTAAAAATTCTGGAATTGGCCATCGCTATTTCCTATTTCAGTTGTACTTATTTTACCGGTAAATTGTATACATATAAAATAGGATTTATTGTTACGAAGAAAATTAAAAATGAATCAAATAGGGTCCATATGTGATTTAAAGTGGTTCAGGTATATATAATTTAAAGGAATGTTGCGTTCACTTGCGGCTAAGGGGTATCCTTGTGAAAGGAATGGGGGCACTTTGGATTCGATTCAGGCCGGTAGCCAGCCCAAAAATGTAAAGGGGGTCCGGCTGAAGTTAGGGGAGGCCCGATCCAACCATATTATAGTTCATCACCATATTATAGTTCATTTGCAAGACTACCGTGAAACTTTTAGGGGGCAGCTAAAATTTAGGGGGGACCGGTTCCCCTAGACCCCCTGGATACGGACCTGATTCGATTATCGGTGAATGTGCATTTGTTCAAATTAAACGCTAGTCTGTAAGTCTACGTCTTATATAACCTCGGTGCTGTAAGAAGTATTCTAGATGTCATTGAATGAAACTGAGGGATATACATATATACTGTTACTAGTTCTGAAGTTAAGTGTGTTTTATTATTGAAACGCCTAGAGAATACAAGTTACATTATGTACATTCAAAGGTAAAGCTGAAAGAAAATGCCTCTGGCTGTGTTTCCTGTGATACTGTAGGGCTATTAAGTAAGGACTCAATTCACACTACCAAATATCTGATATGTCAACCAATCAAAATTCGATAAAAGGGAGTTCGTGTCTAGTAAATGCCACGTAATACATGGGATTTCTTTTAGATAGACATTCACTTACATTTGAGTGGTAGGCGTCATGGAGGAACCAAGAATTCATTTCATAACGCTTCTTGACGAAGGTTACAGCGCTAAGCAAGCCGCGGAACATGAAGGCATTCACCCTAGAACAGGTCAGCGGTGGGCACACAGATATCGTGTTACCGGGGAAACAATTCGTCGTAGTAGTAATGGGAGACGGCGAGTTATCACAAACGAGCAAGACCGTCGTCTGGTTGAACAAGGAAACTCCCCATTCAAATTCGCGTCAACTGCGACAAGCCGCTGACTTTCCTGGATCACGTCAAACAGCTATTAGGCGACTCAGGGAGGCTAATCTCTTCGCTCGGCGTGCAGCCATTAAGGAATTTCTTTCTGTGGAACACATCAGACGACGACGCCAATTTGCAGAGGAAAATATGCATCGGAACTGGACAAGTGACGTTTTCAGCGATGAATGTATATTTTCTTCTGCAAATAAATGATGGACCAGTCTGTGTCTTTCGTGAGAGAGGTTCCAGGTTCGATCTTCGATACATATGGCACAATTGTTCCAGCGGACGCATATCAGTGGCTGTCTGGGGCTGGATCTCTGCAGATGGATTTGGATATCTTCACAGGATTGATGGGCGTCTTACAGGTGCGCAGTATAAGTTCGTCTTGGAGAATATTATGCTGCCATCTGTTTGTGAACGTTATCCTGAGTGAGCAATCCACTTTCAACACGATCGGTCACCTGTCCATATGTCACGAGTTGTCCAAGAGTGGCTGGCAGAGCAAAATGATGTAGAGGTAATCAGTTGGCCTCCACGCGGAGCAGATCTTAACCCAATAGAAAATGTCTGGGCAGATGTAAAGAGGTGTTTGAGGGAGAAATGGGCTAATGAAGTTCCTAGAACTTCCAATGAGCTCTGGGATTCGGTCGTTAATGCTTGGGAAGATCTTGCTACGAATGGCACGGGCTATGTCCGTCGAATGATAGAAAGAATGCCTCGTCGAATGTTAGCGGTTCTTGAAGCAGGTGGTCACTGGACATCATATTAAGAACGTGATTAATTTCAAACAGCCCTTTTAAGGGCTACATTTCATCGATAAAATGTTATGTGAATATGTGATTAAGCATGCAGAGAAAGTTGTGATGCAATCATCGAAATATATTAAAAATAAATAAAATTTCTTTGAGTGGGATTCGATCTCGCATCCCTCACTACGTAAAGCCGAAATGCTACCTCTACCCTAGCCTCTCACTAACGGTTACGCCTACCAATTCCTTGCACAATTGCTGCCAAGCCGCCGAAATTTCATACGTAACATTCCTTCGTAATTAAAAATTATACTGTATACAAGAGATATACCTAATTACGACCATTGTTTGGCATTATTAAGACGTCTCTTGCATTGAAAACATAGGGCTTCATTATTGACTGATGAAAAAGGAAAATGCAATAGTCGAAAATTGTATTTTCTTTCCAAGTGATTTAAAGCAAATTCGTATTCATAACCAAACTTGAAATGAAGTTGGGTTGAGCTGACTTTGAGTTTAACTTTCCGTTCAGCAGCGAGGCTATATTAGACGTGAACCTACTAACTCACGTGGAATCCGAACCACATGAGCTCCCACCCGGAATCGAATCTGAGTCCTCTACGCCATTAAAATAAAGTGGATTCGTATCTCTAAATTGGGATAAATTTCTTAAAGTACTTTTGAAATTCTTAACTAGATTTTCGCGTGTTTCCAAAGCAAATTTGATAAACCTTACTGAATTTTGATTATTATCTTTTTTATACTTCTGAACCATACCTATTATTTGGTATCAAATATACAGAATGTTTCAAAACATCACTGATAACGTTTGGGAGGTGATTCCTGAACCAAGACAAGACAAAAAATATGGACCAACCTGGATTCAGAAATGTTTCCTTTCGGAGTTATAGGCTGCCTTAAACATAAAAAAAAATATAGAATTTTAAAGGTCCATAGGTTCAAAACTATGTGACCTACCGTAGTCGGGTCAAGACTTTACTTAGAAACTAATACTTGCGTTATCCAAAAATGTTTGTCGGAAGCGTATTATAAGTTAAGCAATTTTCACACAGTAGTGAGAGAGGCGGAGGTGTGCGCGAAGCCTCCACCCGATGAAGGCAACGGTAAATGTATACATCGTTATTTTGAAGATCGTCTACCAGTGCTGGATCATCTGTTAGAAGTCTGACTATGTATGTAGGACCACTAGCATTCTCAATACGGAGAGCTCTAGTAGGTTGGATCCCATCCTGCTTTAGTTCCTCTAGTATATCTTGTTCAGTATAGGTAGGATCAACTCCACAGGTAACTACAGAGAGTAATGGAGTACGCCGAGGCGGAGGAGTGTTTTAATATGGGCAGTTTTAAGGAGTTGAATTTTCGTGTTAACGCCAAAAATTCCTGGTCCAACTTTATAGATGAGATGTTTATAAAGATCGGGATTCTTTGTTTTTAGGGTGATTCCGTTAGAAGTCTTGTTTAATTGATGAAGATCGAGTCTAGAACAGTATGTATTAGTTTTTAGCGAAAGAAGTTTTTTTTTTTTACGTATACCCGCTTAAAGGGTTGCGCCCTTTCTTCGGGAATGAAAGAAGTTCATTTAATTAATTTAATCTAGAGTGCCCATTTTACTCCTTCGGGCGTTTTTAGCAAATCTGATCAAACTTTCGTTAATACACAAATTAATTGGGCACAAGCTCTTTCCCGTGCTTACATTATTATTTTGCAAAAAAGTAAAAAAGTTACACACCTCTAGCCTAAGAAATAAATATTTTATTCATGGTTTTACTAGGAGAAGTATCAAAATGACACCTTAACGGCGTTCTAGTGATATCAACTCCTTACTGGCTGTGAATATTTGCATTTGTTTCCTTTCTTTGGTATGAGCAAAGCTTCACGTATTATATTTGGCATTTATGCCAAGTAGCGAATAAAGTTCTATGTTTTCTGTAATTGATCACAACAATATTTATTGAAACTTGTGAATAGTCTGACAAGTTACACGAATTACAGTTGTACCATCTGATGTTATTATGTTCTGGGACATAAGTAGAACAGATGAAAAAACACATGACACCACTACTATTCATGCATTATAGGTAATATAGAATGATTTTTACCTTTAAAACACTATTTTATTCTACCGTAGCCTTCCACTTGGACCGGAGCTAACGTTGTTATAGTAATCCGCGTCTGCAAAGTTATAACTCTGTATAACTTCGACTAAATAGACAGTAAATAACAAAACATGTGTTGAAATTTTTGCAGTACTAAATCGTCAACGTAAATCAGCTTCGTTTAGACTATATGTTTCACGCGTCATGACACTTTCCGTTAACCGGGTATGACCCAAGTGTTCGTTAAAAGTATTCTACAGTGACATATAGTCATTTTGTTGACCAAACAGTTAATGCATTTGGGATGCAAGTGACCACCTAACGTCCCAAATAAGCCAATTTGTTTGCAAACTTTCTACCCACACCGCGTGGTCACTTTCACCTCAATCTTTTTTCTCGGTGAACACATGCAATCAGATAAACTGGTCATTATGTTAAAGACACTTACCACAACAGAATTTGGAAAAAGCTTGCCTC
The DNA here is from genome assembly GCF_964235325.1 of Thermobia domestica. Taxonomy (NCBI): domain Eukaryota; kingdom Metazoa; phylum Arthropoda; class Insecta; order Zygentoma; family Lepismatidae; genus Thermobia; species Thermobia domestica. The sequence goes on along the minus strand of NC_137455.1, from coordinate 335,441,550 downwards.
CGGTGTATTGTCCACGAAACTAGAAGTGTATTTTAAAATTTGAAACAAGATTGGAAACACGAACAATCTTGTCTCGTTTCTAACATGAGAAATTTTCACGAGTTTTGTAGGCAACACAAGTTCTCCCAAGTCTTAGATTTCAAACAGTGTTTTAGTGTTAAATAATTCATAGTATAAAATTATAAATTTACTAATGATTTTAAATAATTGATACAATGATTCTCACGGCGGTCTGACATACATCTGTATTGACTATTGGTATGTTTTCACATTCCATCTATCGAAATAGCAACTCTATACAGAAGTTCCTTTTGGTGTTCATAGTAGATACAATGTTAGTACAATTTCATATTAATACGATTTCATAGAATTTCCAATAATAAATAATCATAGATGCTAAATCAAGATACTAAATCAATTTAATCTTACTCTCAAACTAAATGGGTAAACGCCCTTCTTGAGACAAACTACTTCAGAGAAAAATCTGAACGGAGAGAAAGTTCTCGGATTAACAACATCATTATAGATTATTGTAACTCTTCAGAGAACAGTCTGCGAAAAAACATATGCAACAATTGAGTAAACGTTTGTTATGTAAAATTTTCCCCAAACTCACACATTGATTACGAGGTGTATTTTATCGCTTTCATGCTAAGATTTTAGATATTCCCAGTAGCTACTTCGTAGCTACATGGTTAAAACATCCACCGGCGGTCAGGGAAGGGGGAAGTCATGTATCAATTTAACATAATGTAACTTCGACCACCCGTAAAGTTGTACGTCCAGGTCTCATATAGCCTCGATGCGAAAAAGGAAATTAAATACTGAATCAACCAAAGAGTTGCTCAGAGTCATTGTGCCAATTTACAGTGGCATGTATAATTTATTAACATAAGTAATAACTTCGTTAATTACAATAACAAAAAATAATAATTAGAACACACGTAATAAGAACACTAATGAAAATACCTGAAAGTAATTTGCCAAAAAGTTTTCGCAAATTACGTAGTGTCATAAAACAAGATATTATACGTCGACTGAGTTAAAAAATCTAATGAATGTTCGAGACAAGCATTACGATAGCTACGATACGCATAGTCTAAGATTATAAGCCTAAGTCAATATACAGAGCTGATGGAATATAACTAGGAGAAAAATGTTGCCATCGTACAAGCAAGTTCATATATGAATTTGAATTAAGTACAATTATGTGGCCTGTAACTTTCATAGCACGTAATGCAATTTAGTAAAGTCTTAGTACAGAAAAAAATATTATTCTCTACCAAACGAACTACCCACACAGTTAAAATTTTGAATATAATAGCATAATAATTTACAATAGATGTTTATGAAATTGATTCTATAATGACAATATGGTACTTTAGAATATTAATTAAGTTACAGATGTTCCATAATACTATTTTATATTTTCAGGTAAATATAAAAACTACCGCAAGAGATTTGTTGCCACAATATAGTTGTTATCCGAAATAAACCCAGGATGGAAATTCAAAACAATAAGAAAATTCTAGTGATTTGTCTGTTGTTATACTTTCTTCACAGAAACACAGCACAAAAACACATAATTACTGATATTACAACACATGAGTCATATGAGCTTCAGCTGGCACATTCGATTTGGCACTTGATTCCGAAGGTGTTCCCTGATGCTAGTACTGTTGCCATGTTATATAATCTCAATGAATGTCATAGAGAATTTTTCTCTTATAACATCATGAATAAAAATGTAATTTCTACGCTGACAGTGAATCTAAACAACAACAGTAAATATTCTTCAAGTGTTTCAATGCAAAAGCCAATAATTGGTGACAAAGACGTTATATTTCTAATCACAGAAAGTGAGCAGGTTCTTACGTATTTATTAGAAGATACTGCTCGCAAGTATTATTGGAATAACAGAGCTAATTTCCTGGTTATTGATGTATCAGTGAACGGACACATTAAAGTAGACATTAGTTCTCTGTTGTTAAGATTTTGGAAAGCACAAATTCTTTATGTTGCTGTGATTTCAGTAAATATTTTCCTGTATAAGAACTCATCTTGTAACAATGCATCTAAGCCAGTTGCTTTTGTGTGGTCGTACAACCCTTTCTTGAACATAACGTATAAGGAAAATATAAAACTACAACAAATATCAGAAAATATTTCGATAATTCAACAAGCTTACTCAAGAAAGAAAATAAATGATCTTCACAAGTATGTATTGACTACTACTAATATGGAAGGAAATCTTCTTCCAATATTCTCCAGAAAAGTTGATGATGCTGGTAACTACACGGAAGAAGGTTTCGTTGTGACTGTGTTCGAAGCACTGAAAAAGTATATGAACTACGAAACTAAAAGCGTTGTAAGCCACGGAGCTTTCAAAATTGGATACAATGCAGAAAATGGTACTTGGTTGTATATGATGGGAAATCTTGTGAGAAAGGAAGCGGATATGGCAGGTGTGACTTTTGGGTCAATCCTTGAAAGGTATAAGGCGACTGATTTTACAGATTGTGTTTTTATTCCAAGATATGCAATTTTGGTACCTAAAGCGAAAGAATTACCAACGTGGTTGGCTTTAGTATTATTTTATAAAGCCGAAGTGTGGTACTGTATTATTAGTACTTTTTCTGTGATTCTTGTTTTTCTAATAGTACTTCCAACCGGAAGATTTGGTGAGGCTGATACTAGAAAAGGATTATGTAGAGTATTTTGTTATATTTGGTCTATTCTTTGGCAAGTATCAGTAACTCAGCCAAAGAGTAACGCAATAAGAATTATATTCTTTATGTGGGTTTACTGTAGCTTAATCTTTGCGTCATTATATCAAGGAGGTATTGTGAGTATTTTATCTATCCCCAAACGATATTCGGATATCAACACTCTTCAAGATCTTGTAGATTCTCAACTGGAAGTAAGAGGCTCTAGATCGAGTAGCATGGTATTTAATGATAAATCAAACAGATTGCTGTGGACACTTCATAAGAGATTTATTATAGATGTAAAGTTTGAAAATACGGTAGCGAACTTAATACAATATGGAAATACGTCAGTTTTCATTTTAGATAATATTTTAGATTATTATGCACACAAGGCTCATAAATGTTTAAGTTGTCCTCCCCGATTTCATATGATGAATGACAAAGAGGATATTCGTCCTCAGGCTATTGCTCTAGCCAAAGGTTCACCATTTCTTCATCGTTTCAATACTCTTATTGGAAGAATGAAACACGCTGGATTGATCGAGAAATGGGAAAAAGAAGTTGTAGAACAATCTAAGGATGACAGGAAATGTGAAAATCCTTGTGCAGCTGGTGTCGAATCAATTTCATTGCACAAAATACGCCCGTGTTTCTACATAATTTTAATTGGGTATGTAACTGGACTGCTTGTATTTACAATTGAAGTATTACGACAGATTTATCATGAAAAATGTCTGAAAAACAGGTTTTAAAGTATCCTAGTGCAATGAGGATAATTCCATTTTTTAAGTTTACAAGATCTTGAAATGTAAAAAAATAGTACACACTGATAAATGGACCATATTTCTTAGTTAATGTCGTTAATTTCTATGGATTGCTAAGTTTGTTAAAGGAGGTCCTCTTCGTATTGACGGGCGTATAATGTATCTTAAAATAGTGTAAGTATTAAACTCAGATCATTAAAATGAAATAATTTAAAGTGCCTAATGTCAGTTCCACAAAACATACCTCTTTGGACATTTCTGCTTCTCCCGGATACTTACCAGACTTTATTAATGAAAATTAGAGTGAATTATGAAACATTTGAATGTTTAGACTTCTATAGATGAATGTTTTGACTTGCTAGTACAAACATTTTCAGAATATATTTATGCATATTATATAGAAAGAATCATTCGTTTCATTAATCTGTATAACACAATATTACTACAATTCTACAAGAGTTAACATTTTACATTCCGAACAAACATAAAAAAACAGTTATATAGAAAGAGAGGTATAATAGCTACACACAGTCACACACACACACACACACACACATATATATATATATATATATATATGTGTGTGTGTGTGTGTGTGTGTATGTGTGCATGTGTGTATGTGTGTGTGTATTATGTATTAAGCATGCAATAAATGGAACTTGAAACTAACGTCACTAACAAATATACCGTTCATATACTAATTAATATTACACACTGTCTGTTTATAATATAAGTTTCATTATATACCTTTCAATATTAATATCCTTTATGTATAAATGAACTAAATATAATCAGTGTCAAAGAGTTAGTTCAAACGGTTTTACCTTTGAAAATAAAAAAAAATATTTGAAATACGTAAAGAAAATGACTGATTTAAAAATAACACATTTACGCTAATATTAAAAACGTAAGCCTTCTTTCTTCATTACAGTAAAGAGACAGAAAAATGTTTATTTGAAATAAGAAAAGTGTGCATTAAAATATCCTTCACTAAGCGGGGAAGATAAAGTTGACTGTTAAAAACCGTATGGGAAAGATCCTGTTTCAACATATTTCTACCACAAACAATACAGAAATGCAATTGTGTTCCACGTGCGCACAGGAAGTATAGAAACTGCCTAACGGCAATATCATAGATCATCAAACGTTTCTTGATCGATACTAATTGCGTAAAAGTAGTTTCACATTTAGGCTAAGTTAACAACAGGACATTCAAGTAATGAAAAATTCAATATTAAGGTCTTAAGAATTGATTTGGAATCAGTTAAAAAGATGTTTTCAACCTCAAAGATAAATGTTAAAAACTTACTTTCGTACAATAGTAGATTGTTTTAAAAATCCTTTCTAACGAGGACTTTAAATTCCACGTAAATACTTTCTGAAAACGATAATAGTTCAACATTTTTATCCCTCAACTGGAAATTAATTTACGTTATCACAAGTAGCATCAGCTTTCATTTACCTATACTGAATTGTTCAAAGGGATAGGTGATAGGAATGAAACTTGCACTTCAATCACAAATGCATGCAACAAATGTAAAGAACACAACTGATCACAACAACTTTCATTAATGCAAAATTTGCAGCTCAACAAAATAAATAACTATTTGGAACACTGTTGTAAAAATGTTTTAATCATCATCATCATCATGTGCATTCAACCACTATTGGCAAATCACTTGCTGCAACTGAGAAGCTTCCACGCTCCGCGGTCTTCAAGTGCCATTTTTCTGTTTTGATATTGTCCATCAATTATATTCTTGTTCGCCCCTCGTCTTTTCTACTACCATGCCCTCCACCACGTTCCTCATGATACAATTATTTTTTTCTAATGTCCCAATCAACTTCTCTTCCTCTTCTTAACAACAATTTAAAGTGTCCTATTGTCCCCCAAAATTTCCATATTTGTAAGCTGTGTCATCCGCAATAAAAAGTTCGCATATAAAATAACTTTCACATCTTCATTAATAACTTAATTTTCTTAATATATTATCGTTTTTTTGTGCTTTACTTAACAAAGCAGTTTAGTAATGAATAACTATTTATAATTTTTTAGAAAAATAAAACAAAATAAGAAAATTATAATCAAAAATCTTTGATTGTTATGAAACTTCAGTCTGTCAGATAATTATGCGAAGAATATTGCGATGGAAATTAGAGGAAAAATGACTCCATAAAATGCACAGATATTAGGAACACTCACAAATAGTAAACGTAAAATTGAAACTACAGAAAATAATATATTTTTAGATAAACAGACAATCCACGCTTCGAAAAGTTCCAATATGGGAAATCAATCAATATCTACAGTTGGAATTACTGAAAAAGTCAGAAAATGGCTATTTAAAGCTCCCAGTGTGAACTGCGCTATTAACTATATCTATTAGCTATTATATTGACTATTAACTATATCACAATGCATTTTTAATGAGTTGCCTTTGTGGTCAATCCTGTTTAATATTGCTGTTGAAGTTCTAGATACGGAGGGCGGAAGTTCGAGCCTGAGTACAGTAAATTCCTTTTTTTATTATAGGAATGGCTTTTTAAAAAATATTAAGTTCTATTTAGAAGTGCTTGAAAAAACAAAATTAGATTAACTGTCACGTTTCAAAAGTTTAGCCGTATTCATTCGCCATGCCCATCAATTTATACAAAGACGATAAACTAAGGAACGTTAACATTCTTACAATGAGAAGATATTTCAATTCATTTCTCATCATCACCGTCTCCATCAGATAGCCGACATAGGTGTGGGACGTCAAGCTTAAAGATTTAATTTCATTTCATTGAGAAATTAGTATAATTCATAATCTACATCTTTATAAAGCAACTTGAACAATCACATAGGTGTATAATGCTTAAAATTGAATTAAATCGCAATTTAAGTAATCTGCAATATCTTGTTTTTCATTTATTTACATCAAATGTTTAGTTATTTTATTCTTTATAGCAAGAATATTAGCATGACTAGTAGGGTATGTATGTAGGTTCTAGGACACTTTTTTACTTTTCCAATATTTTTGACCAGAACAGAAGAATAGTACAAAACTATTTACATAAGGGGTCCAACTAACTATATATAGTGCAAAGTATTAACATAACAACAATTCTAAATTGAGATTGAATAGGCTTTTATGACATTTAAAATCATAAATACTCACATCTAAAACTTATAACTTATAGTGCTATCTTTGATTGAACAGATAGTTTTTGTTTGATCCAAATCGGTCCATAGATGGCGGAATGATGAGAAGTTAAAGTTTGGTATGCTGAACACAGTCAATTGTATATATTGTCTCTCATCCAACTCGCTGTTACATACATATACACTCTTGCCACACACGCACACACATACAATTCAGTTGAGAAGCAAGAGCAGTATAACCTTTCTTTTTCTTTCTTTCTTAGACGTGACTCACAATCTGGTTTCTCCCTTCCTTCTTTTCTCTTTCCTTCAAAAGAACTTCTAGCTGCCAGCCGTGAGATGGCGCTATATAAATGACGTAGTCCTCATGAACGAGACAACGCAATACATGACGTCATTGAATCCATGACGTAGTCTCCATGAACGAGACAACGCAATACATGACGTCATTGAATCCATGGCAAAATATCTCTTAGGTCTCTTTCCTTCCAATCAACATTCAGTAATAGTTAGTTAAATCCAAAGTTGTAAGGGAAATTATAAAAACAGGGTTAAAAACTAATTATTTTTAACATGCTTTTCCAGAATTGTTAAAATTACGAATTAAGCTTTGAAACTATTACCAATGAATTACCACGAAACATGATAATTTTTTTGAACACGATAACCAACCCTGTCATGAGGCGTATTGGAGGGTACTATTTTAAAATCTTTATATCTCCGTTGTTTATTAGCCGATTTTCAAAATTCAAACGGCTATCAATAGAGAAATAAATCCACTATCTTCTGAATGTATTGTAGGTTGCATAACACTCAGGATACTATTTGTTATAACTTTGACAAATATTCATCGATTTTCAAAATTCAAACGGCAATCAATAGACAAATAATTTTACTATCCATTGAGTGTCTTGTAGGTTGCGTAATACTAAGGATACTATAACAAAACTTAAATAAATCTCTTATTTATGTATGGATCTTTAAAAATCAATTAACATAGCGTTGTGTATGTCTAAAGATCTCAGCTTTTATAGGTTTGTACCCATAAAAACACTTATACACTTAAAACATACTTAAAATTACAAGTTTGGATATTTATAATGGAATCTTCTGTTAACCTCGTTCTCTATGGGAAACAATGCCTTCTTAAACTCAGTCCATTGGTCATAGTTTAAGCTGAATAAACAACCATTAATTTCGAAGACGACTTCTGTGCTTTCTTGAACATTCTTAATGATTACATTGAAATTATTCGTAAGAATAAATTTCTTTTGCGGCTCCATACTTAACACTCCATTTTTTACTTCCGAAAATTTTTTAATTCATTTTTGTTATTTTTTGGGATTCATTTCTAAAGTAAAACTGATGTATTTTATAACCATTATCTAAATCTTTCAAACCTTCATACTTAACAAACAGCTTATACTTTTCATGTCTTTCAACATTTGCTCAATATCATCATTATATATTTGTGGTAATAACATCTTATATTTCTCATCTAAATGTACCATAACTTTGTGTTTGACCATAACCTTGTGTCTCTTTGACCATAACCTTGTGTTTGAATCAATTTCCATAATGTTATCACATACTGTTTACTTTTTCTAACTCACCTATGCGAAGGAATCTCAATGCTTTAACGTCATTTTTCCTATTCAAATAATTAGCCATAGACCAGTGTATTTGATTTTTTATCCATCTTTAATGATCTCATCAAACATTTTATCTGTTAAATGTTTTGTAAATCTAGGTGGAAGAAAGACGTTAAACTCCTCTTTCCAACTATAATCCTCTTTCCAAACTTAGTTTTAATCTTTTCCATTTTCACAATCTTATATTCTGTATCTAATTCTAATTCTCTTAATCCAATAACTTGTTTCTGCTCAAAACTTCCAAGTTTATTTAAAAGCTCAATATGACTCGCCATCGTATTTATTATATAGAAAATCAATGATCACTCTTCAATTTTTATCTTTAACAAAAAACTTTTTAAACATTTTTTCTAATTTTAGAATAACGTGTATGGAAAACTTCCATAAACACTACAAAAAATACATGTAATCATCTAAAACTCTTCTACTACTTTCTCAGTCTTAGGATCATATGTAAAGTTTTTGTGAAATTAAAATCGCATAGCATATAGTGTTATCAGCCACAGCTGCAAAGTCTACTACAATCTTTATGTTTGTTCTATCATTTACCGATACATTCTTCCTCTTAATACAATTAATCACATACATTGGTCTATTATCTATAGACTCTTTAGGATCATAGTACATTTCGGTATTACCACATGTTATTCACTTAAATGCATTATAATCTTCATACATCGTAAAATAATTCTTGTTAGCAATATCTAAGTTTCTTGATTCTTTTGGAAATACCTCATTCCTTCAATCCTTAAGATAGATATTCTTTACCTTACAATGATCGAACTTACTTGCATCTGCTGTTTGGTTACCACTTCTATCAGTTTGGAACATTACAACTACGAAATCAGGCATATCAAATTTTCTAGAATTAAATTGAGTAGTAACATCGAACTCCAAGAAAGAACCTACAACAGTTTTCTGAACACACTGATAAGTATGGAATGAAAACATGATTTTAGGTTTTTAATAATATTCAACTTTAACTTGTTTTTGTAATTAGATTCGTATTCAATAATAGGCATTCTTATCTCCATATTCTTTATTGTTATTTTTCCATCATGAGAAGCTGTTGCACCTGCTCCTGTTCCAGCCCATTTGTACAAGACATCGTTAATGTTGTTAGCTTTTGTTAATGTTATTCTTAATCCACCTTTCCACATAACCTCTTTATAATCACTTAAAGAGCCTGGAATGAATCTTAATTGATACAAAACGCTAAAGTCCTTTCGTAGACCAAGTTTATCATCTGTTTCAAATCCTGCTTGTTTTAGATATTCAACTTCTGGTTTGGAAATCTTTAATGTTCCAATAGCTGTAGATGTTATTCCAGGTAGTTCAATCTTATCTATAACAACTCCATGCTTTCTAACCTCAATTTGAGAAAAGAAGAATGGTAAGAAGTTATATACAAGTTTTATAGTATGATTTGCACCAAATGTTCCTCCAGCTGATGCACCAACTTCAAAAGTCATATGACAATCTGCTTTGTGTGGATGTATAAAACCATTCCCCACATCGAAATCAAACTCAATATCTTTCTTAGCTTCATTCAAATTATTAAATGTTCTTGTGTTATTTTTATAATTCTGTAACTCATAACTCTCATTACTATCCATTTATTATCAAGAAAATCTTGAAACAACGCTTTTATTGGATGTACCCATAAAAGAATTATACATAATAACATTTAAAAACTTATGATCCCCATCCTAACTTAACCTTAGCATTCATAGCAGTACCAACTCCAAAAGCAGCTAATCGTTCACCAATTGATGCATCACTACTAAATGCTCTATTTCATGCTTTAGTTTCAAGTTCCTTATTTGCAATATGTCTTGACTCTGTATCTTTGTTATCTCTGTAGTATATATCGTGTTCTTTACAAGCCTCATCTAATGGGTTAATACCTTTATCACCTCTTTCTAACCTTTCTTCTACCTTAGTACCCGGACCACAGTACGACATTCCAGGAATATGTAGCTCAAACGGTATTTTATTAATCAAATCATTTACTAATTTTTTCCCAAGCTTCTCATCATCCAGAATCGTGGTGGTAACGTATTTAAGATCTTAATCAAATAACCTATACCTTTCGAATCATTAGGAATAAATTGCGAAAGTTTATTATTAATCATAATCACTATACCTACTTTCTCATTATAAAAGTTATTATTACCAGCCTTTTCTTCTCCATCTATAACTATTAACCGATCAATTAACTTTCTCACATCGTCCATCCATATATATTCTTTAGGTAATTCGTTGTATATTTTATTCCTTCCCCAGACGTTGGTGTTTTCTTTCTTGTTGGAGTTGGAAATAAATATGGCTTAATATAATCATCCCAAATAGGCTTGATAATATTAATGTACTTAAAACCTATATTAGATGCTACTTTTTATCTCGAATATATTTTTGGAATGCAGCATCTGATTCTATTATTATTTCCTTGTACTGTTCAAAACTGTCATTATCATAATCTTCAAAGGTTTTATTAGTATTCATCGTTAACAATTCCCATAGACATTCTGTTCCTTTATAAGTTTTACCTTTAATTATCAAATCATCGCAACTCACGTTAACTGCAGAATTTCTTATCTTATTTATTATTCTTCCATTTTCTTCAACAGCTGTTATTCCAAATACACTATCATTTCTTCTACTATAATATTTTGTTGCAATCTTACCAAATGATTGTGCTGTTGTTAAAGGTTCTACTCCTTTGACTTTGTCTTTAATTTGTTTTCTCATTTGCTTTATTTCTCCTGTTATAGGTGTATCACTACTACTTGGAGAACAATCATAAGTTATCTTTTTAGGTGTTTCTGGTAGACTAGGATCTATTGAAGCCATCTTATGTACAGCTGGAAGAAGTTCAGTTTTTATATTTTAATTTTGTTCTGCTACTTCTTTGATCTCACTTCCTAAATTTTGGATAGCATCAATTACAGGTTGTTCTTGTGTCTTAAATTTATCGTATATACCTGCTCTTTCTTTCTTCGTAGATTTGAAGCCCTTTATCAAGAACTCCTTTAACTTAATATTCTTATTAATTTCTTTCTCATCCATTTATTATATAGAAAACGAAGAAACGTCAAAAAACGTGAAAAAACGTGAAAAAACGTAAAACGTAAACCGTTAAAACGTAAAAACGTAAAAAACGTCAAGCGTTTATGAAGTGCTTTATCTTGTTCCTATACTTCCCATTGTTTACCTTCCTTGTCATATCAATTACTATAAAACCATAATCTTCTTGCCAACATTTTGAACATATCTCTTTAAATTTATTATAAGGCATATCTCCTCCAACAAACTCATTATACACATATTTAAGATTAGTATCATCTTGTCTAAATACCCATAGGAAGTTAACGTTATCTCTTATAAGCTGTTTAGGTACTTTTGAATATGTCTGTGCAAGATAGAAACAGTCTAAATGTCTATGTCTACCTCTCGTAAAGTAATTTCTAATAGTATCTTGGTTCTCCAAAATGTAATCATCAAACACAACGACAGAGTATTTTTCACATTTATCAATAGCTACAATACAGTCATTACTGTTTAAGAACGTTGCTATTTCCTTCTTGAACTTTAGTTCTGCTTCTTCAAATCGTTGTTTTAATTGCTCATACTTTGGCTGGTTCATGCTTTTAGAATATATGTAGAAATAATTATTGTCTAACCAACCTGGCTGTAATAAGAAGTACAGAAAAGTCTTACCACAACCAGATAGACGAACAATAAGACATCGAATGTCATCAGGTAGAAGTTCTCCATTTCTTTTCTTAGCTGTTGTTTCTTTTTCATCTCTTTTACATCCCAATTAATAGTTCTCTTACTCATTTATTATATAGAAAATTTTTATTCAGACCTGACAAATCGGCGGGTCCTTATAAGTTAAGCCCTGGGTGTCAGCATATTTTATGATTTTATATCTTTAAGTTGTTCTCTGATCTTATGCAACGTATTTTTTATATATTCTTCATCCATTTCCCCATTTAATGTTATTATCATCTCTAACTGTTCCTTAAATGAGTTAATACAAGTGACATTGGTCTTATAGTCATATTTTCTTTTGCTTATGTTTAACTTAGAAGACAAACCTGTTATAATAGCACTTCCAGTTGCAAGACACGTTGCCAATATTGAGTAAATTTTTACGGGTATAAAAATATTAGTAAACCCAGTTGTTGCAGAAAGTATAACCGATAACGTGATCAAAGTGTAGTATGCATATCTAACAATTCTTAGTTTTCTGTTTTTTTCTTTAAGCTGTATTCTAACTTTTGAATGATATCTTCTATTAACTTGATTACTTTCTCTCTTCGAATATCTCTAGGTAAATCAAACTCGTTCATTTATTATATAATAAATGGCTAAGGTATTTAAGTTAACGAGTGATACTTCTGTTCTAAAGAAGAAACTCCATTACGAAATTAGACAACAGTAACAACTATTTAAGTATAGGACTAGTTGGGTTTTACAGTACATATCTAACTCCAAACATTAAACATAATACGTCGTTTAGCTATGGAGGTTAAATTGTTAGTATACCAAATGGACAATACAGCTTACACAGTCTTAATGATTATTTAAAATCTCGCTCCATAAACATAACGTTAAAAGAGGATCATATAACAAATAGAGTAAAAATAGAAACAGGTGATATTGATATCATAATAGGAAATATAGATACTGTTCTTGGATTTAGGTTTTATGAATATTTAGAAAAGAACAAAACACATATTGGAATTAAGTTACCAAAGTTTCATCCGTTCGATACAATTAATGTTCACTGTAATATAGCAGATAGTATGTTTGTTAAAGATACGGAGTACACACATAGAGAAACAGGAATTATAGCATCATTTAAAACAGATGCCGAGTTTAAACATAGTATTATTTACGAGCCTACTTATCCATTATTTTCCCCTATATCTAAAGACAAGGTTGATAATTTTGAGATAAGGATAACAGATGAGAATGATTCCTTAATTGATTTTGGTGGAGCTACAACAACTGTACTTTTACAAACCAAGATTTTCTCTTAAATAAATAGGAAGATGTGTTCTATTAAAGGTTGTATGTTTAGTGTTCCTTATAGTGAACTAAAGAATTTAAATATCGATCATGTATTAACAAAGAAACAACTTAACGATAAATCCAAGAAAATTAAAGAAGGTAAGGGAATGGATTTAACTCTAACTACTGCACAAATGAAAAAGATTAAGAAAGAGCATATGCGTGGTTTTATCTTTACAATTCCAGCCATTCTAGCAGCTTTAGGAGCAGTTGGTTCATTAACAGGTGGTGCAGCAGCGATTACTAAAACTGTGCTTGATGCTAAGAAAAATAAACAAGGACTTGAAGAACAGAAAAGGTACAATATGGCTATAGAAGGAAAACAAGGAGCACGTAAACCAAAGAAGTAAAAAACTAAAACCATTGACCAACTTCGATATAGAGGTTGGTTAAAGAATTAAAGATAAAACGATTTAGAGGTGTATTTATGAGTGACGAACTCCACAAAAACCCTGTGTAAATGGGTGTGGTATAGTTAACTTCGATAAATCAGAAAACATTTGTACTCATTGGATATGCTATTGGAAAGATAACAACGACAAGTACGTGTCCGATTCTTAAGGCGGTGTTCCTCCTAAAGAACTAGTACAATATCTTGGTACCAAGAACTTATTTTACAATGACGAACGAATACAAGACTTTAATTCAGTTATATGTGGTCATCTTTCTGTTAAGGTTTTAATTCTAAATCAAGGGTATTCTTTTAGTGACGTTATGTATATGAATAAAAATGATTAAATATTATTAAGTTTAAGTGTTTTTATGGCTTGTATCCATAAAAGTTTTGTTTAAGATAAATATGGAAGCTATACACAATAGAGTTTTAGATTATTTTAAGAAGCATGGGGATGAACTAGATGCACTAGATAGATATAATTTATATGAGTATTTTCAGTATGTTAGTGAGATATACTTAAAAGATAGAAACAACATATATAAAGTTATTGACTTATCGAAAACGTTAATACCTAAATTTTTGTACACGAATGAAGAGTTGAAAAAGTTACGTCCAATAATTACCTTAGAGGAGTTGTTGTCAAATTATAGCTCTGACCATTAGGATGCAGTAATTGTGTTAGTAAGTCATTAACAAAAGGTATGAATAGCTACATTTGTAATGATTGTTCTGTAGAGAGTGGTTGGGTTTACAGTACTAATGAAGAAATGAAAGCTGGTTGTGCAAGAAAATCACGTTATGATACTACAAAAAGATTTAAGTTACAATTATCTCGTTTAGAAGCTTTACAGAATAGAATTATTTCCAAAGATGTGTTCAAGGTGTTAAATGATGAATTTAGAGATATGCTAAAAGATTTAATATCAATAAAATATGTTCTAGAAGTAATAAAGAAAAACAAATACATAGAATATTATGATGATGTCTATTTAATACACTATCACGTTACCGATCAAAAACCATTAAAATTACAACATATGAAAGAAACACTTATAAACGAGTTCGAAAACTTACACGAGCTCTTTAAAGAACTGTATCCGAAAAGAATAATGTTTTTTTAACTTAAAATGTGTTTTGTACTATCTGTTGAAAAAGCATGATGTTCATGTTGATATTGATTTTAAACACTCACCTAAAGAAATAAAATGTTAAAGAAATGTTTTGAAAAATTAGGATGGGCATTTTCTTTATAATAAATGAGCATGGATATATTTGGTAATGTTGTAAATAGAAAAGGTGAAGTTTTATATTAGTGAAGAAAAATTAAAATTGTTGGAGAATTTATATGATTTTGTTAGTGTAAGTCAACTTAAGTCAACAGAGGCTCAATTAGAGAACGATAGAAAACGATTTGAAGATGTATTAGAAACGTTACAAGACACATACATAAAGAAAGAAGATTTTCAAAAGATTAAAATGGATACTACTAAATTGATTATGCAGAAAGAAACCATACCTCTATTATATCGATAAGAACTAAGAATGTTAAAGACCCAATCTTTAGAATATTCAATCTTTCTAATGGTTATTGGTTCCGCTATAATGGAAAAATAATACATATGGAATTAAGTTTGGATAAATACTTTTTAGAGATATATTTGGGTGATACCTTGATTGAAAATTTACCTTTTAGCTTTAACAAGAGTGATAAAATTACGATTAAACCAAATAAAAATTCTGCTATGGAAGAAGGACAATTATTGTTTGTTGTAATGCGCATAGAAAGAGAGCATTCGTAAAGGCGTTTACTATATAATAAATATGGATATCTTTGGTAATGTTAAAAGTAGAAAAGAAGAATCTAAAGAATATAAAATAGGTAAACTTTTTACGTCAAATTACACATCCTGGGTTGATTTTAAAAACAAAAGATTGGTTAATGTATCTAATGCTATTGATAAACAAGATGTTATAACATTAGAACAGCTTGAATCAGTGAAAAAAGAGTTTAATTTACTTACGCGAAAAGAAATAGTTGAATTACCATGTCGATTGGCAGAAGATGAAGTTGGGAAACCAGTCTTTTTTATATATAATTTAGCTGCCGCATACAAATTTCTTTATAGAGGTAGGATAATGCATATATAAGAAAACCTCAATAAAAATCTTATAGACATATTTTTAAATGAGACACTAGTTGAAAGTTTTCCATTACACTTTAATATGTATGATCAGTTAAGAATTAGACCATCCAAAGATTCTGATTTGAAAGAAGATAAATTATTATTGCTTATTATGTATATAGAAAGAGAAGATGAAGATAAAAAACAAATCAAGTGATGATGACGATAATGTTAAAAGTATAGTATTAGGTAATGATAAATTTTAATTGTTTTCTTGATTTTCTATACAATAAATAATAATGTTAATGTATTGTGTTAAATGCAAGAAATCAACAGATACGAAGAAAGATACCATTAGAATTGAACAAACAAAGAATGGAAGATATCTAAAGAAAGGTATATGTAGTATATGTGGAATTAAAAAAACTCAATTCGTTAAAAAGAAAGATTGACTATATGATGGTAAAGGTGTTAGAGAAGACATTATAGAAGAAATCATCTAGAAAAAAATTTGACAGAATAAGTGTGGTTATAAAAGGTATCAATGATCTTTGTCAAGCTGATTTTGTGGAAATGGATAGCGGAGTATTAAAAGGTCTTTCCAAATTAAACAAAGGCTATAAGTATCTGCTAACGATTATAGATGTGTTTTCGAAATATGCTTTTGCTGTTCCTGTTAAAGATAAGAGCGGCAAGAATGTTACAGAAGCATTTGAATCCATATTAAGAGTGAGAAAACCTAGTAACTTACAAACAGGTCAAGGCAAAGAGTTTTACAATAAGGAATTTAAGACGTTCATGGAGGTAAGATTGATCATTACTCAACCTATAGTGGTAAGAAAGCTTCTGTTGTTGAGAGAGTTAATAGAACACTTAAACAAAACATTGTGGAAGAAGTTTACAACACAAGGAAATTATAAATGGATAGAGATATTACCAACACTAGTTAGCGAATATAATAATCGTGTGCATAGAACAATTGGTTTAAAGCCTATAGAAGTTAGCAAGAAGAATGAGCGAACAATATTGGAGAAAGTTTATCAAAAAGAATATAAGCGTCTTAAACCCAAATACAAATTAAGCGATCATATTCGTGTAAGTAAATCGAAAGCATTATTTGTGAAAGGATATACACCTAATTGGTCAACAGAAGTATTTGTTATTAGCGAAGTTATTCCATCTAATCCACCTACGTATAGAATTAAAGATTTAGAAGAAGAGGATGTACAAGGCAGATTTTACCAACCAGAACTATCAAAGACGAAACACAAAGATGAATACTTGGTGGAGAAGGTGTTGAGGAAGAAAGGTAACAAAGAATACGTTAAATGGCTAGGATTTGATGATTCACATAATAGTTGGATAGATAAAAGTAATGTAGTGTAAATATAAATGTTATCTTTTATGGTTATTATTCCAGAAAAGGGTAGTTTGAATGAGATAAGGGTAATGAGCGAAATAAAGTTAAAAAATGATTTTCTATATAATAAATATGAGCAGTATAGATAGTTCTCTTAGTTTAAATGATATTTGCTACGAACAGATTAAAGATAACTATTGGTATGGTTTATTTAGTGATTTTAATTTGATTATTGATAAGACAACAGGATACTTCAATGCAACTAAGTTGTGTCATGATGGAGGAAAGAAATCTTATAAATGGTTAGAAAATAAACAATCTAAAAAGTTAATTTCTTGTATAAAGTCATTGAACCGAATTCGTGGGGACGACTAAGATTGTCAAGGCGGTAGGCTAGTTTGAATGAGATAAGGATAATGAACGAAATAAAGTTAAAAATAGTGATTTTCTATATAATAAACATGAGTACTATGGATATTTCTCTTAGTTTAAACGATATTTGCTACGAACAGATTAAAGACAATTATTGGTATGGTATTTTTGGCGATTTCAATTGATTATAGATAAGAGTACAGGATACTTTAACGCTGTCATGTTATGTAAAGATGGTGAAAAAGTTTGATCACTGGTTAGAAAATAAAGCAACAAAAGAACTAATAGCTTATATTTCCAGTGCCAGAATTCCGGGTGTAGAAATTATCAAAAAGAGTAGCAGGTGGCAAAGGAGAAATATGGAATGAAATAAGAAGAACGTATGTTTGTAAAGAATTGATTCTAGATATATCACGATGGTTATCTCCAGAGTTTTATCTTAAATGCAATCAAATAATTATTAACTACTTTACGCAAGATTTTATACATCTTCAAGAAAACAACGAAGAGCTTCAAACAGGAGTAGAAGAGATAGAACGATTAATGAACGATTTAAGAATAGAAAACCAAGACTTAGAGAGATAGCAGCTGAACATACAGAAGATCCAGGGAAATTACACAAACTAGTTATTATTAAAAAGAATCTCTCCCCTATTCAACTACAAAAGATATTAGAAAAATACGAAACACACAAAAGAGAACAAGTAAAGAGCTATGAGAGTTACAGATATTGGGTTGGAAGAATTCAAAAGTGTAATATAAAAACAAGATCACAATGTCTACATGAAAAGTATCCAGACATGACTATATTGTCTAAAACCATAGACCCAAACTCGATTAACCTTTTAAATAAAGTAAAAGAAAAATATGATTGTGTTATTTCGCATGGTTGTCATGTAGACCTAAAGAATGTAGATGGAGAAGATGATAAGTTTGTTATTGATTTGTTTTTAAGTATAGGAGACAATTAACAATAAGTTTTGTGTTAGATATTCGTAGAGGTAAGGGTAATGAGTTTTGGACATCACCAAACCGAAGAAGAAAAGATTAACAGTATAGATTGTTTATATGATCGGTTAATATCTGATAATTAAGGCTACGACTTTTATGGTATAATAGCCATAAAAGGTAATTAGTTAAGCATTAAACAGACCATCTGTTGTAACATCCAATGCTAATTTCAATATACTACCTAAATCGGAATTATTATGGTATCTTCTTATTATAAGTCTCCAATCTACGAAATGTCTAAATTAATATATAGACTCTACAGAGAGGTTTCGATAGATTGAAATGTTATACCGATGAACACTGTCTTTGAACTCTGCTATAAATTTTTCTGTTAAATTTTGAAACATTGAAATCATTCCCCAATTTACTTTGTCAGCGTAATCTCTTATAAGGTTTACTGATAATTGCTGGGTTCCACATAAGCGCCACCAAGAAAGTTTATCTGCATGTTCTCGTATAAAAGCTTCAGAGAGTTTCAATAAGATATAGCATCAAAATCAACGTTGTCTATAAACTCATTAATAAATTATTCAGATAGGTTTTGATTAAACGATACTTCTCTCCAATGAACTCTATCTGAAAATTCTCTTATAAAGTCTTCTGATAAGTCTTGTCTTCCCGAAATAATCTCCCAATCAACTTTATCAGCTAATTTTCTTATAAACTCTTCTGATAACTTTTTCCATGAACATATTTCACTCAAATTAACTTTCTGCTGATATTTGCGTATGAAATCTTCTGTAATGTGATCATAGTTATATTCCTCCTCATTATCATCATAACCTATAGATAACCATTGTTCATCAGTCAGTGAATCTGACATCTCATCGGACAAGTTCATAACGTTTGCATAGGGAATGTTTTGTATAAGATACAAGTTCTTTTCTTTAGTAGCTTTCTTCAACAAATGATCTAACATACCTACGGACACGCTAAAATTTATTTTGTCTTCATCATTATAGACACCAATATCTAAATGATTACATACACAATCAAATATAGGTTTGTAAGATATATTTCCTTAGCACTAGTCATATTCATCTGTTCGTTTTTATTCTTAGATTTTTTTAAAATTTATTTCGTTTTTGGTTTTCTATATAATAAATATGGAGAAAAATTTTGATTTATTACATGATAGACTTAAACTAATTCACAAAGATCTTAAACTCTTAGCAGTACTACTAGAGAAGCAAGCACTGTTACTAGAGAAGCAAATACTGTTAAAGGGAAAAGAATTATTAATAACACAACAAAAAACACCTGATTTGAGTAGTAATGAATACGAATGATAGTGATGATTATGACGATGAATAAGTTTACAAAAATGATTCAGTTTTAAAAATGTGTATATGTAACTTTGATGGGTCTTCCCATGAAAGATCTATAGTAACACATCAAGGAAACATATATAAACAATGGCAGGCTCGTGCAAATGTTTAAATGATGTGTTATAAAAAATGAATGAAAATGATTTAAAAATTTTGGTGAAAATAAAAATTGAAGAGTGATAGTAAGATTTTCTATATAATAAATAAGATGAGTAATTATAATACATTTACTGTAATAGAGTTAAGACGACAATGTAAAGAAAAGGGAATCAAAAGATATTCCCGATTACGAAAACATGAACTAATAAGCCTTCTTAAACAACATGACGATGAACAAAGCAGAAGACAGATTAGAAATATATTCCCATTTAAACAAGAAGTATTTTGAAGAAGCGAAACCAACACGTATACCAATTAAGATAGAATTAGAAGAAACAGCACTCAAGAAGCGTTTACAAACTACTAAAGTTGAAAATATAGGAGGAAATACTTACAAATCAGATTAAACAAGTATGTACCATTAACAGCTTCTTCCTATATTGAACTTCTTAAACCAATTAAAGATAAGAAAGCAGTGATTAATGTTAAAAATAAAGACAATAAATGTTTCTTATACACTATTGCAAGCTATTTAAATCCAGTTGAAATATATCCTGAAAGTCCTTCGCATTATAAAAGGATTGTTAAAAAAAAATTACAAAAGAAATATTGTAATGATATTGAATTTCCTGTACAATTAAAAGATATACTTAAGTATGAAAGAAGAAGTAACATTTGAATTAACGTGTATAGCTATGATAAAAAATTTAAAATCTACCCACTTCAAATCACAAAAAATAAGCAGGAAACTCATACAAACTTATTATATGTAAATGATGGAAAAAACAATCATTTTTGTCAGACAAAAAACTTGTCAAGACTAATAAGAAGTCAGGTTACAAAACACGAGGAAAAACTATACTTCTGCGACAGATGTTTAACGAGAGACTTTCGAAATGAGAAACAGTTACAAAACCATGAGCTATATTGCAAAGAGCGTGAGGCTGTTAGAATAGAACTTCCTAAATCATATGACAATCAAAAAGAGTTTCAAAACTATAATCGATCATTAAGAGTTCCATTTGTGATAATTGCTGACTTTGAATGTATCTTATGTAAGTTAAAAATAGAGCATAATTGTAGTAAAACAGTAAAATATCAAAAACATGAGCCAATGAGTTTTTGTTACTATGTCAAATATTCAGGTAGAAACTATAAAGCCCCTGTTAGTTATATAGGTTCAGATGCTGCAAAAGTATTTATTGAAATGTTACAGAAAGATGCAATAGAAATTATGAAAATATATAAAGGGATATTTAATATGGGCTCGTTTACCGAGGAAGAAATAGAAGCTTATAACACTTCGGATACTTTTCATATATGTGAGAAAAACTTGAATGACTTACCACCAGCCGTTGAGAAAAAAATAAATATACGGTTCTATAAGCATAGAGATGATATGAGTAAAAAAATAAAAGAATGGAGGCATGATTTAAAAAAGTGTTTATATAAGATAAATAAAAAAAAGCAAAAGTAAGAGATCATGATCATTTAACTGGAAAGTTTAGAGGTGCAGCTCACAGTTATTGCAATTTAAACTATAAAAATCCTAATTTTGTTCCAGTATTTCTTCACAACTTAACTGGCTATGATACGCATTTGTTCATTAGAGAGTTAGCTTATGATACACAGAAAATTAAACTGATCGCAAATAATGAAGAAAGGTACATAACATATGAAAAATATATAAAAGCAGGACCAAAAGATGGAATAAATTTAAGATTTGTTGATTCATTTAGATTTATGTCAAAGAGTTTAGCAGAATTAACTAGTAATTTAAAACCAGAACAATTTCGTGAGACATTAAAATTTTTCCCGATTTATAAACTTGATCTAGTTACTACTAAAGGTGATTATCGATTTGGGTTTGTTGATTCATTTGAAAAATTGAAAGAACCTGTTCCATTCTCTCCAGACAAATTTACAAACAGATTAACAGGAGAAAAAATGAGTCCTGAACGTCATAAGCTTCATGTACGAGTTTGTAAAGAATTCGATCTAAAGTCAATGGAGGACTTAACTGAACATTATAACAAAACAGATGTCCTTCAATTAGCAGATATATTTGAAAACTTTAGAGATGTATGTTTAAAGGCATATGGATTAGATCCTGCATGGTATTATACAGCACCTGGCTTATCGTGAGATGCAATGTTAAAGATGACTAAAATTAACTTAGAAATGTTAACTGATTATGATAAAATACTAATGATAGAAAAGGGTATAAGAGGTGGAATTTCACAATGCAGTAAACGATATAGTGGAGTGGATTAAAGGAAAAATTCATAAGAATCATGCATATTGTGATAAGAACATAAAATTTTGCACACAGTCTACTAATATAGTAACAAATAAATTCTGACGTAGACCCCAAAAATCCGACGCCAATTTCCTGGAATTCCAGGCGCTGGAACATCTGGAGCACTGGAGAACGGTATGTTATCGCTGGAATAGCCATTACGTGAAAACGGCTCAACCTACAGAGCCAAAGTAAGACTCAAATGCAAGAGAAATAACAAGCCTTTAATTTAAATTCTATATTGTCTTAATTGAACATCATCCAGAGCCGCACGAGGGGCCCAAATTTCATTAAAAAAAACCTATGGCGTTTGTTTATGGTTTTATCCATCTGGGAGCTTTGGTTTAACAGATATCGCAATAACGCTCTTGTAAATTGTTTAGCAAAACCTTAAGCTTTACATTGATATCCTTTTAGTATATATGAGATCAATAGTCTCGGAGCTATGTGCGTTTAAAGTGATGCACTACGCCACTGGTTTTCACTCATGTTAGTATTGAATAAAAGCCTTCAACCATCACACTTTACTTTATCATTTTGTGAGCAAAAAATGAATGCAAAAGTGACCCACCCAGTGATTGTATCTGACACCGAGGGAAGCATAACAAATGTATGTAAGTGTTTCCTCCCAGTATACAGTTTCAAATGTTTAGGCAGCAGTGAGAAATTAAGCGCGGCTAGGTAGATGTTTGCAGATAATTGCAGTGGCTGGCTACAGTGACTCCCAGCTGAAAATATGGTTGTAATGATAGCAACTTTGCGCCGTAACTGAAGAAATCTATTTATATTTGACAAACGGGTTGTTGTCTTGAAAAATCAAATCATATTTATCATCAAGAAATCCTTTTAATATTACATATGTGTGAAAGAAGCTTGAAGGTGGAACTTTAAATAACCAGCCGGTCTTTCTGCTGTTCATTGGGATGTATGCTGATATTCAGGTAATGTTGATAAAGTTTTTGTTTAACAGAAACAGAGTTGAAAGAAGATTTATATATCACATTCACAAGAAACTTCGTTGTTTAAGCTACCAGAATATATTAAAATTCCTACTCAGCTACTGAATAACTTTCTCGCAGTCTGTATGAGAAGGTCTAAAAATGTGGTTTATTTACATTGTTACTGACGTGATCCTAACAAGCGATAACATGTCCAACATTAGGTTGGATTAGATTTTAGAAAGTGGAGGTTAAGCACCTAGGGGTACAACAGCGTTTGTGATGTGAGATGCTAAATAAAAGAAAACAGCTGTTGAATTTTTTGGATTACGGTCATTTTTTGAATAGAATTTTTTTCTGAAAATAAAAAGGTAAATCCCGACATCTGCGGAATGTATTCGACTATTTACTTCCAGAGTTCTATTTTGTGGATATATATCTGGTTAGGTTTGGTTATAACATATCAAGAAAGAAAAAAAATTATTTTTTTCTTGGAATGGAAACTATTCTGAGGTTATTTTGTATCAAATTGCTGCTATACTTTTTTGGTAAATATCTGACTAGATTTTTTTGAGATTATAAAATATAAAAACAGATTGGACAAAATATCACAGAAAACAGGCGGTAATGTGAAATTTTAATTTGTATGTAAATGTGTATATAATGGTCGAACATATAACAGTTAGAACTGATAATGCTACTATATATAGCATATATATATATATATATATATATATATATATATATATATATATATTGCAGGTATGATATATTTTGAGGTATTTATAAGAGAGAAACAACTACTGAACAAACAGTAACAGCTACAAAAAATGTCGAAAAGAAGAAAATGTGAGATTGTTAAGATTCCAGCCGATTTCAGCCATTCTAATTCTGAAACCATAGACTGGAGTATGTGTATTTTATTTCAGAACGATAAGGCTGAATCGTTGGTCTGTCCTGCTAACAGCTCGCGCATGGACAAGGGAGCAGGCTGTAAATCTTTGTGCAATGATCTTCTAGATTCTAAAGAAAAGATTGGACTTCCATCAAGCATTTAACTTAATCTTCTCGACGATGGAAATGGAATAGAGGAGACGATGAGTAGAAAAGATGCGAAATTTCACAAAACTTGTCGAAGTAAGTTCGATAAAAGTAAGCTAGCGAGGGCTGTTGCTGCCAAACGAAAGCAAGAAGATAAAAACACTCAAGCGGGACCATCTACTTTTATCATCATTCAGAGTTGGTGAAGTCAAATTCACTTGCTTCTTTTGTGATGAAGCAGGTGATGAAACATTAGTAAACGTGCGCACATTTGAACTAAGTAATCGTGTACGCGAAGAAGCTGTGATCCTAAATGACAATAAATTATTAGCAAAACTGAGTAGTGGGGATATGGTCGCAACAGAAGCCAAATATCATCATAAGTGTCTTGTGCAGTTCCACAACCGTGCACGTAAGGTTAAGAAACAGCCCGCATTTGTGGATGGAGACAACAATACAATAATCTATGGAGCTGTTTTAACCGAAGCTATTACTTATATTAAAGATATCCTGTCTCGTGATGAATCTTCACCAGCTTTCAAACTTCCAGAACTTTCTCGCCTTCTTGCTCGTCGAATGTCAGAATTTGGAGTAAATGATACCGAGAAAATGGTGCACAGCTCACGGCTAAAAGAAACAATATTAGCACATACACCTGAGATAACAGCACAAAAGCTAGGCCGTGATGGCATAAGCCGTAATGGCTAAGCAGGCCATAAATCCATTATCATCAAAATGGTAGATTCAGATGTAGTTGTCCTGGCTTTGCATGCTTTCCAAAACCAATTCTGTCCTACCTGTGGGTTGAGTATGGTGTTGGTAAGCATAAACGCTTTCTTCCTATTCACCAATACGCGGAGAAACTAGGGACAAATCTGTGACGGCATCCTGTTTTGGCACGCGTTCACCGGATGCGATACTGTATCTGCCTTTGCAGGTCGGGAAAGAAATCAGCTTGGGAAGCGTGGCGGACAAATCTAGAAATTACTGCTGCATTTGTAGAACTTTCACATGCGCCTTTAAAATTAGACGATACTACATTCATGAAATTGCAAGGTTTCACCGTGTACCTATATGATCGAACCAGTAACCTGCACAATGTAAACGACTGTCGTCGAATGCTTGTAACTAAAAAATGTCGTCAGTTGGAAAGCGTACCTCTCACTGAGGCTGCACTTCTTCAACATCTGAAAAGAGCCTTTTTGCAAGGAGGACATATTTGGTCACAGTGGTCTGCGCTACAACCTAATTTGCCAGATCCTGAACAGTGGAGCTGGAAAAGAAGTGATTCAGGGTATACACCTTTATGGTCTGTGCTACCAGAACTTTCCAAACACTGCCAAGATCTTGTTCGTTGCGGATGCAAATCTCTGTGCACTAATATGTGTAAATGTGCTGGCCTATTCCTTCCATGCACAGCCTTGTGTGCTTGTGATGGTATGTGTAAATGACTATAAACTTATGCAATTACTACAGCAAGAAACTGTGGTTTACTTAATTTAAATTTTGACTTTATTACTATTTTATGCAACATTTTCTTCATGAAGTGACCAAATAAAAAGCACAAAGAAAAAGTACGCCATAGGTCTTTTGTTTTTTAATGAATGTTGGGCCCCTCGTGCGGCCCTGGATGATATTCAATTAAGACAATATAGAATTTAAATTAAAGGCTTGTTATTTCTCTTGCATTTGAGTCTTACTTTGGCTCTGTAGGTCAAGCCGTTTTCACGTAATGGTTATTCCAGCGATAACATGCCCTTCTCCAGTGCTCCAGATGTTCCAGCGCCTGGAATGCCAGGAAATTGTCGTCAGATTTTTGGGGTCTACGTCAAAATTTATTTGTTACTATGTTACTAAGCTCTGTGCAAAATTTTA
Source organism: Thermobia domestica (assembly GCF_964235325.1). Taxonomy (NCBI): domain Eukaryota; kingdom Metazoa; phylum Arthropoda; class Insecta; order Zygentoma; family Lepismatidae; genus Thermobia; species Thermobia domestica. Next base: position 335,415,356 of record NC_137455.1, on the reverse strand, counting down.
TGTTCTTATCACAATATGCATGATTCCATCATTATGCTACCCCACTAATATGTAAAAGCAAATAACAAATACATGACGAATTATAGTAAAGATGAGTGTTCGACATATTTAACATATCTAGTTCCAAACAACTTATATGGAAGGGCGATGAGTCAATACATGCCCTATAAAGATTTTAAGTGGGTTAAACCTTACATAGATATAATGAACATTTCAGATGACTCAGAGACTGGTTACATATTAGAAGTAGATTTAGAATATCCGAAGTATTTACACAACAAACATTCTGATTTACCATTAGCTCCAGAAAATATGTGTCCACCAGAATCTAAACAATCAAAACTATTAACAACACTTTACAATAAGGATAGATATGTAATTACTATAGGAACTTAAAACCATATATGTCGCTTGGAATGAAATTAAAGAAAGTGCATAGAGTATTAGAATTCAAATAATCAGACTGGTTAAAGAAATACATTGATTTAAATACAAATATGAGAACGCAAGCTAAAAATGAGTTTGAGAAAGATTTTTATAAGCTCATGAATAACTCAGTATTTGGAAAAACAATGGAAAATATTCGAAAGAGACAACCCATACAATTAGAATGTGATCCTGAAAGAGTAGAAAAATTAATTGCAAAACCAAATTTTGATTACAGAACAATATTTGCAGAAAATTTGTGTGCTATACGTATGGAAAAAGAGCGATTGACGTTTAATAAGCCAATATATGTTGGTATGAGTGTATTAGAATTATCAAAACTATTAATGTATGATTTTGATGTAACACTATGAAGCCGAAATATGGAAATAATATAGATTTATGTTACATGGATACTGATAGCTTTATATATGAGATTGAGACAAATGATTTCTATGAAGATTTAAAAGAAATAATTGATCAATTTGATACGATTGAATATAAGGAAAATAATATATATGGAATACCACTGATAAATAAGTAAGTAATAGGTAAGATGAAAGATGAGAATAAGGGTAAGATACTGACAGAGTTTATTGGATTGAGATCTAAGATGTAAGCTTTTAAAGTAGAAAATGAGGAAAAGAAAAAAGCTAAAGGAGTAACTAAATGTGTGGCTACCAAGGAGTTGAGATTTAATGATTATAAAGAAAGTTTATTTAAAAATGCAAAAACATAAAGACATAAACCTCATTAGAAGTTATAAGCATGATATATATAGTATAACCGTTCATAAGCTAGCATTAGATTCTTCAGATGATAAAAGATATATATTACGAGATGGTGTAAATATATTAGCTTGGGGTCATTATAAGATAAAGTAAAATTGTAATTATGTATAGTGTAGTGTAGTGTAGTTTTAGATGTAAGTTTTTATGATTTTAAGTATAGTGTAGTGTATTTTTATATGAAAGTTTTTTTTTTATGATTTTTAAATGTCATAAAAGTCTATTCAATTTCACTTTAGAATTGTTGTTATGTAAATACTTTGCACTATGTATAGTTAGTTGGACCCCTTATGTAAATGCTTTTGTACTATTCTTCTGTTCTGGTCAAAAATATTAAGAAAGTAAAAGTGTCCTAGAACCTACATACATACCGTACTAAGACTATACCTTTGGCGTGCGAGACCCTGCTTCGATTCGCGGAGGGAGCTCATGTGGTTCGGATTCCATGTTAATCAGTAGGTCCCGCTCATATAGCCTCGCTACTGAAAAGGATGCTAAACTCAAAATCAACTCAATTCAACAAGTATCTATACATTGAATTTAATTAGGAAATCGTTATTGTGATCACAAGGGCAAGTTTAATGTATAATAAAATGTATAATAATAGTTGTATATAAAACATAGTTTGCGTAATATTGTAATGTCCAACTAGGGTTGCAATACTGGACAGTTCAATCTGTCAATCCCATCATTCTAATTATTTCGCTTGTTCCAAAGTGGTGCCCGAAATGCATTGATATACCAGACGAAAGCAAGCAAATAGTCGTTGCTCAGACGATAAAGGCATGGACTACTAAAATGGAAGAACGTTTACGAATCTCGCTGCGGTCATTTTTTATAATTTTCCTAGTTGGGATTAAATTGCTACGAAGCATATTTTCACTTTTGCTGAAGATTTGAATTTCTTCTATTTCTAACAGTATCTTCTATTTCTAACAGTATCTTCTATTTCTATCAGTATGTGCAGTTGGTTGCTCCAACAGCTCATAAAATAGTAGTTTTTATTTGCTTACAGCCAGGATCCACTCCTTATTTTCATATATGTTGTTTGACTTAAAGTGAGCACTGCACAACTGTTTAGTATTCTGTTCCGCATTCCTTCGGGCAATTTTTACACGTTAATAGACAATATTGTACTGACCTTGTAAGTGGCTCTAGGCATAAGACTAAATGAAACTGTTAAAAATCTTTTTAACAGATATCATACTGTTCTGTGAGTGCTAGCTCTGCAGAGGTTTCAATTTATGTTTATTTCCCATGTTTCTGCTCTCTTTAGAATGAGAGCTTTTTGGTTTGGTCCGTATAAATAAATTAATTTGTTCCACTACTGTTTTTTCAACGTTCAATGCTCTTGACAAAAATAACATTTTCCGGTAAAGCTAATCATCTGTTTCCCAGGAAAAACAATATGTAAAGTTTTACTTTTCTGTTTAAAATTTAATTTTTTTACAGTGCTATGTGTGGTAAACATTGCTTTGTTTGTAGAGTAGAAAAGGAATTTACGTAATTACTGCTTTCCCAGGGTGAGAAGTGTAGATCCATGCCTTTAGATACTTAATAATTCTCATAAGCATTATCAGTTAGGCAATATTCCTTCTACAATACTGCAACTATAGTTTGCATCTCAAGAAATATCTAACGTAATAATAATAATAATAATAATAATAATAATAATAATAATAATAATAATAATAATAATAATAATATAATTTAGTATCAAACTTGAAGAGATTTTTATATGATACATGTATTCATGAAAATAGTCACTACATGTTACGTACTCGGTTGGTCTTCCATTCCAGGCGGGAGCTCATGTGGCCTGGATTCCATGTTAATCAGTAGGTTCCGTCTCATATAGCCTCGCTGCTGAAAGCGACGCTAAATTCTACAATGAAATGTAATCTTTATGTTTTACGTCCCACGTTTATGGCAGTTAGGCTAAAAGAGAGAGTGATGAGATATTTATGAAAGGGTAGAATGAAGAAAGTGGGAGAACGCCGAGAAAAACCACGCACACGGTGTTCGTCAACCACAAAGTTCACCTGGCGCCACCTGAAATCAAATGCACCAGAGGTGAACGCTCTGCGACACGGTTTAAACTCTAAAAGTCTAACACGTAATACTTCCCAAGTGTAACACTCCGATTTTGATAAAATTTAGCAGGTAGATACTGCACATAAACGAATACGTGTTTTCTATTTTTTTTTCGGAAAAACGGTTTTAGGGGGCAAAGATCACCACCCAAAATTTTGAAAGTTGACATCCGAAATGCAAAAAGAAGTGGACCGAAGTGAATGAAATTGTGCACAATATTGTAGACGTAAAATAAGCAAAAACGTGCTTCGAATTTTCCTGGGAAAAATGGTTGGGTCGGGCACGGGCCCTCCAAACCTTTGATCACGAAATATCAAAAGTGCTAATAACAGTTTGTAAGAAGTGCCTAAAGAACATGAACAATTGCAACGAAACTTTGTATAGGGTCAATACGCAAAAAATAAACAAAAGCTTTTTTCAGCGAAGAAACAGTTTTATGGGCAAAAGCACCCATTCAAAAGTTTGATAGTTGCCGCCCAAAAGGGAAGAATTTACCAAAGTGAATGAGTACAGATATTGTAGACGTAAGATGAGGAAATACGTGATTCGAATTTACCTGAAAATAATAATAATAATAATAATAATAATAATAATAATAATAATAATAATAATAATAATAATAATAATAATAATAATAATAATAATAATAATAAAACGGTTGGGTGGACCAAACCGTTGGGTGTCGAAAGAGTGGACTAAAGCGAATGAAATTGTGTGTAGATATTATATATGAAGAAAATCATGATATTATATATGATATTATATCTGATTTCTTCAAATTTGGCACATTAACAGTAAGCACAAACAGTATAGCGTATTTTATAGTATTTCGGGAGGCGCCTTTAACCATTACAATGTTTTTCCGCATAAACAGAAACACGTGTCGATTTATTTCCTATGTACTGCTGATGTGCAAATCAGATGTGGACACTTGGGAAACACGTGATGCCTTATTTAACACGCACAATTCCCACAAACAATTTCATTTGCTTCGGTCCACTCCTTCCTGCGCTACTATGATGAAATTTACATTTTCCGAGCAGGACTTGGCTCCCAAAACATTATCGTGTCCAGGCCCCCCTCCAAATTGCAATTTTGATATTTCATAATCAACGGTTCAGAAGGTCTGTGCCCAGCCCAACTTAAAAAAAAAAAAAAAAAAAAAGAAAATACAAAACAGTATTCCCTGATTTTCCATCCAGAATATCTGTGCACGGTATCATTGACTCTGGTCCACTTCTTCTTGCCTTTCAGCAGTCAACTTTCAAAATTTTAGATGGGGACTTTTGCCCCCTAAAACCGTTTTTCCGCAGAAAGTAAAAAGCACATATTAGTTTATGTGTACTATCTACCTCCTAAATTTTATCAAAATCGCAGTCTTATACTTTGGAAGTGTTACATGTAAGTCAATTGGTCTTCCTCCTATAGAAAATTCCAGGTAAAATATCTTCCTCTATAATAAACCATATGCGCTTTCACATTCAGCAACCGGATATACTATCGGATTCAAACTCAGATGACTCACACCAAAGACGACAATGCTAATAATTAAAAGAAAACATTCGATACATTTGCTCCTTGTCCTTACATTCGTTTTGAAATTTCAGCACCTGTATATCCCTTTATTACAACACATGAGAAAATAATTTTAAAGATCCATTCCCAACTCCCGAATCAAACCAACAACAGTCATACCGTGTGTTCTTATCCGAAATCTTGTTACGAGGGTATGAGGGTACGAGTTGAGTTGATTTGGAGTTTAACTCTCCTTTCAGCAGCGAGGCTATTCATAAGTGAAAAAATTACAAAACCTGGTTTTCACTGATTGTTAGTACTGCGATTTAAATCCATATTGGGAAGTAGGAATTTTGTATTTGTAAACATTTTGTAAATTGACAATATTACGAATTACATTTGGAAATTTTATGGAAAACATTATAAGTATTATATATATATATGTATGTGTGTGTGTGAGAGAGAGAGAGAGAAAGACAGAAAGAGAGGGCTTCTTTTACGAATCCGAAGTTACCCAAATTTTAAGCTAGCCTCAAAAAGACCTGAAACCGGCTACAAGAGTGCAGCCAATATATATATATTTCATTTACTGTATTTACATACTTGTATAATGCGAACATTGACGAATGTTGGAAACAAATTTGTTAATACAAAATGCACCCCTATCCCTTACACGTTCGCAACCAGGGCCGTTGCTTGGGTTATAAAAGCACGGGGCGAGATTTCCCAGGCGTTCCCCCCTCCCAGGGTATCAGGGAAAGTATGAGAGTATATTCTGTATTCCTAGATTTATATACGAAATGTAGATAAAATAAATTGGTATTATGTCATTTTAAAACAAGTGAATAGCTTTTGTAGTTAAAACATAAAAAATAATGAAAACATGGTTTTGAATTATTGAAATCGAGTGGTATTCTTGTTTATTTTGAACTTGATACACATCACCATAGTAATAGCATAGAATATACAAATAACGATACAAATATATCCAATGTGTAAGTGATATCAAACTTTGTAATTTTCTGACTTTCGCTAAACCAAAAATTAAACTTTTCTTTCCTTGCGATTAACATAAATTTTTCAGAAAATTAATCATCGGGGATACTGGAAAGGGGGTCTGGGAATACCTCCCGAGTACATGAGGTCCGGCAGTACCTCCCAAAACTTTTTGTAAAAATTAAACCTTAATATTGCATTGTAGTACCTTTTTGAAAATTGTTTTCAGTTTAAACCAATACAGGATAGCCTAAATTTGAATTTTATTAAGATTTCTTTCTTCGATTTTAGTGGGGAGGGGCGCTTGAGTCCCCTCCATGGCTATGTCCCCGATAGTTAATAAACACAATATTGTTGCATGAGGTTAGCACAAAATTGAAGGACTGAAAAGATATTTATTCTGTTATTGATTAGAACAGCGTTTCCCAACCGGTGTGCCGCGAGGAAATTGAAACAAAATTATTAATTCTATATCAATCAAATTGCAAGACATAGGGAAAAATGTATATTAGTATTTCACATTACTATTAACCTCTACTATGAATCTACAATTTTAAGTATCATACTGACTTACTTTTCTGTACATTTTTAATATTCAAAAATGTATTTGTTATCATTGTTATCACATTATTGCTTCTTTATTGTTGCAGACAATTCCGTAACTTAAAATTTTAAAATATTCAATCCTTTTGACAGAGCAAACGTGCATACAAAGTAACTACTTTGTGTTTTAAAAGTAAAAGAGATTTATTTGTTTGTTCATTATTTACTGATCTTCCTTCTTCGTGAAAGGTTGGATATAGTTTTCGAAAAAGGAACTGTATTTTTAGAAACCTGAGTCCTATATTTCATTGCAATTGTTGTCAAGTTTTAAATTAGAATGGAAAATATACATAATGATCACGGGGGAAAACCAGTGATCGAGCTTTCTTCTCTGTAAGGAGATCAGCAATCACATAGAAAAATACCACTGTATTTTATATTTACAAATAATAATAATAACATCTATGAGTGTGCCGCAAGGATTCAAGTTACACCTGTAGTGTGCCGCAAGTTGAAAAAGGTTGGGAAACGCTGGATTAGAAAGTACATGGATGCTAACCGCTTTATTATCAAGTGGTGTCAAAATAAGCAGATAAGTGTAGTATTGCAATTATTGTGGCCTTAATTGAGCATTTCTTGGAGGGAATAAGAACAAAGAAATGTTATTGAATTCTACTGAAGTTTCTTCCGTTTTACCAAACTGTCATAAGGATAAGAAGTAAGTAATAGCAGATTCGGTCAGTTTTCCAAGATAAAAACTCTTCTCACAGAGGGCTGGAGAGAGAGATCCCGTTGAATAATCCTAGACGATGTTTTACATTGCCGGTAACTTTATTTAGCCGTGGTCTTATGATTATTAAAGTATTTGAATTAACATTATTTTTTTTTAAAAAAATTCATTGACCAACATAATCTGAATTCTTTGAATTTTGTTGATTTGCCGTTCCGGCGCCCCGCTAGTCGCGACGCCCATGGCAATCGCCTCGGTCGCCCCGCCCACGCGACATACCTGCTCGAAACGCAAATTTACTACAATGACGGACTGATGAAATTATATTAAACTATATGGGTAATTTTTTTACAGCCAACTGTCCAATAAATTTTCTACAAAGAAACATGGACAAATAAATAACGTGAAAGTACTGTTTGTCTCTGCTCATTTTATGTCATTTTCACTTTATTGGTGAGATCACTGGACGGGAGGCCAGTAATAGCTCACTCAGATATGTTCTCAAGATGTCTGAAATGCCTGGTAATTGAATTCGGCTTGCAGACTATCGTTTGTTGAATAGGACACTTCTGAATCCTGCATTGTTATTTTCTGCATGGAGCTGACGGGTTTCTACATTACGTTACATCTATTTTCAAGAATGATGTCTTTTTGCTGAGGAAAAGAATTCAAGCTACACTACTGTGGATTCGAACCCGAGTCCGCTGAACAGGAGTCACGTGGTTTAATCACTACACATGTGTTGAGTTGCGAGAAGTTCGTTGCTATATTATGAACTTGCGAAGCTTTTTCATCGTGATTTGTATATTGTGATTGATGACAAATCTGTTTCTTTACTACCGTTTTTTTTCTCGTAGCAGAATCCAGAGTGTTTTAACAGAATGTGTGTACAGTGTGATAAAATAGCTAACATAAAATTCCTAACAAGATGGTTGTATTACATGTTATGAACGTAAGTGCCCAATAAAAAATGATCCCTCGCTGATTGTTACGTGTAATAGATAATTTTGTGGTTGGAAATAATTTATGGAAATAATTTAATAAGGACGCTAAGAAGTAGTTGTTTCGTAGTCGTATGGTTAGAGTAGCTGTCTCAAATTCTGAAGGTGTTAGGTTGGATTCTAGGTGTGGGCTCTTGTGCTTTCTTTTCCTAATCATCAGACGTTTTTGACATTGTTCAAGTTCGTGAGAAAAAAATATACCTTTCCAGAGGACATTGCAATTTGTAGGCAACAAGTCGTGTGATGATTGTGGAAATGTAGTACGCTATTTTCATCAAATTTTAACGAATATAAATTAATTGTGTGGCGGAGTGTCGTAATTTCGTATTGGAAAACTCTTTGCTTTCCACGCAATAGTCCCACGTTCGAGTTTCTTTCTGTTCTTTTATCCTTTTTGCAATTGAGTGGTGAAATTTCACTTGGTTTTACTGTGATGCACATTTTTGTCACATAAAACTCAATGTAGATATAAATTAGGAAGTATGGTCACTGAAAGTGCTTTTTGAGAAACGTGACGTAACCTAAGTTGCGAATACACAGACTTTGAATCATATAATACTTAATGTAAAATAAAATCTTGCAGGCCACGATTATGCCGAATAGGCTAAGGGAGACAGTGATTATGAAAATAATGAAATCGTAGAATCAAAATGGTGGGAGGAAACGTAAGAACCCTAACAAAACCCACCACACCATATTAGTCTACTACAGAAACCACTTGGAGCGAGATGGCATTCAACAAGGGACCCTACTTACAAGAGGTGGTCGCTCTATCATTTTGTCATAGCAGGCTCTCAATACTTAATATAAAACAGCTATTATTTACGCATATTGCATAACTACAGTAAATACATTCAATACTATAGTATGTAAGAAAATCTAATGTATTTTAACACGTATCTGGAAAGAACCGAAATTGTTTTGCAAATCCAGAGTGGGGGCAACTTCGACCCCTTCCCCCGCTGTGGGAAGCCATGGTTCTACTTTCCCCCCTTTATTTATGCTAATTCCGTAGGCAGGTCTGAACTATTCAAGTGCTCTTGCTTCACAGATTCTTATTATTGATTATAATATTGATTCAATACCAATTTGGCATTTCGAGGTATTTGTTCGTAAACGTACTCCGTCGGAATTTGTGGATCTATTTGTATCTGAACTATTCTCAGGACAGAAAGTGCAACAAAACCTTACCTCAATTATTATAAATATTCTTACAAAGTTTGAGGTCCACACACCCCGAACCCTTCTCCTGGTTATCCCTTGCTCCCAGAGATGAGTTTAGTGTCTTACCCCTACAGTAAATTTTCCGTTTGTAATATATACGTATGCTAAATTTGTATGCAATTCCTCGAGGGGTCTGTGGTGTATCGTACAAGCTATCAAACTGTTTTTCTTAGCTTTCCGCACTATATTTAAACGTATCACAGTAAGAAGGGAATATTATAGTACTACCCGACTGTCGTCGCTGTGCAAAATTTCATCATAATCTGACGTAGGACAATGAGTGGAATTAACGTTGTAAGATTTGAAATCAAATTTGCAATATTGCAAATAAAAGAAAAACGTGTATTAAGAAGTCTCATATTTGAAAATTAATTCGGCTTAAACTGCCTGAGACTACATATAAGTCTCAACAGAATTTGTGGAATGCTTAGAATATATGCTGCTTTAAAAAATGTGCTCTGCGTGGACTCGAACATACATAGATGTCCAATACATTAACCACTCATCTAAGAAACCTAACGGAAAGCATTGCTTTCTTTAAATTTAAACGGAGATACACTATTATGTGCAGGTCTAATTATCTCTCTCTCTCTCTCTCTCTCTCTCTCTCTCTCTCTCTGTCTCTCTTATGTTTCAGAAATATCAGATGTTTCGGACATTTTTGAATATTAGCTATGCTTTATGTCTGATTATTTGGCAGAAGTTTTTAGCAGACGGTTCTTCCAAATAAAACTTAACTAACACAGTAGCAACCAATGTTTTGTTTACTGAATTTTTAGAGGGGGACGAACTTAGACTCTTGGCTAGCTCTTGGCAACTTAAGAATTGCAGCTCCCCCTCCTGAGCCAGAGGTGACCATATCTCCAAGCGCTTGGGCGAAATTTCTCCCAAATTTATCATTATTCTCCTCCCCACCAGAAAAAGAGTGCCTAAATTGTTAGCGAGATTTCTCCTCTCCTCTAATGAATTCAACACTGATTTTGCATGTTACATATATAGGGGAGTACATCACTTGGTAGCAAGGGCGTAACCAGGATTTGATTTCAGGAGGTCGCTGTCTAAGCGTTCATTTGGGAGGAATCCGGGGTTCACACCCGGAAAAATTTTGAATAAAACCGCAATCTTAGGGTAAAGACATACCTAAAAGACCTTGCGATGGAAGTCAAGGCTTAAGTAGTGGTCTCTAACTCGATGTCAAAGTCTAGATGGATGAAGGGCGCACATAGCAAGGAGGTCCCACCCTCGCTGTATGTCCTTAGTTTGAGGAGAAACATTAGTGTAACGCGTCTGAAATTATTCCACAAACATCACTGAAACATTTTGAAATTGAAAGGACCAAGCAGTTTATAAAGAGGGATGGATGCGAGACGAGACATGAGAAATGCTACCATCCAGAAGTGTCCCTTACTGTACATACAAACCGGTACAAACGCAGTACATTTTGGTGATATACGGAAATCATTTGTACCGAGAGGTGTGGGGTTCAGGTTCACAAGGATATTTCACTGCAAGTCTAGGATTTTCTTCATATTAACAGGGTTAATGGGCCCCAGGGACTTACCCCGTTTTCAATGGCACCTAATTTTTTGTGCATGAACATATCTTTGTTATGTTTATCGAATGGACTAGGTTCGATTTGGATGTCCGGACGATATGATAACATCCCAGTTTGGATTAAGGTCTAACTATATACCAAAAGTCATTTCATTTGACTTTGCAATTTGGCCGTGATGATCAGGCACATATAGTTACATCCATTTTATATAATAATTTATATATTGTAGTGATTCAAAAATGTATTATTTCCAGTAGTTAGCTCCTCTAAAAACTCACAGGCTGTGTGTCTTGAAAGCCAAGTAGTAGTATAAGTCCTATTGCTATTATTGCAATTACAAAAATCAATGTCCAAAAATGCCTTAAGTTCTTTTTTCATTTACAAGAAGAAGGCAGACTTTGGTAAGTGAATTTAGGGGTCATTTTTTGCGAGTTGGTAGTGCACATTAAAAGAATTAATATTGCAAACTGGGAGAGCGCAATGGCCAAAAATGACGGAGAAAAACCGTCTTAAAGCTTTCTCCTCGCTGCATATATAGTACGACGCACACATTTACCAAGGGTCGGCGTGGCAAAGTGAGGAAAATCTTTGACTCATGAGTAAAGGCTTTCGGGTTCAATTTCTGTTCAAGTCATTTCTTTTTTTGCCTCAACGAATAAAGTACCAGTAGCCATTTGTAACTATAAGTAAAATATTAATTCACTATATGTTTATAATGAATAAAACAATAGAAGTTTCCAAGTCACTTGTAAAATCTTTAAATGTTCCATGTTAACTACGGTAAGAACAAAATTTAATCTATTCCGTAAATATTATTGTTATGGAGTCGTTGTGTAAAAAATGTTCTTGACACTTCGTGTTTACATCTGTAAGCAGTGTGCGAATTACAAGGGGAATGAGGAGGTTATAGCAACATCCTCAGGTTATAGCAACATCCAGTATTAGCAAAGGGGATTTCCCCCTCAACTCCTTTGTAATTCGCAAACCCTGTCAACACATGTAGACACAAAGCGTCAAGAACATTCATTACACAGCGACTGTCGCAACCAGTGGCGTATTTGAAGGGGTCACTTCCAGGCTTAATACCCCCGAAATGTTATTTAATATAAAAAGAAAATGAAATATCTTAGAGAATTTTCACATTTCCAGAACTAAAATTGGCAAAGCCCCCGTAATAAAATCGTAAATATGCCACTGGTCGTAACCATAATATAACTCGTGATCTCAATATATTTACGGAATAGATTAAATTTTGTTTGCCAGTTAACATGGAACATTGAAAGATTTTACAACTGACTTCGAAACTTCTATTGTTTTATTCATTATAAACATACGGTGAATTAATATTTTATTTATAGCTACAAATACCTACTTTATTGGTTGAAGCGAAGAAAAGATGTATGACTCGAACCCGGGATACTTTACACATAAGTTACAGATTTTACTCAGTCTGTCCCACCGTCACTTGGTAAATTCGTGCGTCGTATGATATATGCGGCGAGTAGAAAACTTTAAGACGGTTTTTCTCCGTTGTTTTTGGCCATTGCGCTCTCCCAGTTTGTAATATTAACTCTTTAAATGTGCACTACCACCTCGCAAAAATGGCTTCGAAGTTCATTTACTAAACTCTGCCTTCTCCTTCTTAGAGATACTCATCTTAGGTAAGTAAACAGATACAAATGAAAAAGGAAGAGTAGTGGAGGCCTTGAAAGTAAAACGTAGTGACCAAAGTAGTGTATATATTTTAAGATTATATATTTGTGTTACAGTTTCGGCTATGTAACATAGCCTTCCTCAGACACATTATGAGAGAAATATCCAATTTTGACAGTTTATATGAAACTGAAAGCAAGACAAACCCACTTTCTCTTTATAAAATGTAAACTTTTAATTGGCTCTAAAAAGTAAATTTGTAATTAGTGTAGTCACTTCCTCTTTTTGCACACCTGTTATGAAACTTTTAATTAGGTGTTTGTCACTTACACTTTCTATTCGCTATACCCATCTGCTGTTTTCCATAGTATACCTGCTCCAATAGCTCGTGTTGATCCTTTTAATTCTTTCTTTCTATTACTAGGAGTACTAGGAGCACTACAACTCTAGTATTGTAGTGTCCGGTCTGGAGAGTGTAGTCTGAGGAAGGAAGTGCCATACTTCCGAAACCGTTACTTTTCTAGTTTAATTTAAGAAAAAAACAAAATATTCTAGCCATCCATGTAAGAAAGCTGTGGTTTTTCTTGAAATAAAATTTTGTTTTCAAATAACCAAAGAGTTACCATTTTCTAGGGTTTTCCGAAGATGTATCTGTTCCGAACATCAAGCATTGATTTCATCTCTTTCGGACATAACGTAATTTGCACAGATAGAATGAACACGCTAAGAGCTCAAACGGCTCATCGTGTCAGTCGGATGATGTTGGCTAGGTTATAGACCACCAATGCGTAGAGGATTCAAATCCGTAGTGACCCGGTAATTCGACTTAGACTCGGTAACCCAGAGGATAAAAAAGAGAATTTACTTATTTCCATACGTTTAAACAGTATTTCTGTCAGAGATGACCAGGACAAGAGATGTTATCCCCAGAACACGAAAAACTGGACGCCTAAGTTAACGGTTAATTAGATTCTCCAGACCAAGTATATCGGACTCTCTCTCCGTTTTAACTTTGGAATAAGAAGTGCGTGTGTGTGAGAGAGGGGGAGAGGGGAAGAAGTGAAAGATACAAGGACAGGATAGGGAAACGTCAAGACTGAGAGAGAGGGGACGAATATAAATATGAAACATACTTAACATGATATAGATTGCAAACACTGTTTATTTGAACTATCGCCAGTGATTCCTTATAAGTTCTCCATCTGAAGATAAATCTCTGTAGCCATTATTTCATGCGAAAAAATCATACTACCTGATGGGAAATCGAACCTATATTTTTGATTTGGAACTCTGGCACGTTACCACTACACAACCGATTGCTTTAGCTAAACTTTGTTTAACAAACGGTGTAGTGTTTCTTTCTGAGAACGATAATACGAAAAGTGTATACTGCAGATCAATGATATCTTTACAATTTCCTGGTAATTCCCTTGCCCTTTCCCAACCAGCATTCGTAAATCGTCTCAATCATGATACAGGTGTTTGCTTCCACATTCTTATGTATTGCTTGTCCAGTACGATAAGTCGATTCTTCATAATCACTTTGTGAAAAGTTTAAGTTTAGCGTGAACAGGATTTGAACTTACGTTCAATAGCTCTATTATTCATAATTACGTTATCCCTACACTATCATGCCATCTGAAACTACAAACCAAATATTAGTTACTTTTGCCCTGGTCTTTGGAACGAATCGGCTTCTTCCTGTAATGTTATTTGCACCAAAGTGCACAACGTAATTGATTTATTCGACGGCCTAGAGAGAAATTAGTGTCCACTGATAAAGGAAAAACATACAATCGAGGAAAAAACAAAGAAATAAAACATATTTTTCAGTAATTTCGCCATGTAAGTAAAAAAGTACGCAAATAATAATAATAATAATATAATAATAATAATAATAATAATAATAATAATAATAATAATAATAATAATAATAATAATAATAATAATAATAATAATAACATATAATATTGAAAATAACTGTTTGTGACTCTTAATCACTTGAACCACCCGACCGATCTCGATCAAATTTTCAACATTGATAAGGTTCGGGCCTGGAAAGCTTTTTTATCATTTCATTTTAACGGTAGAACTTAGGGGGACGAGGGTTGATATATAAAAATGAATAAAACGTAATAACTCTTGAACCACCAGACCGATCTCTATCATACTTTCAACATAGATAAGATTCGGATCTGTGACGACTTCTATCATTTTAGTTTGACGGTGTAAAGTAGGGGCCGGAGAGAGGAAGATATATATTGTTATGGGATGTTATGGTACTTGGGTTCAGTTCTTGGTAACGCTACGATACATTATATTATTGAAAGTAATTTAACTAAATTTTATTTGCATAATCACTTGTCTTTATTAAATCATGTTACTTGACAAAGAAACAAGGAAATAGCGTTATGAAAATTATTTATATTGTTCATAAATTGTTATCTTTGTTACGAAAAGCAAATACTGCAACTTAGTAATATTACATTAAAGAGAATTTACATAACGAGGTCATTATATAACTGTTAAATAATCACTATTAAATCAGCATTTTATTTCCTGAGTTGTATACGGAAATGTTTGTGACATTGTAAGAATCTTTGTATTCATCTCTTCAAAAAATTTCTTAGATTGACAAAATTTAAATTATCCGGAAGATTGTGTCTTGAGATTTTAAGGATTTTTGGTCAGCAGAATGTTCTTTCTGAACTGAATTTTCTCAAGAGTTTCCACGTGCTGGCTGGAGCCATTGTTGTTTTGAAGTATCTCTGAAATTTGCAATCTCATGTTTTCGGTTACATAAAATTGTTTCCTTGGAAATAGAAGAGTAGTAGAAGATCGGGAGGCTGGAGAGCGCAGACGAGAGAGAGTCGCGACGAATTAGTAAACGTGGTGAGCCGTAAATCGTAAACAAGCGAACATGTCACTATTCGATACAATACTACGCACAGAGTAACGAGACAGAATAATTCAGTTAAGTCTAAAAGTGTTCGGAAATTTTGTGAACGGTTCTTGCTATCAAGTGTTTTACGATTACCAAGCTTGATACTTCCAAGGACACTTTATAACACCCGAAACAGAGCTGCAGAGAAGAACTCTTGGCAACATGGATCCAGTAGTACTCAAGGTAGGACGTTCTCTTTGGCCAGATTTCCTTTTCTTTATCCTACACAATCTTTCAGACATTTAAACACGTCCAATCTAAGAACACTAAACTCTATGTCTAATAAATTGATCTAAAATGAACGTAAAGCCTCTTTCTGAATTAAACATCAACCTTATTGATCACTGCTAGAATTGGCTTTAGTTGTCAATGTACAGTGAAACCTGTTTATGTTGGCCACTATCGGTTCTATTGAAAAGCGGTCAACTTAGACAGGTGGCCAACTTACAGAAAATAAGTGTGATTGTTGTACTTTTAGGATAGGGTTTCTAGTATTACTTGACTATAACATTTTAATAAGCAATGGCACGACAGCTACTTTTAAATAATGTATATAGAGTAATCATAACAATACCAGTACTAGAAAATATTACTTCAGTATATTTAATATATGTACCTTTCTCTTCCTGAAAACTAGTCTGGTACACTGTATTGTTCGGATTGAAAACACAATGACGCAAACCAAACAACCATAAAATCAAAACATATGTACGCAGTTTATTGAAATTGATATTGTAGTACACTGAGTCATTCAGATTGAAAACAAGAAAACCAATATTATAAATTGAATAATTTGTATGCAGTTTACATTATTGTTTTTCGGCAGTAACAAATATTTTCCGTAGGTACCTTTTGAAAAATAGCAAATCAGTTATTAATAACAAATTTACTCATGGCGGTTCATTCTAGACGCATGTCTTTTATTCTCTTTGGCACTCATGCACATTCCAATTTTGTAGTTACCATCTCCTGTTAATGAGCTCCAAATGTATCCCTTGGAGCGGATGTTCTGAGAAAATCTTAAGGGAGTTCATATCTCAAGACCTCCGCTACCTTTTGACAAACTGTCAGGTGGCAATAGTTGACAATTGAGATGGTTAGCTTTAACCTTCAGAAATTTCCTGAATTACTAAAGCTCCCCACTGATGAAAGGAGCCGATATATCTAACGGTTTTACCAAAATAGACAGGGTAAACAAATACGTACAACCATTTCCTGAATTTCTGTACTTGCTTTTTCTTATTGACATCTTCCTTCACTACCCTTTTGTCAGGGTAGTATTCTGGCCATTGACCTCCAAGGACAAATCGTGGGAATATATGCTTCTCTGTCTCCAGTAACAAATACAGAACATTTGGCTCTCATATGGGAATACGAAAGAGTTCAGAAAAATAACAAACCGTAATTTTTCCTGGCCAAGATACGCAGTTAAATTTATCATTATCATCATTGGATAAACATTGCTTCAATGCGGCCAACTTCCAAGATAGACAGATGGCCAACTTACAGAGTAATAACTAACGAATGTCTTATGGGAAAATGCAGGTTCAAGACGAACCAGGCCAAGATAAGCAGGTGGCCAACTTAGAGAGGTGGCCAAGTTAACAGGTTTTACTGTACACAATTTTGCCTAACTTTCAAGGTCATATTCGTAAGAGAAATTTCAGATATTTCTCTAAGTTTGGTCTGGTCTTCTCCTTTAGCTACAATCCCCACATTCATTTTGAACCAGAATAGACCAGGCTAACAATATGTTTTAAAAAAATGAAAATACATGTGACTGTCTTTGTGGCTTCATCACTCTTGAACCAATCGTCCGATCTCCATTAAATTTTCAACATAGATGAAGTTCGGGCACAAGATGGTATTTATCTATTTACTTTGACGATATAACTTAGGGTTTGAGGGGAGGGAGGAGTTAAAAAGAATAAGTAAAACTTGATAACTCATGAAACAAAGGATCAATCACGATCAAATTTTTAACATAGGTGAAGTTCGGGCCTGAGATAATTTTTATCATTCCACTTTCACGGGAGAACTTGGGGAGGGGAATGGGAGAGGGAGATATATAAAACTAAATAAAACTTAATGACTCTTGAACCACCAAACCAATCTCGATCAAATTTTCAACCTATATGAAGTTCGAATCTGCGATGGTTTCTGTCATATCATTTTGACGGTGTAACTTAAGAGATGGAGATGGAGAGAGACATTTAAAAAAGAACAAAAAATTAACTGTATAAGTGGCGAATCTATAATTTTTGGAGTCGCTGAGATTAACAGTGACACATCTGATGCTGTTTAAATCCAAATTCAACTCCTCAACTTGGAGGACGGGAGAACATATAAAAATGATCGAAATAACCAATAGCAGTGTCGAATTCATAGTCTTCCGGCTCGCTGAGATCAACAATGGCAAAGCAGATGCCATGCCCCACAACATAGTGTAAGGAGGGAATATATAAAACATCGAAAATGACCGATATCAAAGAGTTTTTTAGTAATCCTAAACAGTGACTGAGTGACGGAACATATTTCTATTTTTCTCAATTTAACCCAACGTAGCGGCATAATAATAATAATAATAATAATAATAATAATAATAATAATAATAATAATAATAATAATAATAATATTAATAATAATAATAATAATAAACGTACTTTTGAACTTGCACGACAAAATTACTGCAAAATGTGTTTTATTTCTGTAATGTTTCCTGCATTGTATGTTTTACCTTTATTAGTGGGCACTAATTTCTCTCTAGGCAGTCGAATAAGTCAATTTTGATGTGTACTTTGGTTTGTTGCAAAGGTCAGCGCTATAGTAAGTTTATATTTGGCTTGTAATTTCAGATGGCATGATAGTGTAGGGGTAACGTAATGGCCTTATAAGTAATGCATCTACTGAACGTAGTTTTAAATCCTGTTCAGGCCAAACTTAAACTTTCTACAAAGTGATTGTGAAGAATCGACTTATCATACTGGACAAGCAATACATAAGAATGTGGAAGCAAACACCTGTATCATGATTAAGACGATTTACGAATGCTGGTTGGGAAAGGGCAAGGGAATTACAAGGACATTCCAAAGACGTCATTGTTTTGCAGTATACACTTTTCGTGTTATCGTTCTCACAAAGAAACACTACACTATTTGTTAAACAAAGTTTAGCTAAAGTAATCGGTGGTGTAGTGGTAACGTGCCAGAATTCCAAATTAAAAATCTAGGTTCGATTCCCCACCAGGTAATATGATTTTTTCGCATAAAATATCGCTACACAGATTTATTTTCTGATGGAGAACTTACAAGGCATCACTGGCAATAATTCATATAAACAGTGTGTCGTTCTATATCATACACTGTAATTATAAGTATGTTTCACATTTATATTCATCCCCCTCTCTCTCTTTCGGGACGTTTCGCTATCCTGTTCTTGCATTTTTACTTCTCCCCCTCTCTCCCTCACACACACACGCACTTCATGTTCCAAAGTTAAAACGGAGCAACAGCCCGATATAACTGGTCTGGAGAATCTAATTAAATATTAACTTCGGCGTCCAGTTTTTCGTGTTCTGGGGATAACATTTCCAGTCCTGGTTATTTCTGACAGAAATACTGTTTAAACGCAAAAGAATTAGTAAAATCTCCTTTTCATCCTCTGGGTTACCGAGTCTCACGAGAGAACCTATCCAAGTGTACCTCTGACTTCGAATCGAGACTATGGCCGTTGGATACCTTGTCCCAAAAGAACATAACACGAAAAGGGATAACTCCACGATTGCATCGGTTGCGGAGGTATAATCGTGAAAATTTAGAAATTGAGCTCCATACTATCTACTACAAACTCAGATTCCGGGTCAGATTTTTCGGAAACGGTAGAGTAAGGAAACTCAGCGAATACATATCAAATTTGTGTGGGGAGCCCAGCACTTTTGAATAAAAAATTTGTCTCCCCGGGGCACTCGCAGTATCCCAGGCGGGGTCCAACTCAAAATTTGCAAATAAAGCCAGGGGTCACGTAGCATATTGTATGAAAAGTATTGTTAAATAAAAGAAGATAAACACATCTCAACTGTCTACGATAACCCTGTGCAAACGGGCAACTGGTCAAAATGTCAATACAACCTACATCAGAAAATCTATGGCCACGCTTCTAAATCCGTTAACTTAAAGGAGGAGAGAGAAGGGGTCTCTTCACCTGACACGATTATGGGATAAGAAGGTGTATATTGGGTGGCCAAACTGCATGGCGTTAGCTTCGCAATTTTTTGATGCGGAGTGTAAAAGATGCGCCAAATACTCAGCGAAACAATACAGTGTTTACAATGCGAACAGTCAGTGCTATGAACTGAATAAGAATTCGTGATATGAAAATATTATGCAACCACGTCTGTCAATAGCTCCAAACAGGATTTACTGAGTGAAGCTTATTTTCGTTAGTCTGATTCTAATCCCGAGTACATCCTTTCGAGGAAATAGGCACTCGATCAGAGCAAGGAAGAAAATTATCCACTGCAAGATCTGCAAATACGGCGTTCATGGCCTTTGTATCAGTAAGTTCGTATCTTCGAATACTGACATTTTCTGACACCCAGCAGGCAACGAGAACACAGACCTGTTACTATGACATCTCACAAGTCATTCTACAGGCTTTTAATAATGCTTTGCGAGGCACTGGATACAAACAAAAGCTGAAGGACATGGTCGAGGGGAAGTTAAACTGCTGTTAATTTAACAGTAAATACTGAATGAAAGGATGCAGGCCAAGCTGTCCATGAATAGGGCACAGCCAAAGAAGTTATCGACTTCATAAAAATCCGTACAAATATACATTATAGTCAAGGAGCTGTTCTAACAACGCTTCAAACTCTTGCTGAAACTTCTAGGTACTTATGTGACGTTTGACGTGTAATAACAGCCGAAGGTTAAGCTTCGACCTAGTCAACAGCTGTAGTAGAAGGGCACAAACATGCAGCAATGAGATGGTCAGGTCACACACATTTGTCTACAGTAAGACTCTCGTGAACATGAATGCACCATCGACGTGTGGGCCGAGGAAGTTGTTGCATTCTCATCATAAATTTTAACATCAAGTAAAGAAAAATGCAGGGGTGGTCAGAAATACAACGCCCATGACTGTATAGTTTAGGAGTCTCTCGAGATGATAGGTTAACGGTGGTTCGTTCAGTTCAACATAAAGGGTATGGACAGGACTAGTGCTAATTCTCAGTAGCTAGCTGAATTCCCAGGTGATGCACAGTGTCAGGTAGCTTCAGCAAATGAAACGGCTTACGAATAAGCAATACAACCATAGTCTAACTATGATGTAATGGCAATAAAACAATATGATCAGTTTCCCTAGATGTGGGAGTTGGAAGTCGAATTCAGAATTCACATATAGGAATACTAAAAATTAAGAAGTATAGGACCCATGTTGAGTACTTTGATGCGAGTGACAATATCAGATGGAATATTATTGTTATTGAGGTACATTGTTGTTTATGGGCTCTAACGTTGTTATCAAATAAGCCACCCTGTTCTATAATTATTGAACATATGAGTATATGGTAGTCAATAGAGAAAGAATAATATATAAATGTAAAACCGGAATCCTGATCATGATTTTAATGTCTTAGAATCGAATGCGTTGTTCTCCGTCCATTAACCATATACAATGTTATTGTTGACAGTGTTTTGATGCAGAAGGAAAAGAAACAGCGTCTCCTATTGAAACTTACTTACACGAAATTGAACAGATTGTTATCTATGTGTATGCACTTGCGCGTACATTTACTTAATTGTATATTTCTGTTTTGTATCACAATTTCTCAGTATAAGGCTATTATGCCGGACATAGAGTTCAGTATAAAGCTTACATTAATATTTTCTTCTCTCTCTCCTTTTGTTTGTAGGATTGGGGGGTTGTTTGGGGGTTTGGTGGGTGTTTGTTGTGGAGTTTGGGTTTG